>NC_048264.2:29399330-29702360 GCF_005286985.2 Setaria viridis | reverse complement strand
ATCAATGGAACATGTGATCGGAAACTCTAGCTAGTAGCAAAACTGGCAACAATTGTTCCATACGTGGTGATGGATCTCCAGCCAGTGGACCCAAACAAGCAATTCTCATATACAATGTTCCATAAAAGTATAATCAAGAATTGCAGATATGTATGGTGCAGGATGCCTTGCAAACTGCCATGTTCAGCGGCATTCTTTTTTGCACTCTAGAAATGAAACAGTGAGTTCTTCCTATCACTCTACCAAAAGTTCTCATCCATCATACTGTTTATGATCAAAATCGGACTATCGCAGAAACAGGTGTGAAGTTGCCACGACAGAGCCAGGCGTCAGACATTGAACCCTTCAGCTCTCAGGCATTGCAGGTGGGCTTCGATGAACTTTCCGCAGGCATCCTCGCCATTCTGCACGATGCAGTCATCTCTCAGCTTCTTCGTATCTGGGCAAGCGCAACATATCTTCTTTTTCGGCTTCGTCTCAGGTGCAGGTTCAGGTGCAGGAGCTGTGGCAGGTTGCTCCTCAGTTTTCACAGATGCAGTGTTCCCCATATCTGAAATGAATTGAAACAGCAGTCGATCAGTGTTGAATAGGATAGGACAGACGACTAATGGTTGGAGTTGGATTGTCTAGAACATGAGAATTTTATAAATATAAACTTCATGTCATATATGTTTTACAGAATTGAAATATCTAGATAATTTTTTAAATGATTACTCTCAGTGCAGACAGTAATCATATATCAGAACCAGACATGGCTCTTTTTCAGCGAAAAAATACTTTTTCAGAAGCACGCACAAATGGTTACCAAAACAGGGTCACTGGGAAAACAGGTCTAAACTGGTTTTATACCACGACAGTGTCCACACAACTCACACTGTTGATGCTATGAACTAGAAGAGTCATGGTAAAAAGTATCACTACAACTTACAAAGCAAGGAAAAGCGGTGACAATTTAAGTAACCAGGCAATGATGACAGAATAATAATTAGGAAAAAACCATTTGCATCCAATCACACTTCGGTCAGGAAGGTCTTTACTCTAGTCAGCAATCATTTTTTGGTTGCCAGACAATTCAGTTGGTAAAGGAGGCATGCTATACTAAGATGGCATGTATCTTGCAACGCTTAACTCGATCAGTATGATGTTCTACTTCTTGTCCTGCTTGTGCAATAGCCAATAAGTGCAACTCCTTGGAATTGCAGCAAGTACTAGGCTTTGATGTGGTTCAGTATAGCTTGCTCTTTGCATATCTGTAAAGAGTTCCTATGATTTGGCTGCTTGAAAACGATGAGAAACATCCATACAAGCTCAGGAATCCCTACAGTTCGGTTTTATTTGTGCTCTTAATTCAAAGACGCCTTTGGAAATTGGCAAGGGTGTCTTTCCAGATTCCTAAACACAATCTAGCCTAGAGACCTAGACATTTGATTTGGAATCTAACACAGCATTTTGTATACTGAAAATTAGCTTTCTATGGGTTCAATGGCAATCCGTACCCTTCAGGCTTGAACTAGTTTCACAACAGCCAACAGGTGGAACTTGTAATCCCCCAGCAGAATCCTGAAGACAATCAAGACCATTCTACTACCCCGTACGCAAACCAACCACTAATAACGTTAAAACCACACCAAATCTACCAAGAACAAGCGCTAGTCGGCACCACTCTGCTAGTCTAATCACAGAGGTGCTTGGTACTCGCAAGCCGCAAGGAACCGGAGCGAGGAACGAGGGTTTACCTAGTAGGAGTCCCTGGAGCCGACGAGCGCGGGCGCAAACTCGAATCCGCGGTCCGGATCTGACTCCAGAACGATCTCTCGGAGCCGGAGGGAGGAATCGCGCCGCCGCACGCGGAGACCGGGGGACGAGAGGGTTCTAGAGGAGACGGTGCGGCGTGGTACTGGAGCCGAATAAACGAGCCGCCTCCGCCGTCACAGCTCATACGGCCCCGTTCTAGTGACCCATCCGATCTGAACCGTTGGCTTCAGATCGAACGGTTCACAGTCGTTCGCCCGCGCCACCCTTGGTCCTTGGACTTGCTTCATTGCTTGGACACGAGTCCAGAGAGCGGAGCACGACTCGAACCCGTCCCCTTCCTTGCGGCGGCCCCGGACGTGAATGCGGAGAGAGCGAGAGCGAGAGAGAGAGAGAGATCATGGTGGCCCCGGACCTGAAGGCGGAGACGATGAAGCTGATGGATCGGCGGGGGGCGCTCGAGGCGGAGATGGACGCCATCATCGCCCGCCTCACCGCGCCCGGCGGGCCGGGCATCACCGGCGGCCTCGTCGACGCCGAGGTGCCGTCAGATCCCAAAACCCTAGCTAAACCCGAAATCTGTTTTCTGTTTCACAGTTTGGGTGCTAAGTCGTTCGTTGTTCGGTTGGCTCCGGGTGCCTCAGGGTTTCCCCAGGTCCGACATCGACATCCCGAACGTCCTCGCCCAACGCCGGAGACTCGCTGGTATGCTTACACTCAATTTTCGTTGAGATTGTAATTTGTATATTAACATTCAGCTATCTAATGTTCACCGGCTACGCGCTTCCTTCAACACGCTGATTTATTCCTTTTTCTCATTCTGCTGTGCATTGGGGATTGTGTGATATCCCTTTAATTTAATTAATTTTTTTTCTCATTTTAATTTGTTTGGCTCAGGATTACAAGTAGAATCTGGGCACTTTTGTGTGTCTAGGAAGGGGGATGTTAGGGTACCTCAATGGGTTTTTTCTAGTTGCGGTATTATGTTTGTATTGTGTATGAGTTGCTGCAATGGTGGGTTCTAGTTACTAGATGACTAGGCTGCCTGATGATGCAGCCTCTGGTTCGTGTAAGCAGCATGAGGTTCGTAATTGTCCTTTCCAGAGCTGAAATTTAATATATTTTCTAGCTTGATGATTTTAGGAATTCTCTTTCCAATAGTTAAGACCCTGCCAAGTGAGCAGGAAAACTTAATGTTGGTTTGTCTCTTTTCTAGGTTTGGCATCTGTAGTGAATAGATAGTACTCAATCCCTTACATTTCGGATGCAAGGTTGGTCGGCATCAAAACTCACTCCACCCAACTAGAAATGCACTTTCACCTAGTTGCTCGTTTATTTGTGCTTGAGTTTACTAGTAGGAGTGGTCAATGAGTATCCATTTGACCTACATGCATCCCTGCAAGATGTTTTTTTATATCTGTAATATCCTTTCTTATTCATTGCAGCTTTTTTTTACTAGAGGGAATTGTGGTTTCTTGGCTTATGAGGTCGCTAGTGATATGAACCAGATGTAGGAACAAAGGGTGGGCTAAGGTACATTGTTGTCTGGGATAAAGGATAGAGAGTGACTGATGGGCTTGCAGTGTAGAGGAAAATAAAATCGTCTTTTCTGTTGACTAAATTTTAAAATGTTGATTGGTGCCTTTGGTTGTCTGACAATTGCTGTATATATGATTCAAATACATTTTTGCTCATTGTATTGTGTTCATCACTTGCATTGTTTAATATTATTACAGAGCTGCGAAATGATCACAAGGATGTTACTAACAAAATTGATAAGAATCTGGAGATTCTACATTCATCAAAGTTGTCGAGGAATGAGCAATCAGCCTCAAGGGGGTCTGGTAAGTCTTCAAACAGTATAATAATAAAATGAAAGCCATTGATGTTGGAACTGTGTAGGCAGTTGGTTAAATCTTTGGCTATTTTAAAAAATATAAAAATTCTAGATTTGAAACACGAAAAATAATGTGAGTAGATATCACATTTAATGATTTAGGTATTATAGTTTTGCAAATACTCCAAATGTCTTGGACACAATGAAACGTGGAAAACAGTAAGTTTCATGGTTGGAGGGAGTTTCTTACCTCTACTTGATTATGACATTGTTTTTCCAGTGAACATCATATAGCCTGATTAAAACCTATAATCTTTATAATTTTTACATGCTTAATAATCGTAGCAATTTGAGAATGATTTTAAAGGGGAATGGGTATAAATGCATAATAAGAAAGTGATAATAGTAATATTAAATTCTGATATTTAGAATCACCGTATTTGTATTATGATAATTGGTAAAGCAGTATGCAAAAAATGTGTTAGATGCTGAGACATCGAATTCATTGGAGAAGACCCAGAGTCATTTTTAAACTAGAGGAGATAGAGTTGCTGATCTTTATGATATTTGATTTCATGCAGATACAACAGCTTCATCGCATATTGGGTTATCTCAAAGTGAACCAATGGAAGAGGATCCGGTCACCAGACTTCCTTTTGCCATGATTGATGAGATCACAGATGGTTCTCCTGCTGCTGTGGATGGTTTGCAACTTGGAGATGAGATAGTGAAGTTTGGGAATGTGGAAGCTGGTGACAGATTGCAGGAAAGGCTCATGTCTGAAGCTATCTCCAATGAGGATCATCAAATATCTTTAGCTATCATTCGTCAGGGATCGGCAATGAATTTAACAATTACACCAAGAAGGTGGCATGGAAGAGGACTTCTGGGGTATGTTTTACTATATCTTGGTGTTAATCCAAATTACCTTTATAGTCACAAAAAATTTTCCATTGCTTAGCACCCCTTGTCAAGAACTGTTAATGTGGGTCTTTTAGCTGTGGCTGTGTTTATTTGATTTGCTTTGATTTCCATGGCAGGTATTCTAATTAAATATATCCACATGTTTTAGAAATCCATCTGTAGCAGCTGCAAGTAGTCTGCTTTTAATGTGACCATGTTGCTATCAGATTAGTGTGACATGGCTAGCTGCAGTGCACTGTAGCATGTTTGTGAGCTGTCTATACTCTATAGTATCCTGTTGATATGGCTTAAAAAACGTGACCTTTTTCACAAAACCTGTTTGGTTATATCCTTAGAGACTTGTGGGGGGAATCGGATAACCATGGAAGTGGAAAAGATGTAACAAACTTCAGTAAAGTGTTGCTGTCAATTCTATTGCCAGTCTGAATGATGTTTTTGCTTAGTGAGCCAACAGATAGTCAGTAGTCTTCCAAGTCACATGCTATGGTTTCAGAACTTGAAATTAGGAAAGAAACTAGTTGAGTGGATTCCTAAGAGGATGAACAATGCATGTTTTTTACAAAGTTATAAATATTTTTGTGCCATTTTCTTTTTACACAGACAAAAATGATTGTAGTAATGCTGTAGTTTGATTGACAAAGAGATGTGCTAATCTTGAAAATGTCCAGGTCAAGCCATAAAGTAGTTTTGTTTTTGAGCATTGCATGACAACCACTGCTTGTATACATGGTTTGTAAAATACTCGTGAATAATGTGGTGTCGGACTTTTGTCAATGATGGTTTGCAAGTTTTAATCCATAGATGGGCGGCACTGCATTAGACTACTGATTAGTAGTGGAGCTGCCTCTTTCATGTCTGCTCTTTGTCTGTTTTCTTGCACTATTTTTCTCCATCTGAAGCCAGTGGCTCAGCACCTGGATTCAAAGCAAATGATCTCTAGCTGCCAAGTTTATTTGTTTACTCGCGAACAAGCTACCAGATCCTTATTGTTCCCTTGGTGATGACTTTGTTAACTCCAAGTTGGTGTCTCGTTCTTGCAGGTGCCATTTTCGAATGTTATGAAGAGTCTGCGTTCTTCAGCCAATAATGTTCGCCCTTCTGGACGGCTCTAGCATCAATTGATGACTTAGGTCGTGATTGAACTGATTAACTGAAAGTGTGTAACGTCCTACAGAAAGCTGAATGCGTTACTTATTTTTATCTGTGGAGCGCTTAAAACATACCGGCGTATATACCTGGTTGCCTTGGTTGAGATTTTTACTTCGTACATTATTGTTATCTCTATCGTATTTTGGTAGTGCATGGGCCAAGGAGCTGCATGTCTTAGCGACGCAATTTGGATCAATCAGCAGCCTTGATTAGAGAACCAATTGCTATCACCTAATGTTCGTTCTGACGGGACATTTTATCACGTTTGATAATGCACAGTAGATCATAAAAGTACGAAGTCAAATAAAGTTTTTGCTCGTCTAAAAGAAGTACATGGCGATGCTAGCGCGTGGAGTGTGGGCAGAAGCGGGGTTGTTTGATGCTAAGGACTAATCCCGTTACATAAGATGTTTAGCTATTAATTAGAAGTATTAAATAGACTAATGATAAAATTAATTTATAAATGAGGATTAATTCGCGAGATGAATCTATTAAGCCTAATTAATTCATAATTAGCAAGCCTAATTAATCTATAATTAGCACATGTAAGCATCACATGGGCTAATTATGGACTAATTAGGCTGAATAGATTCGTTTCGCGAACTAGCCTTCATTTATACAATTAGTTTTATCATTATATTATATTTAATACTTTTAATTAGTGTGCAAATACGTTGACGTGACAGGACGAGTCTGCGGACATTTTCCTTTTGTACAATCATAACACGGTCGTTGAAAGGTATTGCGCTTCACCTGCTTATCTCCGTCTTCTTATAAAACACAGAATGGCCGATCAGAAGAAAGGACATGTCGGTTCCTTGCTATTTATACGTGTATTGCTCGCAAGGCAGGAGAAGAATCTTGTCGGCACCTTTCTACTTATACGTATATCCCTTCCCAATTGAGTATATTTGTTTTTTTTAAAAAAATGCTCCAACCTGTGCATATGATTAGGCCATGAAACCGCACCCAACTAGGATATATCAATCTGTTGCGCCAACAACCGTTTCGCCTGAAAATTTGATATTCAAAATACATGGCATCTGTAGGGCTACTATGTTGTGACATGATAGTGTGTAGATTCCCTGTTATTAGGACGGATGAACTAACTGATGGGAAAAGTTAGCCTACTTTGATTCTGCTCCTAGAAGATGAGAAGTGGTTGCTTTGACTGGTACTGTTGCTAGGAACACCCGTTCTTCTGAAGCTTCATCTACTGCAGTTTTGTCAGACCAAGGTGTACATAATCCATGCCCAGAGGCCATTATCATACTCACGACATCGACTTGGAACGCTGAAATTTCATGACGAACCGTGTAATTCCCACGGAACAATGTAGGTTCCTTTTCCAAAATCTCGTGCCTTATTTTTTGCGATGAAAAATTTCGTATAGTTTAGAAAAGGGAAAATTGCAAAAACACCCGCAGGCTAGTGGGTTCAAATACACACTTCTTGCATCTCACCTCCTTACAACATATATACTCACGTAGACCAAGGAATTGAGATGCAGAAGGGTATACAACCCCTTCCGACATGGTATAGGTGTTATTTTTTTTCCCGCATTTAGAAAGCTGATGAATAACAAGAGACTACCATTGGGTGTTCTTGCGTGTGTAAAATTTACCCGTAAAAGTGAAAAGTTCAAAAAAGATTATAAAAGATCATGCTATCACTACTACCGTCACGTAAAATTTGAGTTTTGAAAAATAACACAAGACATGTTTTTGTCGGAGCTAAAACTCTTTTGCATGATAATCGATGATAGCACGCTGTATCGATTCATACCTTTTGAACTTTCAATTGTGCTTTTTAGTGTGCGGGAGCACCTCAGCTGTGCTCGATGAATAACCTATCTTTTCAGCGTACAATGAAGAACCCATGATGCATTACATGTCTACAAATTCCACCCAACATTTCTCATGTGTTGAACTGTCCACAACTACTTTTACGGTACGCACTACTGGAGAAGTGGAGAAGTGAGCATTCATCCATGATGTTAGTACCGGTGAGCTTTTGGTTCGGTACTAACGTGCGGAATTAGTATCGGGTCCAAATTTTCGATCCTCGGAGACCCTTTTTAGTACCGGGTCACAACAAGCTACCTTTTAGTATCGGGTGGTGACCTGGTACTAATTAAAGCCACGAAAACTTTTAGTATCGGGCAGGTGTTATTGCCCGGTACTAAAAGTCTCTCCACGGGTTATTTCAAAAGGAAAACATATCTAACTCCATCACATGTGTTGTGTAGGTGAGAGTGAGATGGTAGGGAAGGTTCGCGCGAGGCTTGAGGTCGTGGGTTTGAATCCCACGGACCCTGCACATGGAACCTCTCGGCTATTCAGAAAATTTTTTCTTTATTTTTTTAGCGTAAAGCCATTTAGTATGGCTGATAACATTCAATACTAAAGGGCCATTTAGTACCGGTTGGTAACATTCAATACTAAAGGTGAGGTAGTAGTGACGGTACTGTTGGATGCATGTAGGAGTTGCCATGGCTGCCTGCATGAGCTTCACACGGGAATTGAAATAATTAAAAAGAACCCTATGTTCCATGGAAAAGCTGAAGGGATCCACAAGAGGTATGCAACAACTTCTGCTCATGATTACAAGTACGACCCCGCCAAGATATTGTTGTGATACAAAATTAATCGAGAATACAACAAACGAAAGGTTACTCTTTTAGAATGATGCTCCATAATGTGGGCCGCCTTGCCGTATAAAAATGTGTTTAAAAATGAAGCAGCACCTAATCCAATAGAAGTCTCTTCATTATTTGGCGCCTTGTAGGCTGTAGCAGCTAGTGCGCTGTGTTCATTTTCTATGGAATCAGAAAAGAACCAAAGTCTATGACACGGAATAACAGATGAGCTGCATGAGCAGCTAATTCGGTCACCGGTCTCTCGCCAACACCGTTCCCGGTCACCCGGTGCACCAGCTCGATCGATCTGCAGTGTCCGGGTGCCATCCTGATCGATCGATTAGAAATCACTTGCTGAGTTTTCCTCTCCGCTCGTACTTCTTCTAAATTATTATTCGTTTTTAACTTTTCTAATTGCATAGCATTTACTACGTATCAAATAAAATTTTTTCTAATTGCATAGCATTTACTACGTATCAATATGAAAAAAAAGTCATGAGAGCATACGTGCTAACGTACGTGCATCACCTGTCGTTCACGACATGCGGCTCGATCGATCGCGGCTGCACGCGTCGCCCGGGCGGCTCCGACCACGGCTTGTCTCGTCGCATTCGTGGTGCCCGGCGCCAGAGGGATCTCTATGCACGTCTCTGCTGACCTGACGAGCTGATCGCGCGCGGCGCGGCGCGGCCTGCCATACCACCGGACCCGGGCGCAGGGTCTCATGATTGCAGCAAAGGTTTTCTAGCTCCCCGTGACGGCGACGGTTTCGACGACGCCGCACCAACCGCGCGCGGCGCGCGCGCGAAAACGAACGAACCCACACTCGCCGCCACCACCTCCGCCGCGCGCGCGCGTCCGCATCACCATCACCCCTCCTTTTCCCTCCCGCTGCACTCGCCACCCACCGCCCCGCGCGTACGCTCGTACAATACGAGCGGCGCCTGGCTCACTCGATCCTCTGCTACGACGCGCGCTGCTACTTAAGCGGCTCATCACCTGCTCTCGCTCCGATTCCGGTCGCCTCTCCCTTTCGCTAGCTCACGCCGTCGTCGTCACAAGCTCACACTAGCTTTACGCGAGGGAAGCACGCCTCGCGGCTAGGGGTAGCTCTAGCCTCTAGCTCCACCTCCACCGCGGCGCGCGCTCGCGGGGCATGTCGGCGGCGGCGGCTCCCCGTGTGGCCGGCGCGGCCCGGAGGCTGTCCCAGTCTCCAAAGCCGGCCGGCGCCAGTAGGGATAAGGAACCTCCCCCGCCCCGGCGCGAGGACGCCGCGGCGGCGGCAGCCGACAAGGCCAGGAGGAGGCTGCTGCCGTCGGCCTCGGCCAGGGGCGCCGCGGCGTCCATGCTGCTGCGCCGCGCCGGCGCCGGCGCGGGTGGGCGAGGGAGCAGCTACGTGCACCCGTCGTCCTCGCTCAGCGTCTCGTGCGCGTCGGAGGCGTCCACCGAGTCCTTCTGCAGCCGCGCGTCGACGGGGCGGATCGGCCGCCGCCCGGCGCCGGGGCAGCCCGTTGGAGCTCCGCGGCGGAGGGCGGCGGGCTCGGCGGGGCCTCCTTCGGCGCGGCCGGCCACGTCCAGGAAGGCTGCCGCCAGCGCCGTGCCGCCAGGCGGTGCTGCCACTGCTCCGGTGGTGGTGCCGGTGTTTGGCTCGTTCAGTGGAGAGCCCACCGCGACGCCGGCCGGGCCGCCCAGGTGCCCGTGGGTTACCCCTAACACTGGTAGGTAGTCAAACAAATCATGTGCTTTATGTCATTTTCGGTAAGGTAAAGACAAAATAAGTGCTTATACAGTTACATACTGTATAGAAGCTATACGTACTAGCGTACTACAAACCTTAACTTATTATCACCTTTGGCAAAATGAAAAGATACACGTTCTAAAGAAAAGCTTCGGTAGAATCAACAGGAGTAAAATGCACCGCCGGTCTGTGGCATCTAGGTCTCTGAACTTTCAAATTTCAAAATGCAAAGTTTCAAATGCAATGTTAAGATCCTCAAACTTGCTAATTAACACCGCTACTTATTAACATAAATCGTCCAAAGTCCTCCGCGGTCCCTTTCTTCCCCAACTCCGGTGGCTTCCTTCTCCTCGGTGAGAACATGCGCCGCTGCCCTATGCTCCCTCCCTTGCGTCGCCCGGCCGTCATCATCGGTGTACTCGACCGCGCCACCCGAGCTACCATGCGTTGCGTTCGCGCCGACCATGGCAGCCCGACGCCCGTCCTACAAAACTGCCGCCGCCCTGCGCCGAACCGAGCCAACCCCATCCACCTCTCCTGCCTGGCCGCGTCGTCCTCCCTAGCAGGCTGCCATCGGGCCCTGCGCTCTGCCGCTTCCCAGCCGCGCCACCGCCGGCTATGGAACAAAGGCCTATCTCTCAGGCAAGCTCGGCACAGGGATCTCCGGTGCCTTCCCCCGCGAGCTCGCCGCGCGCGCTGCGGCCACCCTTCCCCTTGAGCTCCTCCGGCCGCCCTCCTCCTCAATTTCAGTGCGGCGCAAGATCTCCGCCCCTGCGAGCCCAGCGCGAGGAGATAAGGCACCCCGCATGTTCCATGGAGAACAGGCGGATGGAGAAACTGAAATTCCAGCCTCCCCTCCCGTTGATTTGCAAACTTTGGTAGTAAAATCAGTTCTCAAGAGACCAAGAAAGCTCCCAGTGCTAGTAATTGAGACCAAAGTCACTATGGGTAACGAATTCAGCTAGCGAGCATCAGGCGGGATTCTCTAGCACAGGGCAAGCTCAGGCGGGCTCTCCGGCAGCGGAATGCGAGGTCCTCCCTCGCGACAGGGCTAGCGCGTGTGCGGCCAAGCCCACCTCCCGCCGGCGAGGTACCCGACGGCCGACGCCGGTCAAGCGCTGCCCGGCCTGCTTGGCTGCGTGCGACCGGGAAGTAACGGTTTAATGGCAATTTGGACCTTGGATGAGTCGATTAGCGAGTTTGAGGATCTATACGTGCATTTTAAAGTTTAGGAAACTCAGATGGCATTCTGAGTTAAGTTTGAGGATCGGATGTGCATTTTACTCAATCAACAACTATATATATAGTTAGGTTAGACGATCGACAAGAATAAATTAGCTTATTATTAACGGCTTTAACCATGATTTCTTGAATTTCAATTTTTAAGTTACTTCTCAGTGTGTTTCAAATATTGTAGGCAAGAAGCCTAAATTATATTAAATAAAACATAAGTTTTACATGCCTAGCTTGCAAACAAAACTTACAAAACCGACGGTATCCACACCGTCTTCTTCAACTCCATCCCTTCTCGTGTATCCTTTAAGCCGCTGTGGACATTATAATAATATATATAGGTTGAAAACATACAATGTTACATACATGATACATCCATATGAAATATTTTTTTAAAGGAACTATGACTAGTTTAGTTCGTTGGGGTATTTGGGGTTATACAACAGATCCACCGTCTGGACTCAGGTCCTTATATTAGCTCAAATTTAGGTTCTTGCTATTTATAGTATAGTCCTTGCTCCTTGATTACTGGTCTATGATATTGGCCGGAGATCTTAAAGCAGAAGACTAATTCCTATCATACTAGGCTAAAGTTTAGATAAATCTAACTTATAAGTCGTTTTCATGCAATTATGAGTCCGTTTCTCAGAAGATTCTACCTATCATGGGAAGCTAAACCCACTCCGCCTATAGATAGCGTTTTTAATTGGAAGCTGGATTATGAGTGGTTGCGACTTGTATGATGTTTGCTAAGAATAACTCTCATGGTATTATGGGGCTTTAAGACTAATTTGTTTGTTGCTTAGAACTTTTCATATGGAAATTGACATTTACTTGCTAAAACGTGGATATTAGTCTGCATCTTCCACTTTGTTTTCTGGAGAACTGCAGATTTTAAGCATATATCTTCTTGTCTTCTCATACTATTTTCCCTTCTACAGCACATTTTCTCTCATTATTCTTGGCTCTTGGGTAATATCGAAAAAAATCACTACAGATAATCATGTTTTCTTGGTATCTATAATTATAGAGCATCTAAAAATTGTCATAGATTGCAGTCTTGATAATGCTAACATAGTATGGTAATCTAACAAGCAGACACTAGACCTTTCCTTGCTTCTCTCCCCTATTGTATAAATAGGGCTCCTACGACCATGCATAATAAGCTAAGCCATTGTTTCATTACCATTAGCTTCCAAGTTAATTACTAGCTAGTCTCTGGCACAACGCCTTGAGCAAGAATACATATATAGTTGCATTGAAATTACGAAGTAGCATTCTACTTTTATGTCAAGAAAATGAAGTATATCTTTTGTGACCATGCATATATTTGACGCCCTCGACCATCGGTTAGTCGGTGATGGTTAAATAATAAGACATCACAAACGGTTGGTGGTATAAAACATGCAATAAAAAGATGCACTAATAAAATGTTTGGTGGGCTGTCGGTTATCGAGCAACTTGTCAATTTTAATCTTCCAAAAAAGGGATTCCATTACACACTAACTACATGATGGAAGTACTATATTTATGAAAAACATTTAATTCTCTTAAACTTACAACTATTTAAACTCTGAAGTCTTAACTGAAGAATAAAGCTGCAATAGTGCCTTTGCAATTAAGCCTGAGTAATCGCCGTACTAACATGGCTATAGCCTAGACTATAACCAATTTAGGCACCCAACAACGGCATTCCAGTTTCCACACGCCATTCCAATTTCACCTAAAAGCATTGTCTTGAAAGCGAATTCGGATGGAAAGCATTATGGCGGCCCGGACCACCATCTTTTCTTTACAAAGATATATGCTTAATCATTGTTGTTCTCTTAGTTTAAGCACAGCTTAGCTTCGCATTCTTTCTGCAGTACAGTTAGCAGCTGGAAGCCATGATTATTACTATAGATATAATTTATGTAGTGCTAAGCTTGGAGCTCCTCAATGCTACTAGTTCTTTGCAGTTTTTGCTTAGTTTTGGCTGTGAATTGTGCCATCTTTTCTGTTCGACATACTGTCAGAGAACTGTAGAGTATTGCTTCGGTTTGTAACTTAACTTCAAAATAGGAAGTGAGAAGATCTGTTCAATCCCTTTTGATTATTCCTAGTTCCTACTCACCAGTCAGTCCTACCTACTACTTTTATCAGTCACCTAATAATCTTTTCCTCCATGATAGAAACAACAGTGTGAACAATAAGTTGAAATGCTTAATATTGTTCTTCTTTTTGGAAGATAAAATGCTTAATAGTGATCTTTGCTGGAATAATAAAATGCTTAATATAGTTGTACAATATTCCAATCTAAAGTGCCTCTAGTCTGGCAACCCTTAAAGTTATTCAGCCTTCTCCTTGAATGACCAGTTGCTTTCAGCTGACTGTAAGGACTTCATTGATTTGACCTTGCAACAGATCCCTGCTACGCTGCCTTCCATGACCAAGAATGGGGAGTGCCAGTGCATGACGACAAGTATGCTCTAAACCTGATCAGACCAGCTAATCTTCTCCCGAGACCTATGATCAGCAATAGATTGTAAAGTTACAATATTTAGTGCTAAAATGCAGGAAACTGTTTGAAATGCTCACTCTGTCTGGTGCACTGGCCGAGATGGCATGGCCTGCGATTCTCAGCAAGAGGGACACCTTCAGAGAAGTGTTCATGGACTTTAACCCTGTGTTGGTGGCGAAGCTGAACGAGAAGAAATTCTTGGCGCCAGGCAGCCCTGCTAGCTCCCTGCTGTCGGAACACAGGCTGCGCATAATCATCGAAAACGCACGTGAGTTGCTGAAGGTAAGCTGATCATCTCACTCTATCCATCTGTCTCCACCTAAATCTCTTGATGAGCCGGACATTATTGGCAATAATATACACTCGTTCATCCATAACACATTATGACTTGTTTTTTTGTTTCTGCAACTACGTCGTTGCTGTTGATAGGTCATAGAGGAGTTTGGATCGTTCGACAGCTACTGCTGGAGCTTCGTGAGCAACAAGCCGATGGTTGGCAGCTACCGGCACACGCGGGAGGTGCCGCTCCGGACGGCGAAGGCCGACGCCATCAGCCAGGACCTGATTCGCCGGGGGTTCCTCGGCGTCGGCCCCACGGTGGTCTACGCCTTCATGCAGGCCGTCGGCATGGCCAACGACCACCTCGTCACCTGCTACCGCTTCGAGGAGTGCCTCGACATCAAAGCCGCCGCCGCCGCCGCAACTGACGGCTACGGTGACAGTTGCAAGCCGGCAGCGGTGAGCGAGCAGGAGGTGAGCATGCTCTGTGGGCTGGTGCAGTGCGTCGCCCTGGAGCCGTCGAGAGCCGCCACAGTGATCAGCATCTCATAGAAGCCAGCCACAGCTGCAGTTAATTACCAGGTGATGACGAGTGAGAAGGGATTAGGAGATTTGATTCCACTTAATTGTGCCCTGCAATGCGTGCATGTGTAGATATGGTCGTGTTTGAGTTTGAGGGTGTGCATGGTTGTTGATGTGAGGTTTGAGAAATGGGGGTTTGCGTGAGCCGAGGGTGTTGAAAAGATGTGTAGGTAGGAGAAGAAGTTTCAGACGACGTGTTCACATTTCACATTCCATGTTGAACTAAAGGAGTGGTGGAGTGGAGCCGGTACAGATCTAGATCTTGTAAAGTTGCAAAGATTGTTCTCTAACCGATATGCAAAGCAAAAGAAAGTCTCTTCGTTCGGCTTTGTTTACGATTTGAGACGTGACAAGAAAGTGGAAAGAGAAACTAAAAATATGTTGAACGTCGTGACTAAAGTTAGTCGTTGCGTTGTCATTCTCAACGCTTTAGACGACAAAGGGAAACGCATGGAAATTAAACACGGGCAAGAGCACGGTTAGGGCGCATCCTTCAACTTGAGTTGCACTAATCGGCGACGATGAAGCAATGATGCTACCAATCATGAGGGGAAGTGATGAGGAGAAAACAATATTCAACTTGAGTGAGCAACTCGCCGGCGACCAATACACACAAATACCCCTTCGACTATCAAGTCGGTGCCCATGTCAAGATTATTACAACCAGCATGCGTTGCTAAAGAGTGGACGATCCTATGCCTCTAGCTAGGTGAAACTTTAAAAGAAGAAAAGATAATGGTGATAACAAATGACATGCTTGAGTTCAAAACTGAGGTTACATGCAGCTGAGACTAGAGGTCGAAAGCTGAACCGTCGATGTGCTGCTTCACCATCTATAATGGCGGCGTCTGTCTCCAGGATAACTCTGCTCATCTTCACAACACCAGCAGCTTGTTGGCCTCGTACACACGCCATGAGCTCTAAATGAAAGGCATCCATGTATAGCTCCTGTTGTTCTTCCTGCAGCAGCTAGGACCACACTGCCCATGTGATCCCGAGCGCAGAAACTCCATCTCCCTGTGTTACTTTCTCTTGCAAAAGATGCATCAGTTTTAATCTTTGTATGGTTTTCATCAGAAGCCGGTCAATTTTCCTCTTCAACCTTCGAGCTTGTTTTATGTTTGTCTCTCGTCTGTTTTTTCTTAGACAACTCTCTTTTTGTTGTTTCTTGGTGCCGGTCCCACTGGGCCTACCCAATATAATCTGCGTTTGTTTACACGGGCTCGGTCCGTTCACCGCGCGTACCGGATGAAAATACTGGGCCGAAGAGCGCACAAGGATGCGCATGGACGGGCTGGGCTGCGCGGACCCAAATTGCGTGATTGTATCGGCTGCTGTTATTATTTCATTGTAGCGAGTTAAACAAGGAGCTGAGCCGAATTGTTAGCTTGTTATGAGGCCGTGTTTGGAACTGCTCCAGTTTTTTCAGCTCCACTCTCAAACCATCTTGCCAAATACCTCCAGCTTCAACAATCCTAACTTCAAAAAAAGGTGGATCTAGAGGGCAACTCCAAGATTTTTCTGGAGCACCTCAAAGGGTGCTCCGAAAACACAGGTTTCATACCTTCTCTTGGAGTTGGGTGGAAATTACCCACCAATGCCACTTGTTACGTTCGAGAGAACAATAGATCGACGCCCCCTCCTCCCCCTGACTGTTCATCAACGCCCCCTCCCCTTCCCTCTCGCGACTGTTCTGTGCTGCCGCCGCCTCCTCCCCTCCCTCCGGCGTCCAAAAAAACCGGCGGCACGAACGTCGATGATGATGCTCAACCCCTTCCCCCATCATGGCATACCGGTGAGTACTCCTCCGACCAGACTGATTTTGATCCAAACTCATGCCACCCAACTCCCGCGGCGGCGGATGCTCGGACGACGACGATGGCTACAAGGAGGACGAGATGCTGCACCAGCGCCTCATGCGCACGGGCTCGCGCGCCGACTCCTTCGATGTCGAGGCCTTCGATGTGCCCGACGTGTACCGCCACCGGGTGCGCGCTTCCTTCATTTCATCCGCTCACTCAAAATGATTTTTGGTGCCTGCGAGGTGTTTGTGATGCTACCTGCACCCATCGGCACGGCGTACCGTCACCTTCTGGACCTAATAGGTTTGTTGTGGTAAGAGTATGACCATGAGTCCATCGATGGTGCTTGCTTTTGACATGATAGATTCATGATTGCTTTTGGTGTGTGCATTTCTGCAGGTAATTTTGGTCTGTGCATCAGTGCATGTGTGTGAAGGTATCAAATTAGCATTGGTGCAGTACTTTGGATAAGCATGCATGGACCATGTCAAATTAGCCTTGTTCTGATCTGTCTTTGGTTTCATGAATGATGTATTTGATATACAATGCGTACTTGTGACACATATTTCTTTAGATAGATATCAAATTATTTGGTTCAATCTACTTGTTAGTTCAACTGGACTTTCAGTTATGGTTGGCTGGTTTGCCCATAGACAGTGGAGTTACTCTATAGATTTTTTCCAGTACGTTGATCTTCATGCAAAAAATTAGACAAAGAACTGTAGCAAATGGGTACTGTAGCTCGCGCTAAAAACACCAACCCCAACCAAGAGCAATGAAGACTATTTCCACAATTCTTACAATTTCTAGAGCTAGAGTTTACAACATTAGCTAAACAGGTTCATAGCTCCCTATTTTTCTGGAGTTGGTGGAGTGAGCTAAAAAAAGTGAAGTTGGTGGAGTGGAGCTATTTTTTTTGGAGCGGAGCAGTCCTAAACATGCCCTAAAAGAGCAAGCCGGCTCATTGAGCTCTAGTCCCTCTATGATAGTTTCTCTAGGGAAACATAATACAACATATGCTCATGTACCCAAACATATACCCACCTCTCTACAAATACACGCACACAATCTCATCTTTATAACCGCCTCCGAGACTGAACTACTAAGATCGATGAAGTCGTCACTCATCACTGACGCCTCACTGTATACAAAGATGCCGTTAAATCCTAAAATACGTACTGATATAAATTGGAGGCAAACATTTGCGGATACTTCAAATAAAATAGTCCAAATAATGCTATTATGAGCGTGATTTCTGGTCGCAGCTATGGACACATGGCACAAGTGAAGTGCCTGCATTTTGAAAGTCAGACAACTACAATCTTCTCCTCTCTGAATAGGAAAAGAAGACTTTTATAGCTAACAAACATTGTATTTCGAATTGTGCAAATAATTTAGTACATACCACCTAGACTTGAGCAAAGTTCAGGCCGGGCTGGTAAAAATCCTAGTTTCTTCCGAGCCTAAAATCTCCACCCAAGCCCGCCTATTAACCCATCGGGCCAACAAAATCGGGCCTAATTCGGGCTGGGCATTTAATTCATTTTATGATTTGGGCCGGGCTCAAACCCGTCCATTTTTTTGCCGCGAAATCAGCACCACGTCCGACCCTAAATGAGTATCGGGCTGGGCTTAGCCCATTGAGCTCGGGCTGGACTGTCGGGCTGGGTCGGGCTAGGCCTATTTTGCTCGGGTCTAATACCACCTCTATTAAAAAATACAATTCTAAATATGCAGTCTAGATGAATAACCAGTGGGACGGGAGTACATGATACACTTAATAATAAGAGGAGGTACGAAGTATTCAACTAAACATGTGATCTCTCTCTCTCAAGAAGAAACCGGCAAGTTCATTGCTGGTCGTCTATATACTTTTTTTTTTCGAAACGAATGGTCGTCTATATACTGAAACTGGTTGCTCGTCACCTCTCCTGTGAACAACCGTGCTCCGTATGTGCGCTGCCGAATACAAGTCAGCACAGACCTCCTACTGGAACAGAATACAAAAGTCACCTTCATGGACAGGGACAAAAAGGCAAACAGTTACACTCAAAGGCGCAATCTGAATCACACTCCAGGTGGCTGCTATCTGTGGCGTTGTGCCAGCATCAGGATCCGGGGACGCGTGCACGACCAGCACTTGTCCGATGGTCAGGACAAGTATGCAGATCGCGACCATCTTCAGCGCAAGAAGAAGCCATGATTTTGTACAAGGTCTGTTGGGCTGGACTTATAAGCTGGCTGAAAATCTGAAATGATTGATTTGTTGTGAGAGAAAAACACTGTTTTGTAGCTGATAAGCTGAAGCGAACATAGCCACATGTAACTCTCCTGGATGGAAGATTGATTGGTACGTAGATGTTTCTTGCGGCACGAGGAAATAAAGGATGTGCTAGTTATACACGGAGCAAATGGTTCCTTGCCCACCAATAAGGCTGCAACACACAAAAAACATATCTAAAATTAAACAAAGTCGTTGGCTCAAAGAATATTACTATTAACTGGTCAAAGTAATTGCCAACAGGACACAATATTGTACCGTCCTCTTGCTATCATACGTATGCATATACGAGTTAGGTTGTACTTATCTTGTAGATGTCAACTCTCATATTGGCAAATGATTCATTGCAACACACAAAAAAATATCTAAAATTAAACAGTCATTAACTAAAAGAATAGTACTCTAAGCCCACTCTTAATGGAGTTTCATTCTCATTAAATACAGTGTAAGAAGAGAGAGATAAAATAAGTTTCATAGGGATGAAACCTGTATACACTGTTTGAAAGGTATTTTGTGTCCGCATGTAGTCTTGGAAACAACAAACAATGAAACTGTGTATTGCATGAAGCTATTTCAACTACAAATTAAATGGTGGTATTTTTGGAAACATAACTATAAAAGGCCACTGAGAATGGCTTAACTGGTCAACGTAATTGCCAGTATTTTGTATTGTCTTCTCGCTACCACGCATGCATTTAGGAGTTAGGTTGCTAATCTTGTAAATGCCAACTCTCATTGTGCTTATTTATATATGTTGTTATGGAATATTCTCTTTTTCTCTCTTACGTCAACTACCATGATTAACCTAGAATTTTAATTATACGAAATTCTGTGTTTTGTATACATACGACTGTACGAGATCTTGATCCATGTATCCCAGTGAGTTGCTACTTGCTTGTCGGTGTCTGTTAAACACCGATTTCACCATCCAATTTGTGAAAAAGACTACTAGAAAAATGACCTTCTGTACTGGTTGGGAACCCTTTAGTACCGATTTCGCAACCGATATTGTTAGTTCGGTGGGGGCCTTTAATACTGGTTGAAATAACCAGTACTAAAAGATATTAAAAAATAAAAAAATGAAACTTCCCCCACCCCTGCCGACCTCGGCCTCCCGCGGTCGCCCCCCGCCCTTCCCGCCACCCCGCCCCACCGCCGGCCTCGGCCTCCCGCAACCGCCGCCGCTGCCCCCGCTCCGCCGTTAACCCCCACCGCCCCCGCCCTCCCGCCTTCCCGCCACCACTCCCGCCCTCCCGCCGCTGCCGCTCCCGTCCTTCTGCCCCGCCACCGCCGCTCCCACCGCCCCCGTTTGCCCGCCCTCCCGCCGCCGCTCCCACCGCCCTCCTTGCCGTCTGCCCGCCATTGCCCGCCGCCGCCGGACCTCGCCCTGCCCGCCGTCGCCCGCCCCCCGTCACTCGTTGCCGCCTCACCTCGCCCCGCCGCTGTCCTCACTACCGGTGAGGGGCGAGCGGAGGGGGGAGGGGAGGGGAGGCAGAGGAGGCTCCTTACTGCCGCTGCTCCTCACCACACAGGAGAGGAAGGGGAAAGGAAGGGGGAGAGATAGAGGAGAGAGAGATAGAAGTGTTGAGAGATAGAGGAGAGAGAGAGATAGAAGGGCGAGACGGGAGCGGCCGGGTAGGAGGGATGGATAAGTACCGGACGGGAACTCCTTTAGTACCGAGTGGGAGCTTCACCCGGTACTAAAGGTCATCTCGGGAACTATCCGTTAGGCCTGGTACTAATGCAAGGAACATAAGGTTTGGTCTAAGTACAGATGGATTCAATCCATTCGGTGAGTTTAGTAGTGGTCATAACACTTGGCTAGTGACCTTATGTATGTTCAACCTTCCGCCCTGGCTGTGCATGAAGCGGAAGTTCATTATGATGCCGGTAATTATCTAAGCTCAAAACAACCTGGCAACGACATTGACGTTTACATAAGACCGTGGTTGAAGAACTTTTATAGTTATGGAAAGAAAAAGGTGTACTTGTGTGGGATGAGGATAAAAAAGAGACTTTTAATCTACGAGCATTGTTGTTCGTAACCATCAATGATTGGCCGGCACTTGGTAATCTGTCAGGACAGACAAATAAGGGATATCGAGCCTGCATATACTGTTTAGATGATACTGACATCATGTATTTGAAACACTGTAGGAAGGTCGTGTATACGGACAATCGTCGATCTCTTCCTGGTAACCACCCATTAAAAAAGAAAGGGAAGCATTTTGAAGGGATGGAAGATAAACGTACAAAGCCTGTGCAAAGCCTGTGCACCGTAATGGTAAACATGTTTTTTCTATGATAAAGGATGTGAGGGTAGTCTTTGGCAAGGGCTCTAGTAGTCAAACCTCTTCCGAACGACGAGGACGGACATGCACACATGTGGAAGAAGAAGTCTATATTTTGGGAGCTACCTTATTGGGAAGTCCTTGAGGTTCGTAATGCAATCGATGTGATGCACCTGATAAAAAATCTTTGCGTGAACGTGCTTGGCTTCCTAGGTATATATGGAAAGGCAAAAGATACAATTGAAGCACATTGGGACCTGAAATGTATAAAATAACAAGATGGCCTGCATCTAGAAATGAGAAATGATGGATATTACTTACATCCTACCAGTTACACTCTCAGCAAGGAAGAGAAGGAAATCATGTTTGAATGCTTGAATGGTAGAAAAATCCTATTGTGCTACTCCTCGAATATACATAATAAATATTTAATAAATCTAAAGGCCTATGACTGCCATGTCTTGATGACACAATTGCTACCTGTTGCACTGAGGGGTATTCTACTAGAGAATGTGAGAATGGCAATCATGAAGCTATGTGCATTCCTCAACATGATTTCTCAGAAGACAATCCAAGCAAACAATCTACTAAAGCTGTAGAATGATATGGTGCAATGCCTTATTAGCTTTGATATGGTCTTTCTACCTTCCTTCTTTAATATCATGACCCACCTTCTAGTCCATCTTGTTGAAGAGATTTTTATTCTCAGTCCTATATTTCTACACAATATGTTTCCTTTCGAGAGGTTTATGTCAGTTCTGAAGAAGTATGTTCGTAATTGTGCCCATCCGGAAGGAAGCATCGCAAAGGGATATGGAACAGAGAAGGTCATTGAGTTTTGTGTTGACTTTATTAATGACCTGAGTTCTATTGGAATCCCTATGTCACGCCATAAGGGGGACTCAAGGGAAAGGGCACACTAGGGAGGAAAGCTCGGATGTACATCGATGAGAGTACATTTCGTAAAGCACACTTCACGGTCCTGCAACAATCATCCCAGGTGGCTCCATATATGGAGGAGCACAAGACCATTGTATGGTCCTTAAACCAGGGGAAGACTGAGGCCTAGATTACATGTCATCATATTGACACTTTCGCCTCTTGGTCCAACTAGCATGGTTGGCTAGGGGTCTATCTATTTCAGTATCGACATTCCACAGATATGAGATAAATGGATACACATTTTACATGAGAGCCCAAGACCAAAAGAGCACAAACCAAAATAGTGGTGTCTGTATAGATGCAATAGACAACAATGGAAGAAAATAGATACTATGGTATCATTGAGGAGATATGGGAACTGGACTATGGACCTTTAAAAATCCCTTTGTTTCGGTGCTAATGGGTGAAACTTACTAGAGGAGGCGTAACGACAGACAACTATGGAATGACAACAATGGACCTCAACAATATTGGATACAGAGATGAACCATTCGTCTTAGCCAATGATGTGACTCAAGTTTTATGTGAAGGACATGTCAAGCGAACCAATAAAGAAGGTTGCTAATAAGTTAGATGACCATCCAAAGTGCCACATAGTTCTTCCAGGGAAAAGGAAAATCGTTAGAGTTGGGGGCAAGGCTGACATTTAAGAACATGATAATCAGTTCGATGATCTTCCTTCATTTTCAGTCGAGGTTGACCCAACCATTTTGTTAGCCAAAGAGGATGCTCCTTACTTACACCGCGATCACAATGGAGGGACATTCTTTAAGAAGAAGGTTATTAACATTCCATTAGATGATGAGGTGTAATGTATTAGAACCATTATGCTATGTTTTGTGGTCAAATGATAAAGTAATTAATAACACATTGTAATGACATGTGATGTATTCTATGGGTTTATGCAATTTTCTTTTTATTAACAATACTATTTGCAAAGTCTCATCCTATTAAACAAGAACTAATTTTTGCATGGTTAAAATATTAAATATTTCATTTTTAAGCACCATTAAAAATTAAACAATAAATTTAGAAATAATTAAACAAGTACAAGTTATAGTCATGGTAAACATGTTAGTAACACTACATGCACTATTTTTCTAAATTTTTGCATGGAAAAAATATTTATTTTTTTCAATTTTTAAGTAACATAATATTATGACCATTTATGACCTATTACTAAATTAAATTACTAATTTTACTTGATATTTAACTACATCTTATATTTTTACAAAGTACATCTAATCAACATCAAGTTAACAAACTTTTTTTGCAACTTTATGAACGTTATTTGATTTACTATGCAATAAATAAGTATAATAGCAATTTTAAAAGAAACATAATAAAACATTGTCTTGGCGGGAACGGGCTACAAGCCCTTTAGTACCGGGTGATAGCTACACCCGGTACTAAAGAGGGGCAGTTTTGTTTCGCGCCCTCTGGGCCCCCTTTAGTACCGGTGCTAGCCACCACCCGGTATTAAAGGTCTAGCACCTGGTACTAAAGGAGGGCATATAAGCCCATCCTCTTCTCCCCCAACACTTAGCTGCACGTCGTTTGATCCACGCTGCCTCCTTTTCTCCCTGACGACGCCGCCACCCCCCACTTCGCCGCCACGGTCCTCCACCTCCTCCATCCACCGGTCGCGTCCTTCCTGATGATGCGCCACCGGCTTCCTCCCTGACCTGGCCGCCGGAGCTCGCCCCACTTCGTCGCCTCCTCTCCCCGACGACACCGCCGCCCCCAACTTCACCGCCGCGGTCCTCTTCCTCCTCTACCCGCCAGCCACGTCCTCCCCGATGATGCGCCATCGGCCTCTTCCCCGACCCGGCTGCCGGCTTCTTCCCCACTCCACCGTCCCCTCTCCCCGACGATGCTGCCGTCGCCCACTTTGACACCGCAGTCCTCTTCCTCCTCTACCCGCCGGCCGTGTCCTCCCTGATGACGCGCCGCCAGCGCCCGCCCCACTCCGCCGCCTCCTCCCGGCCGATGACTTCACCGCCCCCACTTCGCCACCTTGGTCCTCATCCTCCTCCACCCACCGGTCGCGCCCTCCCACCAGTTGCGTCCTCCCCAACGACGCGCTGCCGACCTCCTCCCCGACCCGCCCGCTGCCGCCCGCGGGCACCTCCTGGCCCCCACCCCACCGCCGCCGGCCTATCCTCCCCAACGACGCGCCGCCGACCTCTTCCTCGACAACGCGCCGCCGGCCTCCTCCCCGACCCTACCGCCGGCGTCTCCTCCAGCCCCTTCCACGAGCGCACGCGTGGCCGGCCGCGGCTTTGCATCTTCTCTGCTGACGCAAGCCCGCGGTCGGCTGACGTCATATTTTTTTCCTTTTTTATTTCTGTAGTGTATAAAATTAGCTAGAAATTGTAGGGAAAATGTTGAATTATCTAGAAAATATAGAAAAATTCTTTAATTAGCTAGAAATTATAGAAAAAAATGTTGGAAAAGCCTATTAATTGTAAATTTGATCTATGTACAACATTTATTATGCCATGTTTGAAAATCCTATTCACTGTTAGAAAAATCTAGAAATATGTGAAAATTACTTTGCTACTTCTAGAAATGTCCAAGAAATTTCATGATGGTTGTGAATAACTATGTTTCATTGTAAATATTTTTGTTGTCATTTACTATTACAAAATGTTTAAAAAATCATCAAATAGTTGAATAAATTATAGAAATGTGCAAAAAATATTAGAAATTTGTTGATGGCTACTAATTATTATAATAATTCTTTTTATATTATATTAGTTACAAGAAATTTGATGATGGTTGTGAATGACGAGCAATTCACTGTAAATAGTTTTTAGTCATTTATTGTAACAAATTGTATAAGTATTTTATTCTTTTTTTAGTCATTTATTGTTACAAAATGTATAACTATTAGTCATTCATTTTTTAGTCGTTTTTTTGTAATTATATGTATAAGTTATAGTCATTCTTTTTATAATAATTATGCATAAAATATTAGAAAATTGTTGATGCCTACTAATTATTAGAATAATTCTTTTATATTATAGTTGTTATAAGAAATTTTATGATGGTTGTGAATGACGAGCGATTCACTATAACAAATTGTACAAGTGTTCAATTCGGTTTGGTAGTCATTATGTTTATTGTTGATGCCTACTGTTTCTTAGAATAATTATTTTTATATTATATTAGTTACAATGGCATGATTAGAGGATGAGTAGGCCCGAATAGACGAGAGATACGTAATGGACTTGATTGCTTAAGGTCGCATGGACGATCAACCAAATGAAAAGGTCAATCATAGCCAGACTGACATCTACTTCAATATGTCTATTGATGGTAATGAGAAGGAACCAATTGTCGAGGGAAGCAATAATGTGAAGCAAGGCGAGGTATATCAATTATTATATGTAAACATGATTTGAATTCATGATCAATCAAGATTATTAGGAATTAATAGTTTTTTCATTTTCATCCATGTGAATCAAGCAGGACTAAACAAAAACGAGGCAAGGAGAAAAACAAAAACGAGGCAAGGAGAAAAAGCTAGAGGTACATATCATCATCATGGAACTTAATGAAGAGAGTGAACCAATTACTCCAGACAATGCTAAGACAAAATTGGTGAATCAAATTGGGATTCTTGTTAGGGATAACATCCCACTAAGCTTTCAGAATTGGAAAAGCCCTGAAACCAATGAGAGCATGGTCCCCGTACGTGAGGTCCCCATAAGTGTGGTCCTTGAGCGAGAGAAGGAAATGATATGGGAGAAAAATAAAAAGAAAACTTCACATTTATAGGTGTAGATGAAGCACAAGTGAAAGATTGGGGCTTTAGGAAGGTTGCAGTTGCTTTTCCGACGTACAAGAAGAACCTGCACAAAGACTACATAAAGAAGGGCCTTACACCAGATTTCACGAAGCACTCAAAGTTAAGAGATCAATGGGATTCATTTGTGCAGTACAAGCAGTCAGAAAAGAGCGGTAAGGCAACTAAAACCAACATTGACAATGCTTGTTAGAAGAAGGGGCTTATCAAATGGCTTGGGCGAGGAGCTTACAAGAAGGGGCTCATCAAATGGCAGAAGATGGAAAATGACATAATTGCTAAGGGAATCATACCGGCGATTCTCGAATGGCGGAACAAGCAAAGCATTGGTATTATGCTCATGATGTCACACTCAATCCCGAAGATGGATCATTTGTGTTCAACCAAGAATTAAGAGAAGCGATTACAAGGCTTGTTGACTTAATAAAGGCTATGACCAAAGGAACTTTCGTGCCTGATCGAGAGAAGGACGAGCTAACTATGGTACTAGGTAATCCAGAACACCCTGGATGTTGCTGAGGCAAAGGCGCAATTTCATGAAAGTTTGCCTTTCGTGAGCACATTGATTCCTACAGAAGTCGCCAAAGAAGTAAGGCCGAACACGGACAACAGCTGCGAGAGTTACAAGAATATGTAGCTTTGACAGACGCAAGAATGGATGAAGCAATCGAATGGCGTGTGGCTATAGCTCTTAGCAAACAAGCCAGTGAACATGCAGCTGCATTATCAGGGGCTAATGTTGATGTAAGCCCCTCTCAGCGTCGAAGCAGCATCGCTTCCACGGAAGTCCCAGCTGGAGGATCTTCTGACATGGTTGAGGACAACCAACACCACCCCGTGGACGACATCACTGGGAGAGCCCCTTGTGAGCTTTATCTCCCATGAAAAACAAGCTCATTGTGGTGGCTTATGATGTGGCTGAATAACCGACACAAGGCCAAACATTTGATGGCGTGGAGATTCCAGCTCGGGGTTACGCTAAAGTTGGGATGGACTGAGTGGTTGATGGTTAGGATGACCTAGAACTGGAGATCCCTGGAGGTGATGTGGAAAAGAATCTAGGAGAAGCCATCCACGGTTGGATTTTATGGACCAAGCGCTACATAAGGATTCCGCGGTCGAATCCCCCGGCCATGGGATCATCTCCTCGGGGCTCAAGAGCAAGATCACCTACGCCATCTGCTAGGACACTCTCTCCACTAGCTGACAGGGATCCTAGCATGAGTCCACACATTCCACCAGCTGACAGGGATCCTAGCATGAGTTCATGATCTCTACCAGTTGATAGGGATCCTAGCATGAGTCCACTTCCTCCTATTATGAGCAAGGCTACACAATGAAAGATGCCTTCAGAAGCCAAAGAAGAAGCAACCAGAGTGTAAGAAAGCTTATGAAATGACTGATGCAGAAATCAACGCAGTAGTGGATGCTGAGGTTAAAGCTCACTTCGCACGAAAGCCTCCCGTGAAGAAAGATCCACCACTTGATAAGGTTAAATTTTGGACTTTCATTAAAAACATGTATAAAAAGCTACAGAAACTAGTGTTATCTAAGTACGACCGCTCAATAACAAAGTGTTATCAGAAGAAGAAAAGGGGGTCAAGTATTCCATAGCTCGGAACCCAATCCAACCAATCGATTACCCCGCTCCAGGTGCTTTCGGAGTTTGATTAGAACCTTCTTATATTCACCAAAGATACAAATCTTACCGTAGCTCAAATTCGAGGGGAGGATCACATCCCAAAGCATGCTGGGGCTGGTAAATGGAAATTTAAGTTAGGGAAAGAGTTTGTGTGGCCGCAGTTGGTGGACCGTCTTCCAACAAAGATGTACAAATTGCACCAATTGTACATGGAGGCTTCAACTACTGGTTTACTCATGCTCAGAGTTCGGATTGGAGATCAACATTATTTCTGTGGGGATGCCATTATAAATGTGCCGCTCGAGAAACTTTATTTCCTTTCCAATCAAGACGCACTTGACAAATCACTCATCAGTTCCTGGGTTTTGTAATTGTTTAGTTTGCTCTAACTTCAAAATCCCCGCTCTAGTCAATATGTGACGTCTTATCTCCTATTCTATTTTGTATCATGCAGGATGGAGATTCAAGCTTGCCAAAGGAAAGGATACTATGATATCGGCTTCATGGACCCGGATGTTATAAACGAAGTAACTGTAAGAGATAAACCAAATTGGACCTTGAAGAATATATATAATTTCTTGGACAAGCAACATTACAAGAAGTACATACTGCTACTGTACAACTTCAAGTGAGCATGTTTCCCATCTCTTTTATTTTTCAAACTAGCAGTTAAAAATAAGACTAAATAGCTTTTGGCTATGCATATATGTACAACTTCCACTGGATACTCCTTGTTATCATGGTTGATCGAAGCACGGTCTATATCCTGGACTCTTTGAGGAGACCAAGAGATCAATACACCAACCTTGTAGTCATGCTTAACAAAGCATGGGCTCGCTTTTGTCAACATCACTCAGGTGAATTCAAGGAGCAACTTGATATCAAGCCTAAATTCCCGATATGTATTGAATTTGCAATCTCATGTCACTTTCTTGAACACAACAAATATTTCATAACTTCTTTTGACATATATATAGTGTTTGAGACAGGATCCGGGCAATAATTCATGTGGATACTACGTATGTGAGTTCATCCATGGCTTTGTAGGTCCGAAGCGTGTGATCGACCACGAACTCAGAGTACGTAGACAAAATTCTTAGCAATATATTAGTTCTAATTATGTAGATCCATTGATCTAATATAATAACCTTTGCTAATGACATAGATGATGCACATGAAGGAAGCACTCCTCAAGACGGAAAAAATCAGGGCAATTCAAGAACAAATTTGTGGATTTCAAGAATAACTTTGTGGATTTCTTTTGGATGAGGTAGTAAATCCAACGAGCGAGTTCCATAATGATGGATCAAATCTGCATTACCGTCAGGACTCGTGTTCAGAATAGTTGATCCAAAATGTTCAACTTCGAAAGTTGATGTAATGTAATATTGTTCATATATGAGTATGCACAATATGTCTATGTATAATATTATCTCAAATGTAATATTATAAATTAAATATAACTTTATATAGGTTAGCGTATTAGAACTAGTATACGTGAAGGAAACAAATATGAAATACTAATTTAGAATAAAAAAATAGAAAATAAAATGAGAAAAGAAATAGAAAAGGAAAAAAATACCTTAGTACCGGTTGGTAATAGCGACCGGTACTAGATTGGCCTCATCCACGCGCGATGTGGCATCCAATTTAGTACGGTTGGTCTACCCAACCGGTCCCTTTAGTACCGGTTATTTGACCTGGTACTAAAAGACCCCTTTACCGATATAGCAATACCGGTTGCACAACTGGTACTAAAATGAGATTTCCACCCGGTACTAAAGATGCATTCACCAGCAGTGTAAATTAATAAAGTTCATGCCTTGCATTATTATTTTGTTTGGGAGGGTGGCATTGCATTGCTATGGGCTTGTCCATGTTGAGTTTGTGCTAATCATCGATAGATTTCACATTGAAAAAGACTCTTTTAGTTTAGCCATATATGCCCCGGCAGTGTTACACTGCTGATGAACTGATACATGTGTAGGTCCCTCCATGCTGCCGCCGAGGCCCTTATTTTTGAGACTTGAAATGACACATACAGGCATACAACACCCCCCCCCACACACACGGAGACCAACTGATCAAGCGCCAGATAAGCAGACATCACGCATCACGGTGATCGGTGAGAACCAAGGACAAGGACATCACGCATCACAGTCTTGCCGAAGCAGGAGCTCGACACGGTGCAGTTGGCAAAGCAGGCGATGGGCACCTTGCTGAGCACGCACGTTGCCGCGCACACGACAAGGCAGGTCTGGCACGACGACGGGCAGATATCGCCCACATTGCCGTCGCCGTGTTGCCCCTCCAGGAGGCCCAGCTCCTCGGTGACGTCGTGCTCCACGAGCTCCCGCAGCAGCAGCTCGCCGGCTATGGCGGCCTGCTCCTGGTCATCCCGCGACGGCGGCGGCGGCGACGACGCGAGGGCCGGCCGCGCCAGCAGGTCCGATGATCCGACGCACAGGAGCAGCATGCAGGTGGCGGCCAGCCTCAGAGCATAGCAAGACGCCATTGCAAATTCTCAGCAGCTGCTTTCGGTTGCAAATTGCAATGTGGCCTGGAGCAGATGCAAGATGGTTCTTGATCACTTAGAATTGAGATGCGATATGTAGCAGTAAGGCTTTGCCATTTATAGGGAGCAAATGAATGAATGGATCTTGCACGAACGAAGGAAATTAAACTGAAACTGCTTGCTGGGATCTTTGGAAGATGAAAGACGCTTAATTGGATGGGTTGCTGATTTCTTCATGCATGGAGGCAACGGACTGATGAAATGCTGTTTACTCCAGGAAGCAAGGAATAATCCCAATTATTATGCACGGTTCCACCGAACCGCAATGCAACAACCAAAGCGTACAAGGCTTTTTAGATATACTCGGCTCCTGCACCATCAAGCGCTCAGGCAAGTTGCCACTCCGAACAAGACTTAAGAAGGGAACCGTACGACGCCAGAAGGAATTCGATCCATTTGGTACAAGCTTATCATCATGAGGTACTGTTAATCGGTCCAGTGCAAGCAAGTTCATTTGTTTGACAAAAGTCCTTTCTTTTCCAATGCTTTCAAGGAAAGCGTTAGGATTGAGACGAGATGAGGGGGTGAGTGAACACTGACGATACCCAATACGTACCGGCTGAAGAGTTCCAGCTACATTTCCTGTCTGTTTTGCCACGCAAGAATTTTGCAACAAGCAATGCGTCGATAACTCATGCTGTCATGCACATCCTTGCTTACAAACAGTGAAGCAGGCAAAAAAAGCCCTAGCGCGCAGGTAACATACAGAGGGTATGCTACATATTGATGGTATACAATTATTTATTCCAGCCTTCTTCCGAATAACCCAAAAAAAATGTAGGGCGTTCCATTTATCATTGCCAGTAGCAACTAGCCACATTTCTTGAAGGTCATATGAAATACAGAGAAGACAAGGCATACGTTAAGGAAAGGTATACGAAGCATATGCAAACAAAATGTGGCTGTTAATCAAGTAACAATATTCTGTAATAAAGTTGCTCAACAACTCGTTGACAGCTACAGCTACCCTCTCAAATATTACTGGCCAAAGAAAGTCCAGTATAGTTTTTTAGATACACGGTAGCAAGAATTGAATCTAAGAGAAGCAGCATGGTGATAAAGGTAAGGCCTCTCTTTTCTTTGTTTTTTATTGTGCATATGATACGGCTGAGACTTATATTGCAAAATCAAACAAAAAGTGAACTTTTTCAGTCACAACTAATTTTTTTTCTGACACGGTAAAGCAAGATGAACATGTTATTCACATGGTCACAACACAAGAAGTGCTTCAGTCTTCCATATGAAAACTCATAGCACCACAGGAACACCAATCTGTTAATAATCGACCAAAGCTGCCATATCTTGCAGCTGAATGAAACCAATTGAACAAGGATATACAATTAAAATGCTTTTCCTAGCTTTTTTTGTGATATACTGAATTGAACTTAACTGCATATGAGAATATAACATAAAAGCTTTCGTGTGAATTGATCAATATCAAAGATGCAGGATTACGAGATCACTTGAGCACATGAACTCTTTCAGTTAAGCAAGACCACGAAGGATGGAAGCTGGTGGTAGCTTCCACTACCAAGGAGGTGACAGTCTACTTAGATATTACCTAAAACTATGTACAGACTACAGAGTTTGCATGGTGTCTAGCGCTTGCAATTCTCACAATAGTGAGTGGTCTTGTCCATAGGGGCGGCGCAATGGTAACAAAAGTACTGCTTACACCTTCAAAAAAAGAACAATGTGTTAGTGACATGATTGAGACTAGACGAATACCAGCAACAATATTAAAAAATCTCTGGTGTTTAGAGAACCTGTAATGTAAAATTGAAGCAGCTCCTAATTCGAACCAGCCAACAACAAAAACACTTGCTAGAAGGTGGTACAAGCCCATAACTTGATAGGAAATAACTCTTTACCCAACCCAGATCCTCACCACATTTGACAAGCTACTGGCCGTTAGAAGTTGGTTTTCATGACAAATACAACCTAGTTTCACTTAAGTGACCCATTCGTGGCACTTTGAAACATGACAAATGAGCACTCGAATACTCCCTTTCATACATAATAATGAGGCATAGACTTTGCTAGTCTTTCAGCAAAACATAGGACGTGAAGACGAGCTAATAATGTTTAACGAGTTTATAACATTATTTGGTTTCCCTCTTTTTCAGCATTCATGACTACAAATTTTAAATATACATAAGGGGATGTCATTACATTCAATAATTCCTTCTGAGAGCAGCTATTAAAAAGTAAAAGCAAGATATGCTGTTTGTGGAAAAGGTCAGCAATCAAACCAGCTCCTATCTTTATCATTGTACTACACATAAATAGTAACCAAAGCTGCATGTTGACTAGCTCCACTATGACAGGACCGGAAAAGGACTACACATTTTTGAGACTGTGTGATGGCCATCCTTCACTAAGTACAGAACATAAGATAACAGTAGTGTCACTACCATGAACAGATGAGTAAGGAAAAACGGAAGATGTTCAAAAAAGTTAGATTTGACGTGTCTAAAAGTGAAGGGAGATGGTATTATATTCCATCAGAGTAGTAATTTCTTTCACTCCTTTCTTGTCAGAATTCATCATCTTCTTTTTGTGCACATAAACAGCATCTCAAATTTTGCCAACTTGTAGCCCTACTCTGCCTTTCGTCCTAATTTCATACTACATTACTGTAGTCATTATAAAGGAATATGAATTGCAACATACCTGCACTTTATTAGCAAGCACCCAGACGTTCTGGAGACGTACATCTTGCACTTGGGGCACCTTTGCCATTTCTTCCTGTTAGCGAGCTTTTTAAGCGTCAGATCATCCTCCCCCTTCTCATCATCTCCAAGCTTCCTAAACTCCTTGCATTTGATCCCATCATGCCACGCGACGCGGCATCGTGCACAGAACAGTCGGTGGCAGTGTGGGCACTCTGTTTCCCTGATCTTTACCAACCCATCATTTATCAACAGAGCTGAGCAATCCTTGAACGGGCAGTACATCTTATCATCCCCCAGTAGATTCTCGCACAGCGCAACATTCCACCGGTCAAACAGTTCAGGCGGGACAATATCCCGGCACAGATCCATCTCGACCACGCCGTCCTCGCACTCGGGGTCAGGGCACCCGACCACGGCCACGTTCTCGGCGATCTTCCCGGCGACGTACCTCCCGACGCAGCTGTTGCAGAACGCGTGGGCGCAGTGGCTCACAGCAAACTTCTCCGAAACCTCAACCATCTCAAAGCAGATTGCACAGTTGAAGCGGCCGCGCTTGGAGCGCTTCTTCTTGCGGTCGCCCGACCCGTCTTCCACATTGCGTCAGGTCAGGAGGATTAGGGCAGTACCAAGTGAATCGTGCACATCTAGGTATCAGGTGTGAAGAATTAAGATTCATTTGGGAGTGAAAAGGTACCTTCCGACGAAATCTGGCGCTTCCCCTTGCGGTCGGGAGGGGGTTCTCGGGGGTCGGAGACGCCGTCGGGGCGAGAGGAGGAGGGGGAGGCGGATGAGGAGGCGGTGGCGGCCGGTGCGCGGGAGCGGTCGAGGGAGAGGAGGATGGCCTCCTGGATCTCGATCTCCTCAGGGCTGTACGACTGGGCGAAGTAGGCTTGCGCGTACCCGTCCTCCTCGTCGGAGGATATGTAGATGGGGACGTACGGATCGCCGTCGGCGGCGGCGGCGGCGGCGGCGGAGGCCTCCATGGCCGGCGAAGGGGTGGGGCTTGAGCCTCGACGGCGGCAGGCAGTTTGCGTTGCTATCTCTTGGTCAAGATGAGAGTTTGATGTGGGGCCGGTTCGTCAGCCAGTCGTTGCGAGGATGGTGGGACGTGTGGACGGGCAGGATTTGGATTTTGCAAGACAGTCGAGATTTGTGATGATTTCTGTGCGAAAAAAATGGAAATCGTGGATAGAGTGATAGACCAAATTGTGTCCAACGCCACGACGCCAAACCCATACCATGGCAGAGGCTGAGGGAAGGCGGTGCAAACGGAACGATCGTCAACTTGGAAGCACTCATAAATTCACAACGCAAACACGTCTATGATGAAGTTCCGATTCTCGATAAGAAGTGATTTGTTATAATTCTCTAGATTTAATTTAAAGTATGAAGCTATTCTGAACGGGAGCTAAATCTAAATTAGGGGGGGAAATGTTTAGTAGATTCTCAATAAGAATTTTATTTCATCTTACACGCCCTTAATTCATTTATGATGATCACTCACCGAATAGTATAGAATCATTTCATTACAAATAATTGTTGTTTGGTAGAGCTCGTCTTAGATACAGCCTAGAAGCTGCTTTGAGAATCTGTTTGGTTGGACCCTGACATATGAAAAAATTGCTCTGGGCTGTGAGCTGTGATAAGAAAGTTGAAAGTCGTTTGGGCTATGAGCTGTGATAAAACCTGCTGTGAGTGGTGAGAAAGCTAAAAGCCGTTTGGTTGGAATAGCTGTGAAACTGTAGGTTTGGCTAGAAATGTCTGTAATACCCCTGAAAGTCTAAGAGACTGTTGATATTCAAATTTATTGTAAAACAGTGCGTTGTTCACTAATTCGCATTAGTGCATAATTGAGCATCATGGCATTGCATTTGTTTAAGCACATTTAATTGTTGTTTATTGCACAAATCCAACTTTGTGAAGTGACTTAAAATTTTGTTATGCAACCGTGGCTCATGTTATTTTATTTAAATACTAGATGGAATATGATGAATTTACAATATTTTTGCATAATTTTTGGATGACTCATTGGAAGTGGGAAAGTTCATTTAAAAAAAATGTCGCCATGCCCATCTGTCAGCCGGTTCTTCTCCCTCCTCCAGCTGCCATTACCGGCGATTCGTCGGCCACGGCGTATCTCCGGTTGATTCGCTACATCCACGGCTTCCCCTTGTCCACACACAGCTCCGTCGCCACTCGCCCGCTACTCTCCCTTGCGGACCCGAGCTTCCAACAACCGCCTCCACCTACCTATGCTGCCGACCTGTCGTCGGCCTGATTCGCCATCATGGGTAGGCCTCCGGCTGATTGCTCGCGCCCTCAGCTTCCCCTGAGCTCCAGCACCCATTCCACCCCTCACCGGCCTCTCTCGTCCGCTGTGCAGGGCTGAAGGAGATGAGGGAGGAGCCGAGCCGGAGGTGCCAGTGAGGAAGCGGTGGCCTGGAACCTGCGGTGAGGAGGGCTGTGAGGAACAGGTGATGTGAGGAAGCTAGTGAGGAAGCGGTGGAGGGGCAGCTGGCCAGGAGCGGAGAGGGGCGGCCGGCGGGGACTCCAACCCTAGTGCTACCAGGGGGAGAAGCAAAACTGAGTTAGGCATGTGTTGCGGGTGGGAGGGGGTACAGGGCGTCAGCAGGGAAAAAAGATCGAACCGGCACAACATAATCAGTGGTAGGTGTGTAAATTTCGTGAAAACTCTTATCCACATCCGGCCACAGCACCTCCTTGCCTGCGAAAGCAGCTTTCTTGAAAGCACCTAGGAGGAAGCTATCTTCTTTGGTTGACTTTTAGCTTTACTTTTTAAGCCAAAGCACCTAGAAAGTCAAACTAAAGGGACCTGAGAGTCCTGCCAACAAGCTTGACTTCCATAAAAATGGTATGTGCCTGTGCGTTTGAATTTTTTTCCCTTAACGGGATACGAAGGAGAGCTGCCTATTATTAGCTATTATTAAGATTTAAGTAGCACGTGTATGAGCTTATAACGACACAAATCATATACTCCTATATAAGAGTTCTACATGTATCAAGCAAATTGATCATGTTCAAAATGTTAGAAAGAGTCCTACTCCTATAAGGATTAGGTGCTGCACCTGGAATAGTCCTGTACCTAGCTATATTAGTGCTGGCCGGACTCTGCTATATTGATTAGGATAGAGATTTGTGGGGAGGAGTCCTGATCACTTAGGTTTCCTTTCGCCTAGGATCCTCCTCCCCTATATATGTAACTGTATTGTCTCTCAGATAATCAATCTACTATTTCCACGCATCTCCTTTGCTTTCACAAAACATGGCCAGTTAAGGATTTGTTAATTGCGTTTAGATTGATAGGGATTGGCAGAGCATATATATAGCTCAATTTCTCACTTCTCGTTCCATGACAATCCACATCAAATAGAAATATTAAAGCGTGCGAGCTAAGTAATCCTTTCCTGATGATCCAGATCTGGAGCTAGGAAATCCTAGAGCTAGATGAGCATAAATAAAGTGTAAAATAAAACAGATAATATTAGACTGTTTTTGTTGGATTGTATGCATTATCAATCAGCCATGGTCCTGTATATGTGAAAGCGCACATATACAATTATGCACATTCTCACGCACACGCATACAAATGTGCATCTAACACGCGATATGCTTTACACACATATTCCCTCAGCTTCACATGCTCCAATGTTTAGCTTCCTAAGAATATCTAAGGGTGGGACTCTGGAGGAATAAAATAACTTTGCCCATTTCTTGCCCTTTGGGTGGTTTGAGGGTGGTTTTGAATTTTCTAGAAATTTAAAAAGTTTGGTTTAATTAAAAAAAATTATAACTAATTCATTTCAAATCAGTAAAATATCAAATTGGTGCATTTTTCCCAAAAATGTAACCTATATGTTGGTGTTCTATTTGGCATTATTTGAATCTTAGTTGTTCATGTTCCTTGTGTTTTATTAAGAGCAATAAAACACTAGAAATGGTAACAAATATGATGTAAACAACTCCAAATAGAGTACCAACAAATAGCCTATATTTTTAGAAAACTTTTGGTACCAACTTCATATTTTTTGGATTTTAAATGAATTAATTATAATCTTTTTATTAAATCAAAACTTTTTAAATTTTTAGAAAATGTAAAACTACCCTTGAAACCATTTAAAGGGCTAAATTTGCCCAATTTTGACAGTTGAGTGATGGTCTTCCTTATCCGGTTTTATAATTGTAGATGCACTTTTCCCTTTCTTAATGCATGAGCTGCGTCAACCAAACAGCGGGTAAGTAGAGCGGCACGCAAAGCAAGAAAGAAAGAGCATTCTTTATTCAGGGCACCGGGTGCAAATCCTGGCTCCAGGTGCTAGCATTTTCCCCTTAGCTTTACCAGCTCCATCCTTGTGTTTCTTCTCCTCTCTCCTGTTGGCACCCTCTAAAAGGTGACAGGCTTCATACCTAGTTGAGTTCTACGTGAGCACCTGATACTTTCAGCGCAAGTTCATCATGTCCTTCGCATGTCAGTGAGGTAAGGCTGGGTCCTGAGTTGATGTCCCGCCAGAAGTTGTAGTGGTGCAAGGGGGTTTTGCTGGTTTTCTCCAGCTAAAAAACCATGTTTGTTCTTATTAGTTGGATTGGTCGTTGCACCAAAATTGTGGGGAAGTATGGTTTGTATAGTTTCTTGGGTCCATTTTTTCTCGTAGCACATTTTTTGGGTCCATTTTTTTCTAATAAATACTACGGCAATGCTGTTGTCGTTAAAAAAAAGATAAGGCTGGAAGGTTTGAACACTAAGATCAAAATTGAAGGAATATCGTGTTGTTTGCATGGAGCTATGCAGGCCAATTTAAATGTTCGCCCGCCATTTTTCTTGACATGTCCTCCTGAAGTTGTAGGAGCTAGCAGTAAGAGGGGCAAAGAAACTTCACGGTACAGATTGACCTGATTCTCTTCTTTTCACAAGAAGCATTATAATCAAATGAGTCTACAGTTTAGGCACGATGAAGAATTCACATGCATCTGGAAATTTAATTTAGATAGAGCCATATAGCAGATAGTACCATAGGTAGTTCAAACGATATATATTCCATTCACATGCTCACTGATGTGCCATAAAAGGGACACATCTAGTTCCCTTCTAAGGTAGCACTTGCACCTGAGAAAATTGGGCGGTATCGGCGTTGTACTGGATTGGTAACAGATTTCATGAGATCTGATTACAGAGATGCCCGACCAAACATATATAATCAAACATATATAATCAGTATCTGTTACCGTGTTATCGAATACAGGGCGATATTTGCCGAACCAAACAGCACCTTATGCTTTCTTCATAAGAAAGTCACCAGCTGTATCTAACTCATAAGTCGCTACATTAGGCTGCAAGACTAAATTAAGTGTCGTCTCCATGTCTTTTCCTAAACAATATATACTTTGTGATGTTTAATAAATAGTAATAGCGATCCGGTAGTTCTACTTCTGATAATGATTTGGTCAATCATGACTGCACGATCTAATGCTAACCAAAGCAGTCATACCAGTAACTGAATGGCTTTACAGAGAGTTCAGAAACCTACTTCCCTCGCGTAAAGCTTTGAAGCTTCAGGAGTTTAGATCATTCACCAGGTCCTCTTGCACCTGCTGCAACGATGTATGCCATTGGACATTGGGGATGCACAGAGGTAGCAGAAGCGATGCTGGCACCTGTAAATTGGAACAACGGAGAACCCTGTCATATGTGCTCGTTGGACATGAAATTTTGGACTGCAAGCAGCGAAACAGTACCTGCAGACAATGTACACGCAGCCCTCGGCCCTCTCCACGTACATCTTGCATTTGGGGCACCTCTGCCACCTGCTCTCCCGCGCGACCTTCCTCAGCAGTAGGTCATTCTTGCCTCGCTCGTCCTTCCCAAGCCGCTGGAACTCCGCGCAGGTGATGCCATCGTGCCATGCCACCTTGCACTGCGCACAGAACATACGGCGGCAGTGTGGGCACTCAGCATTCGTTATCGCTGCCTCACCCTCACCGTGGCCACGCTCATGGACAAGCAATGCCGAGCAGTCGTTGAAGGGACAGTAGAACTTGAATGACCCCAGCGCTGAGTCGCAGAGTGCAGCGCCCCACCTCTGGAACAGCTGTGGTGGGATCACATCACGGCACGTCTCCGGGTCCAATGCGCCATACTTGCATCCTGGGTCAGGGCAGCTAATGGACAACACATTATCCTCGACTTTCGCAGTGATGTACTGGCTCACGCAGCTGACACAGAAGAGGTGTGTGCACCCAGAAATCGGAAAGAGCTCTCCGACGTGCACTGCCTCCATGCATATGGTGCAGTAGAACTCGTAGCTGGCCATCGCATTCGAACCAGGAGAGCATTGCCCTAGGTCCTGAAGCATATCATACAATGGATCTTTCCCTTTGCAGCTGTCCATGTCTTCGGTTGAGATCAAGGTGCTATGACCCAAATCAATCCCCCGATGTACCTTTGACTTGCACAAAGATTGACATGTAGTCACCACACGCCGGAGGCACCTCTGCCACTTACTCTCCTGCACAACCTTCCTCAGCAGCAGGTCATCTCGCACCTGTTCATCATTCCTGAGCCGCTGGAAATCTTCACAGGTGACCCTGTAGTGCCATGCCACCTTGCACTGCGCACAAAACATCCGAGAGCAGTGTGGGCACTCAGCTTTCCTTATTGCTGCCTTGCGAGAGCCACATTCGTCGACCAGCAATGCCGAGCAGTCCTTGAAGGGGCAGTATAACTTAAATGCCCCCAGTGCCGAGTCACAGAGTGCAGTGCCCCACCTCTGGAACAGCTCCAGCGGGATCATGTCACGGCACGCCTCTGGGTCCAATAAACCATCCTTGCATCCTGGTTCAGGGCATCCAATGGGCAACGCAGTATGCTCGACCTTTGCAGTGATGTAGTGGTTCATGCAGTTGACACAGAAGAGGTGTGTGCACCCAGAAATGGGAAAGAGGTCTCTGATGTGCACTGTCTCCATGCAGATGGTGCAGTAGAACTCGCTGTCGGCCATCACATTGGCACCACGAGAACATTGGCCTAGCTCCTGAAGCATAGCATCAAATTGCTTTTTCCCCTTGTAGCTGTCCATGTCCTTGATTGAGATCAAGGTAGTAGGACCCACATTGATCCCCTGATGTGTCTCTGACTTGTGCAAAGATTCACAGGAACCCACAGGATCTGGTTGTGCCATGCTCTCCTGCGTGACCTTCCTCAGTAGCAGGTCATCTTGCCTCGGCTCATCAGTCCCGAAACTCTGAAAATCTTCACAGGTAACTTCATGGTGCCATGCTACCTTGCACTGCACACAAAACATCCGGGAGCAGTGTGGGCACTCAGCTTTCCTTATTGCTGCCTCACGAGGGCCACGTTCATCGACCAGCAATGCCAAGCAGTCCTTGAAGGGACAGTGGAACTTGAATGCCCCCAGTGCCAAGTCACAGAGTGCAGCGCCCCACCTCTGGAATAGCTGCGGTGGAATCACATCCTGGCAAGCCTCTGGATCCAGTGTGCCATCCTTGCATCCAGGTTCAGGGCAGCCAATGGACAACACGTTATCCTCAACCTTCACCATGATGTATTGTCTCAGACAGCTCACACAGAAGAGGTGTGTGCACCCGGGAATTGGGAAGACCTCTCTTACGTGCACTGTCTCCATGCATATAGTGCAGTAGAACTCACTGCTAGCCATCACATTTGCACCACGAGAGCATTGGCCCACCTCCTGAATCATAACATCCAATGGTTCTTTCCCTTTTCCACTGTCCATTTCTTTCGTTGAGATCATAGTGCTGCGATTCACACCGACCCCCTGATGTGTCTCTGACTTATGCAAAGATTCACAGGAAGCCACAGCACACCTGGGCAGCCCAGTGGCCTCTGTCTCTGGTGCATATTGCCATAGGCAGGAAATGCAGATGACATGATCACAGTCGTCAGGTTTCCATGATGCTTCAAGCGATGGGATCACCAATTTGCAAACGGCGCAGAACCTTTCTGGGTGAGTTGAGAACCGGAGAACCTCTTCAGCCTGCGGATCCTCGGCCAGCACTAAATCACGAGCGAACTTGTAAATCAGGTCCAGCATTGTTGTAGTTGGTGCTGCTCTCAGTTGGAGTGAATGAACAGCCAGCAGAGGTCCCTGCTCCAAGGAAATCCAAGGAGTGAGCGTGGTTCTTTGTATCAAAAGAATGAGAAGGTTACTGGGCATGCCGGTAATAAGGGCATAAAAGAGTAGACAGAAGATGCAACAAGAAGCAGCGCAATCGTGACGCCTAACTCAGAGAACAGACAGTGCAATTAGGCGTGGGAAGACAGCAGAAAGAGGGGACTGAAAACTCCTTGCAGGCATATCATCAAGCACCTGGTGTGCGCTGCATCAGCGCACCTATGGACTCACAACAAGAACGCGTCTACATTCAGCAACAACCAGGGAAGACGAGGTTCCTTGAACCGAATTTCCATCAGAATCGCGCCGTAGAGCCAGTAGAGAGCGGAAGCCAGAAGATCAAAGAGCGAGCACACTAGCTCCTTGCAGGCATATCATCAGGTCTCGGCGTGCACTGCTCGAGCGCATCACCAATTTGCACAAGCGCAGACGGCAGGCAGATCGCATTCCGTGTTCAGCGCAGCGGCCGGCGCCAACCACGCCGACTCACTCGCCGAGACGAACTCGCTTGAACCCCCAGACTCGCATCACGATCACGGTTTCATCGTAGATCACATGCAAATAGCGAGCGGCACGCAGAAGAGGGTTTTCTCGCACGCGTACCAGTACTTGAGCGCCTCCGCGTGCTTCCTCCTAGCGGCGGCTGTGGACCTTGAAGAGAATCGGCGGCGCAGCGCGCACGCGTGCGCCGGTCCGCCAGCCGCCCTGCGCAGCCGCGCGCGGCGGCGAGATCGATCCTGAGGGAGGCGGGCAGGCGGCAGCGGCGCGCGCGATCGGGCCCTATCGGCGCGTGTCGTGGAAAGCGGAGGGGCTGAGTCGGCTGCGCCTCGGCGCGGCTGAAGCGGCCTAAAGGTAGCTGATCGATCAGGGAGCAGGAGCGCCCGCTCATGCAGCTCTAATCCTTTGGATTTAGCGACGTGATGGGGACACGTGTCCGCTGATTTGTGGCAGCAGGGGGACTCCAAGTCCAAAAGAGACACGACTCAAGACTCTAGAGTGACTCGGATACGTTGGAATATATTGTTGCTCAGTTCGTTCTTTTTTCAGAGTGAATGACACAGATTGAGATCCCAGAGACAGCGAGCATGAAAAGGCATCTGTTTCAGGAACGATAGCTAAACTTTTGGAGACTTTGGTAGAGAAGAGAGAACTACCATTTCTTTTAAAAAAAACTTTTGGAGACACTCGAACTTGTCACCTTTGGACAGATAGACAATCAGAAGGAGAATAGCTCGAATCTGCCTGGTGCCTAATTACGATTTAACAATTTTAGCCGCCAAAAAAGACCGAGATGATTTAATTTAACAATGCGCGTCCGTGGCATTATTTGCCTTTTGGGTTGTGGGAGATGACCAGGTAAGTCAAAAGTGTGCATAGTACACGGAAAAGCATGTATGCGCACCGATCTTGTATGCACCGCATACACGTACCCTGTGGCCAATGGAAACTGGACAGCGCGACGCGACGTGAAAGACGTCACATAAATTCCTTTTTTCCTTTTTCGGTGGCCATGGGGTCCCTGCACCAGCCACGGTCTGGTTCCAACTTTCCACCACTCGTGACAACGCGTCCGTCTTCAGCTACCGTTCCGCGCATCAGACTCTAGCCATGTTAGCACACCTCCAGCTAGCAGCGGGGACACTCGTTCAGGCGCCGTTGCTGATGGGTTCGTGTCTCGTTCTGAAACCAAACGCAGCCCGTGGGTGGTTGGGCACGAAGGACGTTACGATTGCGTCGTTTACGTGCGCGAAACCTGGATCCAGTCGAAGTTGTCGCATGCATCGCGCAGGTGTGGAACGGAGTGCATCCGACGCGCTAACTCTAGTTGTGCCATCGCCGGCAGGGCGGCACGAGCTGAAACGGGCGGCGTATGTCGTGTCGAAGCTGGGTGCCGATCGGCGATCAGCGATGCCTTTTCACTGAGCTCGACATGCGCAGAGCCATCTTTCATGTACGATCAACATGGACCTCTGTCGCACAGGCAGCTTCAGAAGATTTTTTATCCTCTGAATCAGGCGACCTGTGCTTTTGTCTATTTAGCATTTAGATGACAGTGCTCTCAGAATTCACTCTGAACTGGCCAGTGATCAGTAAAACACATTCTGAGATGCGTAATTCAGAATTTGTTAATTGATCCCGCATGGAACTCACTGGTACGGAACTCACATTCCATGCGTCCCCTTTTATCCCGGTTTAAAGTTGGCCTGTGACAAAAGGTGACGTGCCACGGTAGACTGAAATGGGGGAGCTTTAGTCCTAGTTGTAACGGCTAGTTTTTTTACCACCTACGACGCCCCCTAGCTCCAACCGGGACAAAAGCCTCACCCTTTTGTCACCGGGATAAAAGGTTTACTCTCGGTTGGTAATTCCAACCGGGACAAAAGGGTTTATTTTTTCCTGGTTGGAATTTCCAACCGGGACAAAAACTCCTTCACTATAAAATCGCAAGATAGAGGCATCTTCTTCCTCTTTTAGCTCGAGCCACTCTACTCCACAAGACAGAGAGCTTCATCCTCCTCTCCACGGCGCCAAAGCAAGCCTAGGGGAGGTGCTGCCCAAATTTTTTTCCTCATTTCCATGGGGATTTCACTAATCCAAAGTGTTGTGAATGTTAGCTACTTCATCCTCCTTTCATTTATTGTTGTTATGCTTTGTTTTATGCTTTAGAGAGGGAGAAAAATGAGTTGGTTAGAATGAGGAAGAATGGAGAGGATGTGTGTATGCAAGCAGTGCTAAGGTATGAATTTTTGTACATAGAGATGGCTTCAACTGCTGGAGGTAGTGGTGATGGTGGGGGCGATCGTCGTCCTCTCGCGGTAAGGGGAAAACCATAGTTGACCCTCATGATAAGCTGAAGAAAATGAGCACATGGGAGAAAACAATGCTTCGTTATTTGCAAAGATATCACGAAGATGCTGTTACGGCGGGTCAGAATCCTCCTTTTGGTGGTTGTTATGCTCCACCACCAGTCCCGGGTGTTTCACGTCCATTTAGTACTACCGTTGCAGGAGGCATAAATAAACCACGGGATGAGACTGGGTCAATGAAATTTTCGTGTTCGCCACCTAAGGATGCTTAAAGTCCTCCTGGATAGTACTTAGTGGATGGTTTGTCATAGTGTATCATGTTGTTTGGATCTAAAATTTAAATATGTGTATTTCTATCTATATCTAAACTTTCAGCATCATTTGCACTACAAAGTTTGACATGCTTTCAATCGTGCATAGCATGTAGATAAGTCGTAAAGCGTATCAAATAAGCATCAATAGGCACGTAAAGATGAATTTTGATGCGAAACAGAAATGGCACGCTTATTTGCAACAAGAGAACCTAATATTTGTAATCATTGAAGGATGAAGAAACAATATATTTGAATTGGTAAAAAAACAACTACCATTAACCTAATATTTATAACGTTAGCAAGATATTAAGTAAAAATCATATTAAAATTAACTGTGTACAATAGAAATAAAAAAAAGAAAAAAAACACATAATCCTTTTTCATGCATAATCCATTTTCATGCGTAATACAATGCAAATGGACCGACAATGGATGTATAACGCGAACAGACGGAGCAAGGAGTTTGTTGATGGTTTGCATTATTTTGTCAAAGTGGCCAAAGCGAAAAAGTTAGAGAACGGGTTCATATGTTTTCCATGCTTCCAATGCAGTAATAAGAAGGACCATTCACAAGCTTCCAGGGGGACTATTCCCAGCCACTTGTTTAGATATGGTTTCATACCTAACTATTTGGTTTGGACTAAGCACGGCGAAAGAGGGGTTGTAATGGAAGATGGCAAAGAAGAGGAGGATGATAACAACATTTCGGACTGGGTTGCAGACCAAGCTTTTGCATATACTACAATGGATGAGGATGATGAAGATGAGTTTGCAGAAGATGGCCCTACTGATGACCTTGGTCAGGTGCTACGGGATGCACACAGAGATAGCGAAACTATGAAGGAATCAGAAAAGTTGCAGCACATAATTAATGATCACAAAAAAATTATTGTACCCAGATTGCAAGCAGGACCATAAAAAACTGGGTACCACATTAGAATTTATGCAATGGAAGGTTAAAAATGGTGTGTTCGATAAGGCATTTCAGGGAATATTGAAAATTATCAAGAAGATTCTTCCTGAGAATAATGAATTGCCGTCCACAACATATGAAGCTAAACAGATTGTTTGCCTCCTGGGATTGGATGTTTAGAAGATACACGCATACCCTAATGACTGTATCCTCTATCATGGTGATGAATACGAGAAATTGGATGCTTGTCCTGTGTACGAAGCATTGCGGTATAAGATCAGGCGAGATGATCCTGGTGATTTCAAGGGGCAACCTCCCAAGAAGAGAGTTTCTGCGAAGGTGATGTGGTATTTCCCCATAATACCACGCTTGAAGCATTTGTTCATAAACAAGGCGAATGCTAAGTTGATGCGATGACACAAAGAATAACGTAAGCAAGATGAGATGCTGAGACACCCCATGGATGGGGTCCAGTGGAGATCAATTGATAGAGCATTCCTGGACTTTAAAAGTGATGCAAGGAACATAAGGTTTGGTTTAAGTACTGATGGATTCAATCCATTTGGTGAGTTGAGTAGTGGTCATAGTACTTAGCCCGCGACCCTATGTATGTTCAACCTTCCTCCTTATATGTACATGAAGAGGAAGTTCATTATGATGCCGAGACTTATCCAAGGCCCAAAACAACCCGGCAACGACATTGACGTGTACCTAAGACCGTTGGTTGATGAACTTTTACTACTCTGGAAGAAAGAAGGTGTACGTGTGTGGGATGAGGATAAACAAGGGAGCTTTAACCTACGAGCATTGTTGTTCGTAACCATTAATGACTGACCTGCACTGAGTAACCTTTCAGAACAGACAAACAAGGGATATCGGGCCTGCACCCACTATTTAGACGACACAGACAGCATGTATTTGAAGCATTGTAAGAAGGTCATCTATATGGGCCATCATCGATTTCCCCCTGCTAAACACCCGCTGAGAAAGAGATGGATGCATTTCAAAGGGGTGCCAGATCATCGTAAAAAACCTACGCACCGTAATGGAAAGCGTGTCTTTGAGATGATGAAGGATATTAGGGTAGTCTTTGGAAAGGGTTTTGGTAGCGAACCTATTCCAAACGACGATAACAGACGTGCACCCATGTGGAAAAAGAATTCAATATTTTGGGAGCTACCTTATTGGGAAATCCTAGAGGTCCGCAACGCAATAGACGTGAAAAGAGATATCTTTGCGTGAACGTGCTAGGCTTCATGGGTGTTTATGGGAGCTCAAAAGATATATTGGAAGCACGACTGGATTTGAAACGTATGGGGCAATTAGATGACCTACATCCGGAAAAGAGAGATAACAGACAGCACTACTTACATATTGCCAATTACACTTTTAGTAAGGAAGAGAAGGATAGCATGTTTGAATGCTTGAATAGTATCAAGGTCCCGTTTGGGTACTCCTCAAATATAAAGGGAATAATAAATATAAAATAAAAGAAGTTCACAAATCTCAAGGTCTATGACTGCCACATGTTGATGAACCAGTTGCTTCCGGTTGCACTGAGGGGTATTATACCAGACAATGTCCGATTGCCGCTCGTAAATCTATGCGCGTTTGTCAATGCGATTTCGCAGAAGGCAATCGATCCAACCAAGCTAGTAAAGCTACATAACGATGTGGTGCAATGTCTTGTCAGCTTTGAGTTGGTATTTCCACCATCCTTCTTCAATATTATGACGCACCTCCTGGTTCACCTAGTAAAAGAGATTACTATTGTTGGTCCAGTATTCTTGCACAATATGTGGCCTTTCAAGAGGTTCATGTCAGTCTAAAAAATTATGTTCTTAATGGTGCCCATTTAGAACGAAGTATCACCAAGGGATTTGGATAAGAGGAGGTCATTGAGTTTTGTGTTGATTTTATTAACTCAATTAATTTGATTGGGGTTCCAACTTCACGCCACAAGGGGAGGCGGCGGGGAATGGGCACCCTTGGAAGGAAAACAAGTTTGGGAAATGATACTGATTTGTTCGACAAGGCACACTTCACTGTTCTACAATAATCATCCTTTGTGGCTCCGTATATCAAGCAACACAAGCAGATGCTAGTTTCCGAACACCCGACGAAATCCGATGCCTGGATTATACGTCATCACATGGATCCTTTTCCCTCTTGGTTGCGTCAACACCTTATGGGTAACTTTGAGATTCACCCACAACTCGCTTGGTTAGCCAAGAGACCTTCTAGCATAATTGTGAAATTTCAATGCTACAAGATAAATGGTTATACATTTTACACGAGAGCCCAAGACAAGAAAAACACGAACCAGAATAGTGGTGTCCACATAGATGTTAAAGACAACAATAGGAGCAAGACTCGTATTATAGTTTCATAGAGGAGATATGGGAACTCGAATACGGACCACTGAATATCCCTCTATTTTGTTGCCAATGGGTGAAGCTAACTGGCGTAACCAATGATTAGTATAGAATGACAATAGTGGACCTGACCAAGACTGGATACAATGATGAACCATTCGTACTTGCCAATGATGTGCATCAGATTTTCTATGTGAAGGACATGTCTAGCAAACAAAATATAAATTCAGAAGAGCCATGGGAGCTAAAGCGCCACATAATGCTTCCAGGTAAAAGAAAAATCGTGGGAGTCGAGTACAAAACGGACCAATCAAATGATTATGATTAGTTTGATGGCATGCCTCCATTCGCTGTTGAAGTTGACCCAAGCATCATGCTCGCCAAAGAAGAGGCTCCGTACTTACACCGCGATCATGACCAAGGAACATTCGTGAAGAAGAAGTTTTTTAATGTTACATTGTAATGCACTAAATATGCTTCACCTTTATGTAAAGTTAGATTGTAAAGTTCTATGATTTCATGTACTACTTGATACAATTTTTAATTTAACGTATCTATGATTTCATGTGTGTTTAAATTAGGTGAGGTGAAGAATTATTTGAAATATGTTTTTTAATATATTTTTGCGTGTTCAAAATATGTAAAGTTTTTATTTTTTGTTTAACAGAACCAGTTGAAAACATATATAAATTTGTGTGTTTAAGTTAGTTGAGTGAAGATTTATTCGATTAATATGAACAAGAAACCACATACATCAATTGACTTTTTCACGTATTGAAATTATTTAATTGAATAATTTGTTGATGATAGTGAAACAGTAAAATAATTATTTTAGAAACTAAAAGAACTAGTATAGAATTAATGATTCATTCAAAGTTATTGTAAATATACTTGCTAATTTAATATATTTTTGCATGTTTGAAATATGTAATGTTCTTATTTTTTCCTTCCTAAAATCCAGTAAAAATATATATAAAATTTATTTGCACAAAATAGGCGGGAGACAAAAAATGGAAAAAGGACCTTTTGTCCCGGATGCAAATAGCAACCGGGACAAAATACCCCCCTAGTCCTGGTTGCAATTTCCAACTGGGACAAAAGGGTACATTTCGCGTCCTGTGCGAAATGTACCGTTTTGTCCAACACGAAATGTACCCTTTTGTCCCGGTTGGAAATTGCAACCAGGACTAGAAGGTGGGGGGGCTTTTATCCCGGTTGCAATTGGCACCCGGGACAAAAGGACTCTTTAGTGTCGGTCGCAAATTTTCACACCGGGGGGGGGGGGGGGGGTTAAAAGTAATAGTCGTCTTCTCCCCCTTCCACCCCACAACACTTAGCGAAATTTTCACCACTCTCCAAGATCCGCCACGCTTGTCCGCCTTCGTTGCCGTCGGTCTCCCGTTGCCGCCGTCCGGCTCCGTCGCCAGCCGCCCCGGCCACTGTCGCCCACGCCTGGACCATTGCCTCCTCCGTCGCCCCGGCCTGCCGCCGCCTCCGTCCGCGCCGTCCCATCATCGCCACCTATATCGTCAACGCCGTCCCAGCCTCCTCGTCGTCCGCATTGCCACTCCACCGCCCTAGCCGCCATCGCCCGCCGCCCTGGCCCTTGCCACCCCACCGCGACCCTCGGGCCTCTCCACACGTATGGTGGGGCCCTTGTTGACGCAAGCCCCCAGCTTGCTAACGCAAGGGCTTTTTTTATTTTTTAGTTAGAAAATCAATATTATTAGTAGAAAATCAGTAGGAAATTATTATTATTAATAGAAAATTAGTAGGAAATTACAATTATTAGATGAAAATTAGTAGGAAATTACTATGGTTAGTAGAAAATCAGTATAATTTAGTTCAAATGCTTAGTATAATTTTGTATACATTTTGTATAACTTTTAGAAATTACTATGTTTTATTATAAATGATTCGAAAACTAGTAGAAATTTGTAAAAATGCTTAAGACTTTTTTAGTATAATTGCTTAGTATAATTTTGTATATATTTAGTATAATTTTTAGTACATTACTTTGATTTAGTACAAATGCTTCAAAAATTAGTAGAAATTTGGTAGAAATTCTTACAAATCAGTAGAAATTTGTAGAAATTTGGTACAAATGCTTAGAAATTAGAAGAAATTTGGTAGAAATTCTTAGAAACTAGTAGAAACACTTTAAATTTGGTAGAATTTAGTAGGAATTAGTAGAAACTTGTAGAAACACTTCAAATTTGGTTGGAATTCTTAGAATTTAGTAGAAATTTGTAGAAACACTTCATGTAGGATTCATTCAAGACATTTTGTGTAAATTTCATTCAAGACTTTCATGTAAGTTTTCATGTAAGTTTCATTAAATACATTTCATGTAAATTCATTCAAGATATTCATGTAAATTTCTTGTAAGTTTTCATGTAAGTTTCATTTTGTGTATGGTTTCTTGTGTATGTTTCAATCAGTTTGTTTTTTTCATGGTTGTTCTATGATTTCATGTAGATACCTTAACGTACATGTAATTATGACTTCATGTGTGTTTGAAGTAGTTGAGATGGTAGACGACGAGACTACAAGCTATCTAATGGAGCACATTATTGCTGGTGGTAGTGGCTCCAACCTTCCCATAACATACACTGATGGCAATGAAGAGCCCGAGCCCAGCAAAAACTTGCCGTGACGGAAGGTTCCGGCGAGGTATATATCGTTTCCATTATTTTACCCCATCTATAATGTCTTATTCGTTATTACTATGTACTAACTAACGAATCTTGAACTGTTAGTCAGAAGCCCCGAGGTCGTACAAAGGTGATGTATGGAAGGCTTATCATCACGGAAATCACAGAAGAGGGCAAGCCGGTTGCTCCCGAAAACGTAGTAAAAAAGTACGTGAGTCAGATCAGGGCAATCGTAAGGGATAACATGCCCATCAATATCAGGGAATGGAGGGGCAAAAGTACTAATCCATAAGCGCTCCTGGATACAGAAAAGGAAATGCTATGGTTAGATGTTAAAAAACATTACACATTTCCTCAAGGATATAATGAGGACGCTGAAGAAGATGGCCACACAATTCGAGAAATTCAAGAACATGCTGGATGCCACCTTCATCAAGAAGGGCCGAACTTCGGATTTCAATGAGTGGCCAAAGTTGAGGGACCACCGGGAGGCATTTGTTGAATACAAGACGAGCGAAGACGGTGCAAATAAGGTTCACACCAACGTTGCAAATGCTGGCAAGGAGTACCATCATGGTCTAGGGTGAGGTGGTTACAACACTACAATTCCCAGATAGCGCAAGATGGAATAAGACCTGATCGATTGGGGTATCGTACCAACAACTCTTGAATGGCCCGATCGATCAAAAAATTAGTATTACGCTCATGGAGGCAACCTGAGCTAAGAGGATGGGACACTGATCTTCAATGAGACAATACGTCAGAAGGTCGAAAGGCTTATCAAGAACATTGAAGATGCTAAGGCTGGGAGGTTGAAGGTGGACCAAGAGAATGAGGAGCTCCCTCGGGAACCCCGAGCACCCAGGACATTGCCGAGGGTACGGGGTCGTTCCGTGGAAGTTCGCTTTCCAAGGCAACATGGACTTGTACAGAAGCCACAAGCGAAGAAAGTAATAACAAGAGGAGAGCTGGCGGCGCATGCTAGAATCCAAAGTGCATTCACAAGAAGTAAGAATGCAGGAGGAAATCAATCGTCGAGTGGCCCTGGCAGTTGCGGAGTTGACCCAATCTAGAGCATTGCCGGATCCAAACATCGCCAACCCTTCTCAATGCCTCGGGAGCAACTGTGCTTCCATAGGGGTCCCCGATCCACAGACGCCAAGATTACCCGTGGACGAGCAATGGTTCCCTATGGATTTCATCACGCAACACACCTCATGCGAGCTGCATAAACTGGTCGGCAACATCACCATTAGGGTATACTTACACATAATATTTATGGAATCTTCTCAATCCATCCACGCCTTGGGAGTTTAATAACTTCTTTATTTCTACTATATGTACAGGTGGCGTACGGGGAGTGCCTTACCAATCCTGCCAGGGCAGACAAGCCATGGCATGGAGATTGCACTTGGCTACGCCAGCGTCGGCCTAGAGCAGCTCGTTGATAGCTAATATGAAGGCCTAGAGCTCGACCTCCCAGAAGGTGATGGGGAAAGGACACTAGGAGATGCGCTTCACGGGATCATTCTATGGCGCAAACGCTACATCATCATCCCCGGCACGAAGGCATCACCACTCCCCGTAGATCCCCAGCAGCGACCATCTCCTTAAAGCTCAAGACCGTCATCTCCACCACGGCCTGCTCTAGGACCATCATTTCCAGCACAACCTGCTCCAGGATCGTCGTCATCACCGGGACCGTCACTTCCTGCTAGATCACGATCTCCATCTCCAGCACATGACGACGACAACAACACCCCTCCCCGATCACCGTCGCCGGGATTAAGAGCCGCATCGAGCAAGAAACCTGTAGCACCACTTAAGAGGTCGCGACTACCGCCTCCCAAGCCAAGACAGAGAAAGAAGAAAATAAAGGAGCCTAAATTGACTCTTGAGGAACGCAGGGAGGCAATGACTCATGAGGAACGCTGGACCCAAACCAAAGCAGAATGCAAGGAGTGGTTCAAGAAAATGGCCGAAGAAAGAAAAGCAAAGGTGATGGAGCCACCGCCAGTAGATCAAAGACAATTAAATTTTTTTTATAAAGATATCAGAAGAAGCCAAGAAAACACTGCCACCACTATCAAACTACGATCGGGCGTTACTCAAGGCTGATGAGAGCAAAAAAGGAAAGGAAAGTCATCTTCAAGGGGTTCTGTCTCCCACCTGAGCCATCTACCAGAAAAAGACGCTCAAAAGAGAGCAGCTATGCCCTTGGATTAATAAGAACAAGTAGTGAAATTCATCCAAGAAATAGGAATGTCCCTTTCTGAATGTCTAGGGCAAAGTGAGGTGCCAGCTGTATAGCCAGTTGTACCGTAATGGACCTTTGAGCTAGGCAAGTATCTGGTGAGGCCTTAGTTGGTACGAAAGCTATCAACAAAGATGTACGAATTCCATAAATGGTACATGAAGCAGTCCGCCATTGACAGGGAAATGTTCGGCCTTAAGGTAAAACCGATAGATTTTTTCAGCGAAGGCGAGAGAGTCCTGTGGCTGGAATTCAAGGATATATACGAAGTGTACCTTCATGATGCACTTGACGTCTCTCTCATCAGCGCTTGGGCTCTGTAAGTGTCCGTTTATCTATATATAAATTTTGACTCATATCATTATTTTTTGTGCATGCGTCGCCCTACTAACTTCGTCTTCCATTTTATGTAGGATGCTAATTCAGACGTGCCGACGAGAAGCGTACTTCCATGTTGGCTTGTAATAATTCAAGACATGCTAGACTTGTAATAATTCTGGACCTTTATCTCTATGCAAAAGTTTGTTTCCTAAATTTTCACCTAACACTGTATCATTCATTATTTTAATTCGCAGCGCATGGAGATAATTCATCAGGAAACACAAAGGTCCATTGAAAAAAAACTTACATGGAACACAGACTTCCCGGTACATAAGAAGTTTGCATATTTTGTACATTCTATGGCATGAATCATAACTTATTTTTTTCCCCACTGAAGTGCTTAAAATAGGAACCCGGGAATAACCTATGTGGCTACTACATCTGTGAGCACATGCACAGTTTTGTGGGACCTAAGGGACTAAAGATGACGCCGCACAACTTTAAAATACGTAAAATAAAACTATTAATAGTTAATATTTTCTAGCTCCTTATATTTAATTGTTCGTGTAACATTCACATATTTTCAAATTACATATGCATAATATTGAACAAAGACTCTTGGAGAAGGAAAGAATAGGGGCAATATGTGAAGGTCTCATGGGATTCCTGGTGGACGAGGTGGTAAATCCACAAGAAGAATTTTATTACGTTGGACGAAAATTAGACGCACCGAGCAACACCATGACGGGAAGATCCAAGGAATGACCGGGGAAAATTTTTGTATATATATATATATATACTAATTGTATAAATACTATGCTAAGATTTGTATAGTATGCTAAGAATTATACATATACTAAGAATTGTATATATAGTAATTGTATAAATACTAGTCTGATTTCATTGTAAAAAAAAGTCTTAACTACTAAAGGGTAACTAAAGGTACGTGATGCATGCAAATTACAGGTTCATGCATGCACTTTAGTCCTGGTTGGAAAAACCAACTGGGACTAAAGGGCCTATCCCGCGCCTGGCGTGGCAGCCCCTTTAGTCCCGGTTGGTTTTACCGACTTGGAGTAAAGGGTGTCTTTAGTCCCGGTTGAGCGACCCTGGACTAAAGAACCCCCCCTCCCTGTCTTGATTGGTTAATCCCGGATGGATTTTCGGAAGATTTGGCCCCTACCAACCGGAACTAAAAGTGAGTTTTCTACCAGTGACTAGACCGTTGTTGTCCGCAAAATAAAAGATCTATGTTCATCTTTGTGTATTGGTGATGACTTTGATGCTTTCTAAGGCCCTGTTTGGATACAAACTCCTAAAGTTTAGTAGTGTACTAAAGTTTAGGACCCTTAAATTGCTAGTCCTAAAGTTTAGTACAGGGCTGTTTGGATGGACTACTAATCTTTAGGACCTTAGAGGGAAAAATATCATTTTTACCCCTCAATTACTCCTCTAAACTACACCTGCACTGTTCACGTCATTAATGCATACGAGGGCAATAGGGGTAAAGGGGGATTTGGGGACCATTTTTAGGAGAAATAGGATCCATTAGGACTCCTTGGCCCTCCTAATGAAAATGGCCTAAACTACACCTGCACTGTTCACGTCATTAATGCATACGAGGGCAATAGGGGTAAAGGGGGATTTGGGGACCACTTTTAGGAGAAATAGGATCCATTAGGACTCCTTGGCCCTCCTAATGAAAATTACCCTCCTAAAGTTTAGGAGTGCACTTTTAGGATCCATGTTTGGATGCAAAGTCCTAAAAGTGTTCTAAAAGTGAACTCCTAATCTTTAGGAGGGTGTATCCAAACAGGGCCTAAATTACTAGCTGAGTAAATTTTACTTGTTTTGGTCATTTTCACATTGATTGTTTTTACCATACTCATATTTTCTTAGTATGCATATTGTGGATAAACATAGTGAAACAGAGGGAATACAATAACACCGCACAAGTATCCACAAACATGAAGTGTGGTTCTCATCTCCATGTTTCCTATGCACATGCTAGCATTAGAAATTTCGCGGACAACTTATCAAATAAATTACCTAGAAGAGGCAACCTTCTAGGTAATTTATTTGATAAGTTGACCTTAGTGCAGTTTACAGATGCAGTCAACTCCACTGCTGGAAGCATAAAAAAAACTCCACTGCTGGAGATGCTTTTATAAACATTCAGGCAACATTAACCTATGGCCTATTTGAAAAATGGTCTGCATTACGAGTTATGTTTAACTGGAGGATCCCAGTTTTCTAAGTTGCCAAGCATTAGAGATATGTTTCCTCTCTGTATATACCCCATTGTATAAGAGGTTATGTGCATATGTACCACCACATGTACTCTACTTATATAGGCCTATTGGCCCCCGGAATACATGCTGATTATTCCTAACATGGTATAGAGTGAAAATACGGTCTAGGGTTCATCAGCTCTTTGCCACCGCCGCCGGCTCCTCGATCTTTTTTTCCCTGTCGGCGACTGTTTCCTCGCTCACAGACCTGTCGCACCTCCCGGCACTACGCGACCCCGGTTCCCGCCGCTCGTTCGGCCGCCTGCACCCGTGCACGCTGCCGCTCGTCCGGCCATCCACCCGCCGGATCTTCTGCACCCTGCGCTCGTGCGTCGCCGCTGCCGGATTGCCCGCCCGAGCCTCTGTTTTGTGCGCCGCTGTTCTGCGTGCCGCTGGACAGGATTGGCCACCTACTTGCCTGTCTGTGGATCGCCCCTGCCCTATCTGGATAGGATTGGCCGCCCGCTCTCCTGTCTACACTTCTGATGGCGTCTATAGGCGACACCATCTATGTTCCTCGCTGCTCGGTGCTCTTCGTTGGCACCAACTACACGGAGTTTATACAACATATGAGGGTGCACATGCAAGGTCTTCATCTCTGGGGTGTTCTTTGTGGTGATCTTTGCTGCCCTGTTGTTGCGGCTCTGCCTCCAGAGCCTGTGCCTCCTTCTGACCCGACGAAGGATCCTACTGCTTCCTCAGCCTATGATAGGAAGGTTACTGCATATTAGGAGGCCTTGGATATGTATCGCGATCAGTTGGCATTGTACACTCGGTGGGTTGATGATGATGCTCGTGCTGCTTCCATCCTTGTTGCCAGTATGCATTCTCTGTTTGCTACTAAGATTGTTGGTTTGTTTACTGCTTTTGAGATGTGGTCTCATCTTCTTCGTTGCTATGAGCCGTCTGGAGATGCCCTCTACCTTTTAGTGGTTCGTCAGGAGCAGACACTTTAGCAGGGAGATTTAACTGTCAATACCTTTTATGCTCAGATGTCTGCTATATGGCGCTAGTTGGACACTCTTTGCACTGCTGGCTGTCGTACCTGTGACTGCTGTGGCACTCTCCGAGCTGAGCACGATTTTCAATGCATCTACGAGTTCCTCACTCGGCTTCAACCAGAGTATGAGCAGCGTTGCGCTCAGCTACTTGCACGTCACCCTCGTGTCTCGCTCGTGGAGGTGCTCACTGTTGTTCGCTCCGAGGAGACTCGTCTCCGTGATGCTGGTCTTCTGTCGCTTCCTCTAGTGCCCACAGTGCTTGCGGCTTCACCTACGGGGTCTTCTACACTAGCTCCTTCGACGACATCTGTTTCCTCAACAGCTTCTTCGGCTGCTATTTCACGTGCTCCATCGTCTGGTAAAGGCTGTCCTTACTGTGATTATTGTGATTGTGCTGGCCATTGGGAGTCCCAGTGCGACAAGAAGAAGAAGCATCATCGTCGTCCTCCTGGTGCTTCTTCTCTGGCTTCAACAACTACTACGTCTCCTGCTTCGTCTTCGACTACTGATGGTACTCAATAGGAGATTCTGCGGCTGCTTCGTCACTTGGGCGTTTCCTCCCCCTGTACTGCTATAGGTTCTGCTAGTTCTGCTACGGTGTCTTCTAGCATTGAGAGACCACCTTCTTCACAGTCAGGTACTCTTCCATGGATTCTTGATTCTGGAGCTTCTTTTCATGTGACTTCGGACTCTTCTATTCTTTCTTCCTTACGTTCTCCTTCGTCACCTATTTCTGTACTCACTGCGGATGGTACTTCTCTTCCTGTTGCTGGTTGGGGATCTCTTGAGACTTCTTCTTTTCATGTTCCTTATGTTTCTTATGTTCCTCGACTCACCTTGCAGCTCATGTCTGCAGGTCAGATCACCGACCATGGTTGTCTTGTTATCCTTGATTTTGATTCTTGTTTTGTTCAGGATCATTGCACGGGGTCCTTCATTGGTACTAGCCGCTAGCTCCGTGACTCTCAGCTCCTTTGGCAGCTTGACTGGCTTCGTCTTCCTTCCGCTGCTGCCGGTCTTGCTACTTCTTCTTCCACAGGCACATTTCAGCAGTGGCATCATCATCATGGTCATGTCTGTGGTTCTTGATTATCTTCATTAATTCGTCGTGGTCTTCTTGGCCCTATCTCAGGAGATGTTTCTCTTCATTCGTGTCAGGGTTGTCGATTGGGAAAGCATATTCAACTTCCTTATCATAGTAGTGAGTCTGTTTCTCAGCGTCCTTTTGATTTAGTCCACTCAGATGTATGGGTCCTGCTCCCTTTTCTTCGAAAGAGGATCACAGATACTATATAATTTTTATTGATGATTTCTCTTGCTATACTTGGATTTATCTTATGTCCTCTCGTAGCAAGGTTCTACCCATCTATAGCCGCTTTGCTACTATGATTCGTTCTCAGTTTGACACGTCTATTCATGCTTTCCATGCTAATTCTGCTGGTGAGTTCCTTTCTCAACCTCTCCGTGCTTTCCTCAACTCTTAGGGGACCCTTCCTCAGTTTTCTTGTCCAGGTGCCTATGCGCAGAACGGTGTAGCCGAGCGCAAACACCGTCACCTCCTTGAGACCACGCGTGCACTCATGATTGCCTCCTCTGTTCCTCCTCATTTTTGGGCCGAGGCTGTCTCTACTGCCACACATCTTATTAACATTCAACCTTCCGCTGCTAAAGAGGGGGGATTCTGTTTGAGTGTCATCTTGGGTGTCTACCTGACTACTCTTCGCTTAGACTGTTTGGTTGTGTTTGCTACGTTCTTCTTCCACCTCGAGAGCGTACCAAACTAACTTCACAATCTGTTGAGTGTGTTTTCCTTCTACAGTTTTGAGCATAAGGGATATCGTTGCTGGGATCCTATCAGTCGTCGGATGCGGATTTCTCGTGATGTTGTTTTTGATGAGTCTCGTCCATTCTATCCTTGTCCTTCCTCTGATGTTTCACAGTCGTCTTTGGTCGAGCCACTTTCTTTCTTAACTTTTCTTGATACACTATTGCTCTTGCACCTCCTTCAAGCCTTGTACCTTTGCCTACAGAGTCATCTTCATTTTTCCTTCTTCTGTGGTTTCGTCTCCTGAGCCTTCTCCTTTGGTTCCTGATTATACCGCGAAGCCTCCAGTGACACATGTCTATACATGACGGGCAGTGTCTTCTTCTGATGACTCTTCTCTTGTGTCTTCTCCTGATGCTTCGGCATCTTCTTCTGACACCTCTCCTTCGCCTGCGCCTGAGCTGCTTCTGGGACATGGTTGTTGAGTTCGTCGGCCTCCTACTCGGTAGAATCCCGCCGCCTTTTCTTCTACCGTACTTTCTAAGCCGACTTCATATCGCGATGCTATCCTTCATCCTGAGTGGCAGGAGACGATGGCGGAGGAGTTAGCTGCTCTTGAGCATACTGGTACCTGGGAACTTGTTCCTCTTACTCCTCGCATTTGCTCTATCACGTGCAAGTGGGTATATAAAGTCAAAACTCGCTCTGATGGTTCTCTTGAGAGGTACAAGGCACATCTTGTGGATCGTGGTTTTCAGCAGGAGCATGGTCGTGATTTCGATGAGACTTTTGCTTCGGTTGCCCATATGACCACTGCACGTACTCTTCTTGATGTTGCTTCTGTTCGTCAGTGGTCGATCTCTCAGCTTGATGTCAAGAATGCCTTTCTTAATGGTATGTTACGTGAGGATGTATATATGCAGTTACCTCCGGGGTATTCTGTTCCAGAGGGCATGGTTTGTCATCTTCGTCGCTCTCTGTATGGCCTTAAACAGGCCCCTCGAGCTTGGTTTGAGTGTTTCTGTTCTATTGTCATCTGTTGTCACTGTTGCTGGTTTCTCTACTAGTGACCATGATCCTGCGCTCTTCATACACTCTTCTTCTCGTGGTCGTACTCTCTTCTCCTATATGTTAATGATATGCTTATCACAGGGGATGATTCTCAGTTTATTGCCTTTGTTAAGGCTCGACTTCATGAGCAGTTTCTCATGTCAAATCGTGGTCCTCTTCGCTATTTTCTTGGGATTGAGGTTTCTTCTTTGTTTGACGGTTTCTTCTTATCCTAGGAGAAGTACATTCATGATCTTCTTGCTCGAGCCCCTCTGACTGATGAGCGAACGGTTGACACCCCGATGGAGCTTAACCTCGAGCTTCGTTCTACTGATGGTGAGCCTTTTGGGAGTTTAGTCTATTTTGGTGTCACTCGTTTGGATATTTCTCATGTAGTACATATTCTCAGTCAGTTCGTTTCCACCCCCACACATATTCACTATAGCCATCTTCTTAATGTTATGCGCTATCTGCGTGTCACTAGCTCTCGTCGTCTTTTCTTTCCACGCTCTAGTTCCTTGCAGCTCCGTGCTTACTTTGATGCTACCTGGGCTAGTGATCCCTCTGATCGCCGGTCCCTTTGTGCTTACTGTGTTTTCTTGGGTGGTTCTCTCATTGCTTGGAAGACTAAGAAGCAGACCGCGATTTCCTGTTCTAGTGCAGAGGCTGAGTTGCGTGCTATGGCGTTGTTGACAGCAGAGCTTTCCTGGTTACGGTGCCTACTTGAGGATTTTGGTGTTCCTTTGACTGGACCGACTCTTCACTCTGATCGTACAGGGGCTATCAGTATTGCTCGGGATCCCGTGAAGCATGAGCTTACCAAGCATATTGGCGTTGATGTCTTCTTTGTTCGGCCTAGGTTTAGGTGGTTGTTCTTCAGTATGTGCCTTCGAAGCTCCAGGTTTCTGACTTGTTCACGAAGGCACATACCCGTACACAGCACAATTACTTTCTCTCCAAACTCAGTGGTGTAGATCCACCATGAGTTTGAGAGGGGAGGAGGGTGTTAGAGATATGTTTCCTCTGTATATACCCAATTGTATAAGGGGTATAGAAAAAGAATCCAAATCTGCCGAATCGCGTATCTTCGTTTATTGGGAAAGAATCAATATACTATAAATATTCAATCTCACTAAAGAAAAATGGAGTTATGTGCATATGTACCACCACCTGTGCTCTACTTATATGGGCTTATTGGCCCCTGAGAATACATGCTGATTATTCCTAACACCAAGCATGCCAGCCATTGGATTTGAAATATTAGTTGATAGATCAAACCAGACTCATACACCGACTAAACTGAGAGATCCATCCATTTATCAGAAATTACTCCCGAGTTACTGGCAGAAACAAATCTAGAAGTTCATAAGAAATTTCCTTATATATGCTCGGTGATTTCTCAATGGGAACACACCTAGTTTCCTTCTAAGCTAGTACCTGATACTTCCTAGACTACTAGAAACTGGCCAGCACCTAATACTTCATAGATTGCTAGAAACTGGCCGGCACCTTCATATGTCACCATTACGAAAGGTCGCAAGACAGTCTCACTTTGTGATGTCATTTCCTAAACCAACTTCACGATTATTACTAATAGACTCCAGCGCTACTTCTGATTCCGACTTGTCAAATCAGAACTGCACGAGCCAGAGCTAATCAGAACAGTCATAAAAGCAAATCGACCAGATTTAATAAAGCTAATAATTTCCTTCCTTCAGGTAGGACTTGGAAGCTCCAGGTCTTTCACCAGGTTCGCTTGCAGGTCTTGCAATGATGGTTATCCCTAGACATGGGGGATGCGCAGAGGTAGCAGAAGCAGTGCCCACACCTGTAAATTGGAAGATCGAAGAACATCATCATTTGTACTCAGTGGTAAACTGTATATTTGATCAGAAAGCAGTACCTGCAGATGATGAACACACAACCTGTGACCCTCTCCACGTACATCTTGCACTTGGGGCACCTCTGCCACTTGCTCTTTTGTGCAACCTTCCTCAGCAGCAGGTCCTCCCTGGTCCGCTCATCCTTCCCGAGCCGTTGGAACTCTGTGCATGTCACACCATCATGCCATGGAACCTTGCACTGGGCACAGAACATCCGGCAGCAGTGTGGGCACTCCACGTTTGTTATCACAGCCTCACCATGGCCAGGATCGTGAACTAACAGAGCCGAGCATTCCTTGAAGGGGCAATAGAATTTGAGTTCCCCCAATGATGAGTCACAGAGCGCAGCACCCCACCTCTGGAACAGCTGCAACGGAATCACATCACGGCATGCTTCTGGGTGCAACACACCATCCTTGCACCCTGGGTCAGGGCAGCCAATAGACAAGACATTCTCCTCGACCTTTGCAGCAATGTACTGGCTCACACAACTGATGCAGAAGGTGTGTGTGCATCCGTCAATAGGAAAGACTTCCCCAATGTGCACTGTTTCCATGCAGATGGAACAGTAGAAGTCACTGCTGATCATTGCATCATCACCGTGAGAGCATTGCCCAAGCTCTTGGAGCGTGCCATCCAGTGGTTTTTTCCCTTTGCGGTCCATGCCTTCAGTTGAGGTCAAAGTGCCATGAGGCACACTGATCTCGTGATGCGTCTCTGTCTTGCACAAAGATTCACAAGAAGCCACTGCACACCTGGGCAGCCCCGTGGCATCTGTCTCATGTGCATATTGGCAGAAGCACGCAATGCAGATGACATGGTCACAATTGTCAGGTATCCATGACGCTTCCAATGATTGGATCATCTGTTTGCAAACTGCGCAGACATTCTCACTCTCAAAGTGAGTTGAGAACTGGAGAACCTCTTCAAACTGCAAATCCTCAGCCAGCGCAGAATCATCAGCTGACATAGCAACAAGGTCCAGCATTGTTGTTGTAGTGCTGCTCTATTGCTCTCTTGGTTGAACCTAATCAATACCTGGCCGAGGCCTCTGTTCCAAGGAAATTCAAGGAGTGAGTAAGGTTCTCTTGATAAAATGAGTAAGAAAGTATCAGAGCAGGTTAACACTAAATGATCCAAAAGAGCTGGCAAGTACATGAGAGATGAAAACTAAATATGCAATAAGAAGCAACCCTAACCTGACGCCCTGCTGCCAGTACAACCAGTAGAGAGCAGGAAGGCGAAAGAGCAGAAAAAAAAAGATGACTGGCAAAGTCCTCGCCCGCATATCATCAACCTACTGCTGCTCTGCATGCGTGCACTGAATTGGGCGAAGAATGCCTCCTAAATTCAGCAACCACTGAAGGCCAGCACACCTGACTCACCGTGAAAAACTTTCTTGAGCCACACCATCTTGTCAAAATCATGGCTTGTTGGCTTCAACAGTTCAGCCACTAGAGGACGGTAGCCAGATGGGGAAACAGAGCGGGAAAGCTCCTTGCAGGTATATCATCAAACACCTAGGGTGCGCTGTGTGCGCACACCAACTCAGAACGCATCCTAAACTAAAGCAACCGGCGGCGAATACCACCCTAACTCGCTGAGATAGGCTTGCTTGGACAAAAATAAAATTCCATCAACATCACGGCTTTATACATAAACATAACCTTGCGGCGGAACGATCCCAGCCGCGGGTTCTTCCGTACGTACCAGTACTTGCTAACTCCCGTGTGCTGCTAACGGTGGGCTACGGAAGCATGGAACGCATCGGTGGCGCAGCACACGCGTCCGCCCGCCTGACCGCGCGCAGCGGCGATCGACTTTACGGAGGAAGGCTTGGATCAGACCAGAGGATGTGCTCGAACGCACAGCGCAGGGGAGGGGGAAGACCGCAGCGGCGGTAGAAATAGGGGGATGGCGACGGGCTTGGGGGCCGAAGTGGCCTGAAGCAGTAAAGCAAGCTCGCCTGTTGCCGAGGTTATCGGGATACATGGAGTCACGATCACATAAATGCAATTATGAACGACCCGATCTTTTGGGTTTACTGACGTGTGGGCTCCTAACCTGCGTAGCTATTTATTTACACAATTCATGTGAAATATATGAGCAGCGCCCGTTTGGAATGATCAAGTAAAAAATTTTCTTTTAGAGGTTTTACTTAACACGTGTTGAGGTTTACAAAATTTGTCAGTTGTCACAATATATTTTGATTCCGGAGGAAGGGAAAAAATAACATTTTCAATTGGATTTTTACTAGTTTTATTTTTTTAAAAAAATGCACAGGCAACCCATCATGAAGGTAGGAAAAAGGAGAGAATTTATGAAAAATCGCTATTACACCCATGGAGCTTTCTATGTTCGTCGTTAATCTATATCAGCTTTTGTGTTTATTTTGATTGTATATAAATTTATTTCGTTATATATATTCCCGATCCTGATGATCATGATGAGAGATAAGGTGGTTGGTTGGTTAGTTTTACCGTAGCCAGATCCTGGATATGCAACTTGTGCGTGATTGGTTACCCGGAGGAGCGCTAGAGCCAAGTTCCCGTGATGCAAAATGCTCTTCCGAGCCTGGCTCCGTAGATCCGGTAAAAGTGGGCGTTTCCCGCAGGCCTGGCTCCAACAATGCAAGATGTGCGCATGATGTAAGGTGAAAAAGCCTGGAGGCATGCACGAACAGGTAACCAATCAGCATCTCACGTCAGCCAGGTTAGATAGAGATAGGCAACTAATCACCACCACTTTGCATGTGTTGAGCCTGGCCACCGGGGCTTGGCTACAAGGTACGAGCCAGGCTCAGCTGGTACGCGAACCAATGAGGCCCAAAGTCTCTTTCTGTATTATGCTGAGACATATAGTTCCTTTATGTACTATACGAATTGACGTAAAGAGACTTCGTATTGCGTGAAAGCTAAAACGCGCTACAGGTTTTGCAACAAGCCTTTTGACTTACTTGTACTCTAGCATAAGCCCCGCCCCTCATATCCATATGCTGCTGCAACCTTTGATATTCACAAATGCTTTTTTAACAGCATTATATACCTCCATAGGTGGTAACATCTAATTTGCTATGCCCTTGAACATGGTCATATTAGTACATCGAAGCACATGTACAAACTCAGTTCTCGTTGTACACAAAACTTGGTATTGCTTTGCACATTTCTATTAATATTCTATATAATATGTCAGGTTTAACCTTATATTTACCACAAATAGAGTACGCATTCATTTCGGAATACACTAAGGTCCTGCACATAACATGACTTTAGGGAGAAGAGTAAGCCTGGATAGGGAAGAAAAGAGAGAATGCACGACAGAGGAGAGAGAGTGAATGGAGATTCAAATGTTTTTGAAAACGAAGAAGGGAAGGTACTTTTATTACATACACATGCGTACATGCACGCTGGGATCCCAACGTACGTAATACATTAACATGACATAATTAGTACCCATGTCATATGACTCGGATCTCGTAATGTACTAGGACGGACAAGATAACCCATATCCGAGTATCATAAAATATTAAAACTAATAATGAAGGTACATAATGCTATTAAAAATATTTTGTGAATATCAAAAGCAGCAGCATCGAATGGATAAGAAGGATGGAGCTCATGCAGGGTACAAGGAAATCAAAAAGCTTGCTACAAACTCATCTCTTTCATGCAACATAAAGTTTCTTTATGTCAATCGGTACATTACATAAAGAAAATTTATGTCTATCGGTGCAATACATAAAGTGACTTTATGTCTCATCTTGATAGTCCAGATTCCAGGATTGGGAACATATACGTAAGATCAAAATACACATAAAAGAAACAAAATTGCATAGAAACGAGTACGGATCAACGACTAAGATACAATCCTCTATGCTTACCTTGTCTACCAATGATTTTTTGAGTATAACTTGTGAACATGAGAGAAGATTAGTAAATCAAAGCATATTGGTGTACAACACACAATTCTTATTGTACACACAACTTAGTACCGCTTTGCACATTTCTGTTAACATTGTATATATATTCTTAATTTTGAATATGTCCTGATGCACTGTATTTGCCACAAACAAATTCCATATTTATTTCGCTATACACTAAGATACTGCAAATTATGTACCCATAAATACATCACTAATAAAAATTAAAAACTTTCATCAATAATATACACCATGGTACCGCGCATCCCACTAGAATTAACCAACATGAATACACGTGATCACCAAGAGCAATATCAAAATAAATAAAAACAGAATTTATCATGATCCTCACCACCTTCAAAAATTGAAATGTACAAACCTAAACTAAATTACTCTTGAGCGGCTGGTACATGGTACAACATCTGCCAGAATGCATGGTCAATTTCCACCTATAGAATATATAACTTTCCACCCGAGTCATCTAAAATTTAACTTTTCCTATATATATAAACCATAGATTATATTTTTCCCTTTGTAGGGTACTTTTGTTACTGAATTGTTAGATTGTTATAAAGTGGTTCCAAAAGGACGGTTTTGCCTCCCTTTCAATGGAACAAAAATTTTCGGCTCATTCTCTCACCTGACATTACCATGTAAAAATATTTCACATTCAAGGTAAATTTTGGATAAATATGGACGAACGAGGCAGTACTGGAAAACTAAGAATTAGTTCTAGCCCTTAGTACCGGTTGGTTTTTGACCCGGTACTAATGTGAGCATTAGTACCAGGTCTAACGGATACCTCCCAGGAACCCCCCGTGACCCCCTTTAGTACTGGTTGGGTGCTCCAACTGGTACTAAAAGCCCTACCCACTCCCGTCCCCTTATCTCTTCTCTCTCAACCTTATCTTCTTTCTCTTACACTTCTCTCTCTCCGCCCCCTCCCCCTTATTTGCCCGCCACCCCCTCCTCCTCCCTCTCCCACTCCCGCACCCTCCCCCTCCGCCCCCTTCCCCTTCCTCTCCCGCCCCTCCCCTCTGTTGTCCCTCACCTTCCCCCTCTACTCGCCCCTCACTGGCAGTGAGGAGCAGCAGCGGAGCGAGGTGCAAGGCAGTGCTTAGACGCGCAGGGGAGCGGTGGCCAGCCGGAGGCAGTGGGGCGTAGGCGGGGTGTGGCGGCGGGCTGGACACGGCGGGGTGTGGCGGCGGGCTGGACACGGCAGCGCGCGGGGCACATGTATGGTATTGTCTTTCCCTCCCTCTCCCGGACAAGCACAGGTACGGGGCATAGGCGGGGCGGCGGCTGGCGGTGCAGCGGCGGGGCGGATGTCGGCAGCCGGCGGGGTGGGGCAGGTAGGCACGGCCGGCCGAATATGGGGCCGGGCGCTCGGCTAGATTTAATTTTTTTATTGTTTTAGTACCCCTTTAGTACCGGTTATTTGACCATGTACTAAAGGCCCCCTTTTAGTACCGAAGTAGCAATACCAGTTGCAGAACCGATACTAAAGGGGGTTACGAATTGATACTGAAGGGGCTTTCCTTAGTAGTGAGGCATACATAGGTGATACAATCTTCTTCTCACCTTCTACCTATTGAATATGTAAAATTTTATATTGTAAAATTTCATGAATACACAAAATAAAAGTTCAGAGTCCAATAGTTGGAAAGCATGTTACAAAGTCCAGTTAACCAGATCACGAGATCAAAGTAAACAAAGAGCACCACAGAAGCTTACGAAGCTGTATACAACATTTTTTTGTCGACCTTGAAAATTTAAGCTAGCTTGATCTTTAGTTCCTCGAGTAGCACATCAAGCAGAGCAGCATGAAGGGTGTTTGATTTGGGGTTCCCTTTATTCGGTTCGTGGACGCAGAGACAAAATTATCGTTGCAACAAAAATCTAACTTCTCAACACAACAATCAAGAACATATACATCTTCCGGAAGAAATTTACTTACCCACCTTTCATTGTTTGAGATCCGTGCGCACAAAAACAAACAAATAGGATGAAAGCTAGCCACGCATAGCTGCTAGGTGCAGGTGAACATGTGTTGACGGATGGCTGGCTACGGTGGAAGCGAATCAGTAGTCTGGATTTCCTTTTAGATTTGAAGTTTTGGTTTCGATTTTCTTTCAAACGTAAATGCCTTTTGGATCCTATTTGAACCATAGTGTTATTTAGAATTTATGCAACGGAACAAGATTTAATATGAATATTGTTTTTAAAATAACATCCAAATATATCGATTCAATATTTTGGATATGTATCTTCAACAATTTAGATATATCGCTTCAACATTATCGTATGAAATGTTGAACTAAGTTTTGACAAATGTTGACTAGTAGTTTAAAATGTTAACTATCACTAGTAGAGAACTCAGTATTAGTCCCGATTGGTAGGGTGCAAATCTCCTAAAAATCCATCCGCGATAAACCAATCGAGATAAAGGGGGGTTTTTAGTCCCGGGTCCTTCAACCGGGAAGTCTGTGTTCCATGTAAGTTTTTCTTTGAATGGACCTTTGTGTGTCCTCATAAATTGTCTCCATGCGCTGCGGATTAAAATAATAAATGATATAGTGTAACCGGTATAAAATTTGGGAAACAAACTTTTGCAAAGAGATAAAGGTTCAGAATTATTACAAGCCTAGCATGTCTTGCATATCTCAGTACTCGACCGGATCTTTCCTCAACAAATTGAAGACAGTGGCATGGCTTCTTTCAGGCTCAATTATAATGAGGATCCACTGGAAGCTGCGTACGTAAATGTTCATATATATTAGAGCTAACTAACATTAATCAGGTAAGAAAAAAGAAAATGAAAGTAGACGGTATACACACACTTACTTGAAGTTGTATGGAAGTAGTATGAAATTCTTGAATTTTTGTTTATCTAGGAAATTGTATACTTCCACCAACGTTTTTTCAGCGATACCTTTATCTATTTTTGGTTAACTATGGAGGGATCCATGAAGCCAATATGGAGGTACGCTTCTCATCGGCACATCTAAATTAGCAACCTACATAAATTGGAAGACGAAGTTAGTACGTTGATGTATGCAAAAAAAATAATGATATGAGCCAAAATTTACATGTAGATAAATGGACACTTACAGAACCCAGGCGCTGATCAGAGAGACGTCCAAGGCATCATGATGGTACATTTCGTATATATCCTTTGAATTCTAACCACAGAACTTTCTCGCCTTCGCCGTAAAAATCTATCGATTTTACCTTAAGGCCGGACATCTCCCTCGAGTCGGCGGACACCTTCATGTACCATTGATGGAATTCGTACATCTTTATTGATAGCTTCCATACCAACTCAAGCCTTACCACAGACTTGCCTAGCTCAAAGGTCCATCTCGGTTCAACTGGTGGTGCAGCTGGCAGCTCAACTTGCCCTAGATATTCATCAAGTCCCATACCTATTTCTTCCATGAATTCTAATACTTGTGCTTGTTGATCTAAGGCCATTGCTGCTATGTTTTCAGCGTCTTTTTCTGGTAGATACCCGAGGTCGGGGACAGCACCACTGGAAGGTAACTTTCCTTCCCTTTTTTCCCTCTCATCAGCCTTGACTAACGCCTGTTCGTAGTTTGATCGTAGTGGTATCCTCTTCTTGGCTCCTCCTTCCATCCTGATAAAAAAATTAATTCTCTTCGATTTACTGGCGGTGGCTCCATCTCCCTTGCATTTTTTTCTTTGGCCTATTTCTTGAACCACTCACTAGCCTCTAATTGGATTTCGGCCCACTAATCCGCATGAGTCATTGCCTCCCAGCGTTCCTCATGAGTCACTTCAGGCTCCTTTCTTTTCTTCTTTCTCTATCTTGACTTGGGAGGCGGTGGTCACGACTTCTTAAGTGGTGCTGTAGGTTCCTTCCTCGGAGCTGCTCTTAGTCCCGAAAATGGTGATCGGGGAGAGGTGTTGTTATTGTCGTCATCGCTCCCACCACGAGGATGTGGTGGAGATGGAGACCTTGATCGAGCAGGAAGCGACGGTCCTGGAGTAGGTTGTGCTGGAGATGACGGTCTTGAGCTTTGAGGAGATGGTCGCTGCTGGGGATCTGCGGGAAGCGGTCTTGAGCTCTGAGGAGGTGCTTCTATGCCGGGGATGATGATGTAGTATTTGCGCCATAGAATGATCTTGTGAAGCACATCTCCTAATGTCCTTTCCCGATGCCTCTCGGGAGGTCGAGCTCTAGTTCTTCATATTGGCTATCAGCGATCTGCTCTAGGCTGACACTAGCGTAGCTAGGTGGAATCTCCATGCCATGACTTGTTTCCCTGCCAGGATTGGTAAGGCACTCCCGTACGCCATCTGTACATATAGCAGAAGTAAACAAGTTATTAAACTCCAATCCTGAGGTGTGGATCAATTGAGAAGATTGCATAGATATTATGTATAAGTATATCTTAATAGTGAGGTTGCCGACTGGTGTATGCAGCTCACATGAGGTGCATTGCGTGATGGCATCCACAGCGAACCCTTGCTCATCCACGGGTAATCTTGGCATCTGCGCATCGGGGAGCCCCATAGAAGCACAACTGCTCAAGAGGCGTTGGGAAGGGCAGGCAAAGTTTGGATCCGGCAATGCTCAAGATTAGGCTAACTCCGCAACTGCGTGGGCCACTCGACAATTGATTTCCTCCAATATTCTTACTTCTTGTGAATGCACTTTGGATTCTAGCATCTACCGCCAGCTCTCCTCGATCTGTTCCTTTCTTCGCTTGCGGCTTCTGTACGATGCGTTGTCGCCTCGGATAGCAAACTTCCACGGAATGACCCCGAACCCTCAGCAACATCCTGAGTACTCGGGATTCCTGAGGGCCAATGTGAGCTCATCATTCTCTTGGTCCACATTTAACCTCCCAGCCTTAGAATCTTCAATGTTCTTGATAAGCCTTTCGGCCTTTGGACGTATTATCTCATTGAACATCAACGTCCCATCCTGTTGGCTCAGGAAGCCTCCATAAGCGTAATACCAATTTTTCGATCGTTCGGGCCATTCAATAGCTGCTGGTACGATACCCAGATCGATCAGGTCTTGTTCCATCTTCTTCCATCTGGGAATTACTGTGCCATAACCACCTTGCCCTAGACGATGATGATACTCCTTCTGACCAGCATTTGTAGTGTTGGTCTGGATCTTTTTCACACTGTCTTCACTCCTCTTGTATTCAACAAATGCCTCCCAGTGGTCCCTCAACTTTGGCCACACATCAAAATCTGCAGTTCGGCCCTTCTTAAGGTAGTTGGTATCCAGCATCTTCTTGAATATCTAGAATTGTGTGGCCATCTTTTTCAGCGTCCACACTTTCACATCATTTTTAATATATCCTTCGGGAAATGTGAAATGTCTCTTGACATCTTCCCACAGCATATTCTTTTGTGTATCCGGGAGCACGTTGTCCTATACGATTGCCCCGATCTGACTCACGTACTTCTTTGCTACTTTTTCGGGAGCAACCAACCTGCCCTCTTCTGTGACTTCCGTGATGACAAGCCTCCCATCCATCACTCTTGTATGACCTCGGGGCTTCTTATGTTTCATCAATCCAGAGGGCAAACAGTTCAATATTCGTTAATTAGTACATAGTAATAACGAATAAGACATTATAGATGGGGTAAAATAATGGAAATTATATATACCTCGCTGAAACTTTCCGCCACTGTAAGGTTTTGCTGGGGCTCGAGCTCTTCATTGCCATCACCAAATTCTTCCACCATGGCAAGGTTTTGCTAGAGCTCAGGCTCTTCATTGTCACAGCCGGACATGTTGAGGAACATGTCCGTCTAGGTACCCTCTTCATCGGTGTACGTTATGGGAAGGTTGGAGCCAGTACCATCACCAGCAATAATCTGCTCCGTTAGATACCTCGCGGTCTCATCGTCTGCCATCTCAACTACTTTAAACACACATGAAATCATAGTTACAAGTACGTTAAGGTGTATACATGAAATCGTAGAACAACCATGGAAAAAAAATAACTGATTGAAACGTACACATGAAACCATACATGACAGTCTTGAATCATAGAACAACCATGAAAAAGGCAGCTCACACGAAATGAAAATTTACATGAAATTGCCTTAGTTACATGTACGTTATGGTATATACATGAAATCATAGAATAACATGAAACCATACATGATAATCTTCAATGAATCCCACCAAATTTGAAGTGTTTATACAAATTTCTACTAATTTCTACCAAATTTCAAGTGTATATACAAATTTCTACTAATTTATTGGAATTTCTAGAAAATTTCTACTAATTCCTACAAATTTTAGGAATTTCTACCAAATTTCTTCTAATTTCTAAGTATTTCGTAATTTGTAAGCATTTCTACCAAATTTATACAAATCTCTATGAATTATACTAAGTTTCAACTAATAATAGTAATTTCCTATTGATTTTGTACTAATCTACTGATTTTCTACAAATTTCTATTGATTTTATAACTAAAAAATAAAAAAGGGCCCTTGCATCAGCCAGCCGGTGGCTTGTGTCAGCAAGGGCCGTACGTGCGGGAGCCAGGACCGGTGGGGGTTAGCCGGTGGCGATTGGGGCAGGAGGCCGTGCGGCGGCCGTGACGGCGGGACGGTGACGGCCGGGGCGGCAGAGTAGCAATGCGCAGGATGAGTAGGCCGCGGCGGCGGACGTCGGCGGAGACGGGGACGGAGCGAGGTGACCGAGGTGATGAGGCCGGAGGCTAGCAGTGATGACGACGAGGACGGCGGCGGCGACAAGGACGGAGGCGGCGGGCGCGACGTAGGAGGTGGTGGGGACGAAGTGAGGTGGCGGCGACGAGGGCGGAGCGATGATGGGGACGGAGGCAGCGACGAGGGTGAGGCCGGCGGCGACGACGGGGACGGAGGCGGCGCGATGGAGGAGGCGCCAGGCTGGGGCGACGGAGGAGGCAGTGGTCCGAGCGCGGGTGAGGCGGCCGGGGCGGCGGGACGACGGGCGACGAGGAGAATGGCAGCCAGCGAGGGAGGCCGACGTGTGGTGACGGACCAGGCGGACGGGTGCGGATCTTGGCGGCGGTGAAAAATTTGCCCAAGTGTTGAAGGGTGGGGGGGGGTAAGAGACACTACAGTTACTTTTATCCCCTGCACCTTTTATCCTAGCTCGTAATTGAACCCGGGACTAAAGGTACCTTTTGTCCTGGGTGCCAACAACAACCGGGACAAAAAGCACCCTGTTGACGTCGGATTTTGACACGTGAATGAAATCGGCGTCAAAGAAGGAGAAAAACGGCAAATGCGGCGGCTAGAAGCTACAGTTGGGAATCGGCCGATTAAGCTACAGTGTTTCGGCCAACTGGCAGAGGGAGTTCATAAAGGCTGGTCGCTTGGGAGTCGGGATGGTTTGGTCGGTATGGGCCTGAGGTGGGCCAAGATGAGGGTTAGCTGAAAATGGAGATTGGCCCGCGGGAAAATAATAACCAACTTGGGTACAAGTTGTGTTTGTAAATATTTATTGTCGTTTTAAATTAGAGGTAGATCCTATTCGGTTAGGAAATCAGTTGTGACGGGGTATAAATAGCTACTCATGAGGCTTGTAAAACAACACATCAATCAATATAACAAATATACTTTTTCCTCGTACTTAATTTCAAGTCGGCGACTTCGCCAAAATACCTTTTTTCTTCACGAGTTTGTACGGGTTGCCAAGGCTGCATCAACACAATGTCCGGCTGATTCTATAAGTTCCGCTTATCGAGTAATATCTAAACTTTAATTTTGGGCGCATCACTACTGTCGGCTTACCTGTTATTTTAGTTTTTATCACCAGTTATCCAGCTTGAGGTACGAACTGTCGGCTTTTATTGCTTTCGTTCTTTGTTATCATACAGTCGATTAGATCTATCCCAAGTGTTGCTTCTCTAGCGTTGTTTAGTTTGCTCTAGCAGCTTTTCTTTACAATCGCTACGTGATATCGGCTGTTTTATTTTTGGTCACCTCTACAGTAAATCGGCCGATTCATCGATATGCTTTTAAAGACAGATCGGAACTTTAGCCGATTGGAGCCCTTGGAATTTAACACTTTTGTTTCCTTGTCAATCAACAGGTCAGATTGACTGGCACGCCGTGCGAACCGCACCAGGGCGATAACCCGAACAGTAGTTAAGCAGATTCTTCCGGGTCGTGTGTCTGACGCTAAGGACCATCGGCCGATTTTCAGTGCAAACACACTTTTGGCACGCTCGGTGGGACCTAACCAAGATCCAACATGTCAAAGGCTACTGAAATTTCTGAGGATAACATCATCAAAATCACCAAAGCGGATCTCAAGGACGATCAGAAGGAAGAGATAGCAAGGGTCTTGGAAGAATATAGAAAGACATGCCTACAGTCCTTTAGTCGAACCAGGAGTGGAGAGACGGTCAAGAAATCTCCTTTGCCAACTGCTCGCCATATCACTGTCGCTGAGGACTCAGGAAAGATGTCTTATATGACACAACAGTCGGTCTATCAAGCTATGATCGACAAGTCAAAGGTGATGACGAACATCGTATACAACACCGTCGTTAGCTCCATGGTCAACGGCGCAGTTCAAGGGTATCAAGGACTAGCCTACGCTCCTCCCATCGTGGCACCAATAAGGGGGTTCTCGACGGCACCAAGCACTTCCCATTCGGCTCCGCAGCTGATGCAGATGCAATGTGGAGGGTACAACACTTCAATGCCCCTGGGGTAGAGCGGCACAACGCTCTGTCAAACACGAACGTCGTTTCACCCTTCACCAATTCTCCCCGCGCACCCGCCATTCCCAAACTTGGTGCCATGGGGAGCAGCCGCAATGCCTGCTGATCAAGACCCGTCAACTAGTTATGGAAGATCTCCAGTGCAGGCGCTCTTCCAATCGGCCCCTCGACCGACAGTAACACAGTACCCACAGCCTACTGCAGAATTTGGCAAGGGGGCAGGGGCTCCAGAACCCCTCAGGACTACGGCTCCACTGGCATTGTACGAAGAAATGGCAGACCCGCCACGACAAGTTGTTCCTATGCTACATCAGCCATTGGCGCCTCAACCGATAATCCAGCCGCAAGACCCACATCACGTGTCTTCCTATCACCCGATTGCGACACCACAAGTCCAGCAGCACATGCAGATCCCTCAACCGGTCACACATCAGCAGCAAGTGGATTGGACCAAGAAAATAGCAGAGGTGATTCGGGATCAGTTTGGGCTGAAACCAAGAGTACAGACCTACACATACAAGACGCCATACCCACTTGCTTATGACCTGTTACCGTTCTCTCATTGGTACAAAGTCCCCGACTTCACCAAGTTCTCGGGCCTGGATGACACATCAACGGTGGAGCACATGAACAGGTTCATCATCCAATGCAGGGAAGCCGCTACACAAGATGCTCTAAGAGTACGACTGTTCTCGTCATCCCTATCCGGATCAGCCTTCCAGTGGTTCACAACACTGCCGCTCAACTCCATTGTTACTTGGGCTGATTTGGAAAAGCAATTCCATAAATACTTCTATGCGGGAGTTCACGAGATGAAACTCTCAGATCTAACCAGCCTCAAGCAAAGAAGCGACGAATCGATAACTAGCTATGTCCAGAGGTTCAGAGAAGTCAGGAACAAGTGCTACACCCTGGTCTTAACCGACACCCAGTTGGCCGATATCGCCTTCCAAGGTCTCCTGCCACACATCAAAGAGAAGTACGCCTCCCAGGAGTTCGAAAGCTTAAGTCAAATTGTCCACCGGTTGTCTGGCCAGGAGGTGCGCCCTTTCGACCAACGAAGGAATTTTCAGAAGAAGGTAGCATACCTAGAAGGATCCGAATCAGAGGAAGAGGCGCAAATCGATCTAGCAGAGTGGGTAAAAGGAAAAAAGCCGATATCTTGCCCGTTTGGAAAGAAGGAACCGGAAACATTCAGCTTTGACACGTCAAAGGCTGACAAAATCTTCGACCTGCTGCTTCAAGAGGGGCAGATCAAACTTTCTCCTTACCACACCATTCCGTCAGCTAAGCAGCTCAAAATCATGAAATATTGCAAGTGGCACAATGCCACATCCCACGACACAAATGAGTGCAAGATCTTCCGACAACAGATACAGTCAGCCATTGAGCAAGGAAGACTCAAGTTCGAGGTTCTAGCAAAACCAGTGAAGCCGGTGAGGATCGATCAACACCCCTTCCCCGCCAACATGGTCGACGTAGGAAGAAACACACTCCAAACCAAAGTGCTGACGTCAGAATCGGTCAGAAGGAGTGGCACCGTGGATCCTAGAAATCAGGCTACGATCGAGGATGTCAAAGGAAAAGGACGGATGGAAGACGAAGGTGAAAGATCAGAAAGGCCACGTCGGCCTGTTACTTCCCGAGACTTACTCAGCAAGTATCAACGGCAGTGGGAAGATTCACAACGCCGCGAGGAGATGATGCGCCGACACGAGGATCACTGGAGGTGCCCGTTTTTCGTCCACTGTTGGGAAAATAACCTTAGATTACCGTCGGTCGATAACTGCCCCGAGTGTAACGGCCAGTATCGCAGCAGTCGTCCGTTCAAGAGATCACGCCCCAGGGATGGAGGACTAGAGCCGATTAGTAGAAACAGGCATGAGCAAGAAGATTGGCTCGTTTCAGTGCGTGATCGGCTGGGAGGCAGAGTTGACCAGCATAATTGGCTGGGGTGCAGAACCAATGCACACGATCACCTTGGAGAAATGGCTGGAGCCAGAGTCTCAGACGAGAACCCCCTGGGGCGAGAGGCAGACTGGGACCATGCAAAACCACCAAGCAAACCAGCAAACCCCAGATGGTGCCCGGATGGTCTGACTAAGTCCCAAAAACGGAGGATCCAGCGTCTGCACCAATGGGAACAATAGGAAGAAGAACAAAGGCAGGCGGTGAATAAGAAAGGGGACGGGTCTCGAGTTTGGCGCCCCAGAAGAAAAACCGGCGAAGAAGACAACAATCACGATTCGGCAGCAGACGTCAGCATGGTGTTCATCTTGCCGATGGAGTTCATAGCTCCCGCCGATCGGGACGACGCAACAGAAATAGAGGAGGAAATGGCACAATTGGCTTTGGAGCCAATAACAGCCACTTTTGAGAAACTCGAGGATGAAAAACACCAGCATCTCAAGGCTCTATTCCTCAAAGGACACGTCAACGGACGACCACTCACCAAACTACTGGTGGATGGAGGCGCTGTGGTCAACATCATGCTGTATGCTATGTTCCGCAAGTTGGGCAAAGGAGAAGAAGATCTAACCAACACGGATATGATGCTCAAGGATTTCGAAGACAACGTATCTCCAGCCCGAGGGGCACTCTGCGTCGACCTCACCATTGACGGTAAGACCCTACCGACCACTTTCTTTGTTATTAATGGCAAAGGATCCTACAATATGCTGCTCGGGCGGGATTGGATCCATGCGAACTGCTGCATCCCGTCTACAATGCACCAATGCCTCATCCAGTGGGTCGGCGACACCATCGAAGTAGTCACCGCCGATTCCGCCTACAGCGTTGCCACGGCCGACGCGCAACAGTGGAGCTACGAACATGTCAGATGCATATCTGGCAGAACCTGGGAAACTGATTTCCTGAAGGTGTCCGACTTCGGTCTACAGCCGATCCGAGCAGTCGGCTCTGAAGAATCAAATTAAATGGATTAGTTCGTCCGAGAAGATTTGAAGCTTGGGCATGGGTTTACGTTGGCCGACTCGTTGGAGATGGTGGACCTTGGGGACGGCAGCAAACCGAGGCCGACGTACATTAGTGCCAAGTTAGACCCCGAGTATAAGCATGAATTAACAAGTTTGTTAAAAGAATTTAAATATTCTTGGGAGTACCATGAAATGCCTGGTCTAGACCGGTCCATTGTTGAACACCGGTTACCTATAAAACTAAGATATCGGCCATATCAATAGCCTGCACGACGGTGTAACCCTAAAATTCTACCTAATATAAAGGCTGAGATTACAAGATTGATCGAAGCAGGATTTATTCGGCAGTGCCGTTATGCCGAGTGGATTTCCAATATTGTGCCCATATACAAGAAAAATGGGAAACTGTGGGTATGCATTGCTTTCAGGAATCTTAATCAGGCTACGCCGATGGACGGGTACCCGATGCCGACAGCCGATATTTTAATAGGCGCTGCCGCAGGACATAAAATCATCAGCTTCATGGATGGTAATGCTGGGTATAGTCAAATATTTATGGCAGAAGAAGATATTTTGAAGAGAGCCTTCAGATGTCCGAGCCATCTTGGTTTGTTTGAGTGGGTGGTGAACACTTTTGGCTTGAAGAACGCTGGAGCTACATATCAGCGGGCTATGAGTTATATATTCCACAAGCTTATTAGTGTCCTGGTGGAGATCTACATTAATGATGTTGTGGTCAAGTCAAAAGGGCATCAAGAACATCTGGCTGATTTGCGAAAAGTATTGGAATGCACGAGGAAGCATGGGTTGAAAATGAATCCTAACAAGTGTGCCAATTTCTGGGTTTCATGGTCCACGAGCGCGGCATCGAATCAACCAAAAGATTATAGCCGCCATCAACAAAGTTGTGGCCCCACAAGGCAAAACCGAGCTACAGTCCTTAATCGGCAAGGTCAATTTCATCTGGCGGTTCATATCTAACTTGTCCGGGCGTATTCAAGCTTTCACCCCTTTGTTGAAATTAAAACCTGATCAAGAATTTGCATGGGGTGAAGAACAGCATAGAGCATTGGACGACATCAAACAGTACCTAGTCTCGCCACCAGTATTAGTTCCGCCGCGGGCCGACAAGCCATTCAAATTATACCTATCGACCGATGAACGAGCTATTGGGCCGGCGTTGGTCCAGAAATTTGAAGGAAAAGAAAGAGTAATTTATTATGTCAGCAGAAGACTCCTGGACGCTGAAACTAGATATCCCCCGGTGGAACGACTGTGCCTTTGTCTATATTTTTCGTGCACTAAACTCAGGCACTACTTGTTATCGGCAGAGTGCATAGTCGTATGCAAGGATGATGTGGTCAAGTACATGTTGTCATTGCTGATTTTGAAAGGAAGGATAGGAAAGTGGATTCTAGCTCTATCAGAGTTCGACCTGAGGTACGAATTGGCCAGAGCTGTCAAGGACCAAGTAATGGCCGATTTCATAACCCAGCATTGTGGGCTAAAATCACCGTCGTCGAGCCAGCTCCATGGACCCTATACTTTGACGGTTCTTCATGTGGAGCCGCTGTAACACCTGGTGTTTTAGTCATCAAAAGCAATTCAGAAGAGTTAAAGGCAAATTATGAAGAAAAAGAGAAGAAATTGGCTAAAATTCAAATTCGAGTCAAATTTGACCGAAATTTGAATTTTGAATTCTAAATTTAGAAAAATTGGGCAAAAATATGGAATGGAAGGTTGAGAGTGTTTAGAACTTGGGAATCAAGATTGGAGACAAAAACTTAGTCCTAAACATCTCAAGAAAGCTAAAGGAAAAATCAAAACAAGAGTGCACTGTTCACTGTCCGACAATAGAATTTTCAGAAAAACAGCACAAGTGTCCATTTTGGAAATTGATTTCTACCAAATTTTCCAAATAAGTGGACCAAGGCAACTATACAGTGATGAAGTATGAACTTTGGACAAGTATATTCGGGTGTTGTTGATCAGGAACGGTGAGGGGATCAAATTCAAAATTTAGCTCAAAGTCACCACTTTGCCACGGTGGACTGAATTGCTGAAACTGTCCAAGTCTATAACAGTAATAAGTAGCTGAGTTTGGAGCAAATTTCAGAAGGATGTAGAACAAAAGGTGTAAGTGTTTATGAGCAAAATGGAATCTTTGAAAGTTATAGAACATGAATGGGTAGTAGTTGGACTAAAAGGAATGAGTTTGGGCCACTGAAATTAAATTAACAAAAGTGCAAATGACCATGTTGAAGGTCAGACGAACTGAATGAGGTGTTCAAAGGGGTTCAGTTAACTAAGGGAAAAGAATTCGAAAATTGCCAACATTTGGATGTTTATCTCGAGTAGGAGTTTAAATGTGAATTGGAGAGCTCGAGATTATCTCCAAGTTTGCCTAAATGACTTTGGGGCCGTTGGATTCGAAATCGACCGTGAGTGAGGTCTGAACCTCGGGTGTCAGAGAAACAAAGAAGGGGGGGACGACAGAAGCAGGGCACGACGTGTCGTCGCTGGCGTCTTCGGTCGTCCGCCAGCGCAGTAGCTAGGCCACCTCCGCGCCATGCGAGTCTATGGCTAGGCCACAGTGTCATCCATGCGCACGGTGAAACTTCGTATATCTACCGCTCCCGCCGCCGTGTTTACTGTCTACCTTTTTACCGCCGCCCCCGCCCCCCCCTCTGTCACACCACCGCCACCGACCAAAATTCCACCACCTCAACGCAGCTCCCGTCGATTCCTTCCGTCCACACCTCCACTCACACCTTACCAACAACCCTAGCAGCTTGTTGCCCAGCTTCTCCGCCGGAGCGCCCGTGACCGTCGCCGTTTTTGTCCGCCGCCGCAAGACCCCCTACTCATGGTGAGCACCTCCTTGCCGTCGCTGTCCTTCTTTGTGGTCAACCGTAGGTAGGCGCCTAGGGTGCTAGGAAGCTGTAGGGGTAGTCGGAGGGGTAAGTTATGCCGTCATCGTGCTTAGTCATGGTCGGCAGTCAGCTCCGCTGCCCGCCGCCGTGGAGAGAGGAGCTCCGGCCACCTCCCGGTAAGCTGCCGCCACGTACAAGTGCGCTAGGGCATGGGGATGCTCTCCCAGCCTAGCCCCGTCGCCGGTGGGGCGCCGGCCGGCGAGCCGCGCCACCCCCCTTCGCGCTCAGTTTTTGGCGCGAGGAGGAAGACAGTGCTGGCTCCAAGGGCCCACTCGTCAGAAGGAGGAAGGGAGGAGAATAAAGGCCGGCCGGGGCGCAGCGGTAGCGTGGTGGGCCGGGGTCCGGTTGGCCCAGGCTCCAGCGTGGGGGAAGGGCCGATAAAGGAAAACGGCCATGGGCTGGTGAGGTCCAGCAGGCCGATGGGCCGATTGGCAGGCCGGAAGCTGCGCGAAAGAGAGAAAAGAAGGAGTTGAGTTGTTGGGCCGAATCAAGAAAAGGAAAGGAGGAGAGAAGAAGAAGTCGGCCCAGTGAGCCTAGCAGAGAGAAAAGGGGCCGACGGGTAGAATGCATAGGAGAAGAGGTGGGTCCGATCTGCGGGCCAAGCATAAGAGAGAGGGGGTAGGGAGAGGGTGCGTGAGAAAAGTAGGCCGAGGGTTTTTCGGGAAAAATTTAGATTTTTTATAGAATAATAGAATAAATCCGGATATCACCATTTAAATCACAGAAATTTCTAGGGGTGTCCAAAATTAGTGAAACCAATTTTGTTAGGATTGTTTTACTTTCCTTTATGCATTAAAATTTTTATACCCTAAGAAAAATAATATAAATTTAGGTATTTGTTTAATGCCTTTTCTTTAAGGTATTTAAATAAATACTTAATCTTTATTAAATGCATAAAATATGGAATAACATTTTCATAATCACAAATCATTGTTAACTCATAGGAAATTAGGTTTCAAGACTAGAAAATAATTATAACATTTTCTAAAAATAAAAAGAAAAGCCTAAGGTAAGGTTAATAAAGGAAATAAAATTGGTGGGTTAATCTTTTGGGTTTTGTGTGTTGGCTTGCAACTTTATCATGATAAATTGTACAGTCACTTGTTGGCTTGCAACTTTATCATGAAGGAAAGTTGTATAGTCTTGTATTCAAAAAGTTGCATCACTAACCCCTGCATATGCTTTATCATAGACACCGAAGCGCCAGAAGAGGATTTCTCGGAATTTTCAGAAGGATCTCCGGAGTTTGAAGAGATCATTTAGTTGATCCCCTGCGAGGCCAATCCTTCGGACAGTGCTAACATTTTTATAGAACAAGGCAAGCCCCGGTGCATTATACCTATTTATTTTGGAATTATTATTTCATGCGTCCAATTATCGGTTATTTTCTATATGAATGCACTAAGTCTAGGAGTTGATTGAAACCCATTCTTGTGCATTATCGTACCTTGTTTTAAGGATATCTTTGCCACTTGTTCAAACATTTAGCAAGTAACCCAAGTCTAGAAATGCTTAGTTGCCTAAGTAATTTGTTTATCAAACCTTAAGGTGAAATGTTGGGTCCTACATGCTAATTATGGAAAGGTAACTTAGAAGTTAAAAGGCGGACAGAAGCTAAGGATGTAGTTCTGTCTGCGAGATTAATTTGGTTAAGGCCCGATCGTTGTCTTAACCTTTGATCAAGTGATTGACACCTGATTGCTTACTGGGTATGGGACCAGTAAAGCCCGGTAGGTTAGTAGACCCTCTGATCGGGAATACTTCGTACCCGTGCTTGACGTGCTGGAGATTGGCAGGGGCGTAGCCTGAAACTCACATGGAGATCAGGCCAGACGTGGGGTCCCATGTGGGGGTGCGTCCCTGGGTCCAGGTAGTCTTATTCCCAATCCTTGGGTTTGCTAATCGAAAGGTCGTTACGTACGACCTGGACAGTCGTACATAGCTGGTGATGAGGGTACTCTCCTGCAGGATGTAATTTGATCCGGATCGCCGCAATTCTCGATTATGAATGCACTTGATCACTGTTGAGCATCGTAGTATAATTCCATGAATGCAATATCTTTCCACTAATGATTTGGTGTATGACTTAATACCTTGTTGCTTGCAAATAATCATTTTTGTCATCATTTAGAATGGTTAGGTAATAACTTAATTGGAATAAAAGATAAAGCTAAGGTCTCACTTTTAGTAAGCTCTATGGGCAAAAAGTGTGTCAGCCAGTACACCGAAAAAGCTATCACATAGTTCCAGAAAAACTATTATATTGGTTAGTCGGGTAAGCCTTGCTGAGTACCCCGTACTCAGGGTTATCCCTTGTGGCTGTTTTCAGAGGCACCGCAGGAGTCCGCCGAGGAGGAAGCCCCAAAAAATTAGGGTATTGTTACGAGTCTCGCAATACCCTTAGAAGAAAACTTAAATGCTCATCTCCCACCTGAACTCGTTTGTTTAAATCCTAGAACCTTTCTCTGACATGCACTATTAAGTTTTCTTCAAACTACGTCCTGTAATAACTCGTACCTTATGTATGTATGTAAAAATGTAATATTTGTTGATGCTTTCCATCGTGGAAACAATCCTGGTGTATGGCTATGAGACATGATGTGGATCATTCGAGGAGTCCTAGGGACACTCGACGGACGACCGGACTTATACTGTTTTAAGTGCGTTTCGGATAATTGCTGTTCCGACAGCGATTAGGCGCATTTAAATCAGTTTAAGTTGGGCGGTTCCGCCACAGCCGGATTGGGAATCGGCATCATTCTCATATCGCCGCGGGGGGCAAGCTATGATTTCTCCCTGCTGATAGAAGCATCCGCCACCAATAATCAGGCGGAGTATCGGGCCGTCCTAAACAGAGTCCAATTATAGAGGGAAATCAAGGCTAACGCAGTGCAAATTTTTAGGGATTCCATGCTCATTGTGGATCAATTAACCGGGAGGTCTGAATGCAAAGATGATATCTTAAGAATTTACTATTAAGATTACCTCCAATTATTAAGGGAGTTCAAGTCTGCAATTATTGAGCACATCCCAAGAAGTTACAACGAAGAAGCCAATAGGCTTGCCCAACATGCTTCCAGGTATAGGCCGATTCAAGGGGCTATGTCTTTGGAACTTGCAGCCGACGACTGGAGAAAGGAGATTGCCAATTACTTAAAGGATCCGTCCAAGAAAGTAGATCGGCGAGTGCGTTTTCAGGCCATGAAATATGTGTTACTTGAAGATGATTTGTTTTACCGGATGATTGATGGAGTACTACTCAAATTCCTTGGGATAGCAGAAGCAAAAGTTCTGATGGGGGAAATTCATGAAGGCGTATGTGGGGCTCATCAGTTAGCTCACAAGATGAAGTGGATGATTAGGAACAATGGTTATTACTGGCCGACGATACTCGAGGATTGCTTTAAGTATTATAAGGGGTGTCAGGATTGCCAAAAGTTCGGCAATGTGCAACGTGCACCAGCCTCGGCTATGAACCAGATAATTAAACCATGGCCATTTAGGGGCTGGGGAATAGACCTCATCGGACAGATTTATCCTCCATCAAGCAAAGGACACAAGTTCATATTAGTAGCCACTAACTACTTTACCAAGTGGGTAGAGGCCGTCCCCCTAAAAACCGTGACATCAGCAATCATGGTCGATTTCGTAAGGGAGCACATTATCTATCGGTTTGGTATTCCTCAGACCACCACGATCGATCAGGGAACAATGTTTACTTCGGGAGAGTTTGAGGAATTCACCGCCAACATAGGGATTAAATTGTTAAATTCCTCTCCGTACTACGCTCAAGCTAACGGTCAGGCCGAATCATCCAATAAGGGGATAATCAAGTTGATCAAAAGAAAAATAGAGGAGCGGCCCAAGAAATGGCACGCATCTTTGAATGAATCTTTGTAGGCCTATAGGATGGCCTACCATGGTGCTACGAAGGTATCTCCTTATCAATTGGTATACGGACATGAGGCAGTATTGCCTTGGGAATTGAGAATAGGGTCTAGGCGCACGTCACTTCAAAATTAGTTGACGGCCGATGATTATTCTCTCCTCATGAAAGGGGAACTCGACGATTTGGCGGGTCAGCAATTGAGGGCCTTGATCAGTATCGAAGTAAATAAGAAAAGAGTTGCCAGGTGGTATGACAAGAAGGTCAAGGTCAAGCAGTTCTCCCAAGGAGACTTGGTATGGAAACTGGTACTATCAATAGGGTCCAAAGATCCCAAATACGACAAGTGGTCGCCTACTTGGGAAGGGCCGTATAAAATCGGCCGATGTGCGCCGGGAAATGCGTACATATTAGAAACCATCAAAGGAGAAGAATTTACAAGAGCTTTAAATGGAAGGTATTTGAAGAGATACTATCCCAGCATATGGGTAGGCGCGTAGCCGATAATATATCATATCGAGTCATTACGGCCGATTCCTCTTGACTCGTGTTTGTATAGCCGATGTAGGGAGACATCACCTTGAGGATGAAACCTCTGACCAAATAAACCGATTTATTATTCGGTACAGTAAAGGGATACATGGCCGACATGGTACGAGTCGCTCTTAGACCAAAAAAGTACCAATACATTTATCGGGTTACAATATGATTAGCCGCGTTTCAGCTGGGCTTTGTTTTTATTGATTTCTCTTTAGACCCGACCTAGTTCTATTAAGAGACCGGTGCTCTTTTCCTCTAGATCCTCCATAGCATCTTCAAGAGCCACCTGGCAAGGTAAATGATGACTCCTTTCGTGTGGCGGCAGAGTTGGTTTCCTTGAGCTGTTGGGTTCAATATGGTCCACGATCTTCTTGACATGGGCTGGGAGATGGTCTTTGAGTTCCTCACGGTGGGCTGCGATCAAATCTCTGTCTGTCTGCGTTAGTGGTTCTTTGGAGTGCATGATCTCGATAGCCCGTTCCAGGTCAAGACTGAGCCGAGTCGGCTGGAAAGATCACAGGCGTTTAGTCGTCGAGAGGAATTGTTTGAGGAACATAAGAAGAGTCCCATACCTGGTTGACAGAGGAGGAACAAGACATCTTGGCACTCAGTTGAGGATCTGGAAATGGTCGACCAAGAGTGTGGAAGGAATGGGATGGTCGGAAGATGAAAGAGAAATCGCCGAAGGGATGTAGCTGGAAGATGAAAAGGCGCTGGAGTGCGATGGGAGATGATTCGTCGGAGAGAAAAGGTTTCGGAGTTTGAGAAGAAGAAGCGACGGAGGATGTAAGCCTCCAAAAGTGGTTCGAGAGAAAGGTAAAGGCGGGATTTTTACCGCGCCGTCTACACGAATTTTGGGGAGAGTGGTTGCCTGTGGGCGCTTGGTTCAAAAAATTGCAATCATCAGAGAGGAGACTACGGAGAGAAAAGGGGTTTTCACCGCGCTTACTGTTGCGTTTTCTTCGGGAGGGAGTTAGAAGTTGAAAAGTTTCGGAGCAAAAGTTGTGTTTCACTCAAAAACTGGGGGGCATGTGTTGACACCGGATTTTGACACGTGAATGAAATCGGCGTCAAAGAAGGAGAAAAACGACCAATGCAGCAGCTAGAAGCTACAGTTGGGAATCGGCCGATTAAGCTATAGTGCTTCGGCCGACTGGCAAAGGGAGTTCATAAAGGTTGGCCGCTTGGGAGTCGGGATGGTTTGGCCGGTATGGGCCTGAGGTGGGCCAAGATGAAGGTTAGCTAAAAATGGAGATTGGCCCGCGGGAAAATAATAACCAACTTGGGTACGAGTTGTGTTTGTAAATATTTATTATTGTTTTAAATTAGAGATAGATACTATTCGGTTAGGAAATTAGTTGTGACGGGGTATAAATAGCTGCCTCATGAGGCTTGTAAAACAACACATCAATCAATACAACAAATCTACTTTTTCCTCAAACTTTACTTTCAAGTCGGTGACTTCGCCAAAATACCTTTTTTCTTCACGAGTTCGTACAGGTTGGCAGGGCTGCACCGACACAATCTCCGGCCGATCCTGTAAGTTCCGCTTATCGAGTAATATCTAAACTTTAATTTTGGGCGCATCGCTGCTGTTTTGTTTAGATTTATTCACCAGTTATCGATATCAACTAGAATCGTAGGTCTTACCCGTTATTTTAGTTTTTATCACCAGTTATCCAGCTTGAGGTACGAACTGTCGGCTTTTATTGCTTTCATTCTTTGTTATCATACAGCCGATTAGATTTATCCCAAGTGTTGCTTCTCTAGCGTTGTTTAGTTTGCTCTAGCAGCTTTTCTTTACAACCGCTACGTAGTATCGGCTGTTTTATAGCCGGTCACCTCTACAGTAAATCAGCCAATTCGACGATACGCTTTTAAAGACAGATCGGAACTTTAGCCGATAGGAGCCCCTGGAATTTAACACTTTTGTTTACTTGTCAATCAACATGTCAGATTGACTGGCACGCCGCGCGAATTGCACCAGGGCGATAACCCGAACAAGAGTTAAGCAGATTCTCCCGGATCGTGTGTCCGACGCTGAGGATCATGGGCCGATTTTCAGTGCCAACACACCCCCTTTTATCCTGGTTTCAGTTTCCAATCGGGATAAAAGGGTATGTTCCCAGCGGGAATCGAAAAATACCCTTTTATCCCGGTTACAGTTTGCAACCGGAGTAAAAGGGGGGTCTTTTATCCCGGTTGCTGTTGGCACCCAAGACAAAAGGGCCTTTTTTCATTTTCTTCTCCCACCTACTTTTTAGAACTGTATTTTATTTATGTTTTCACTGCATTTTAGGATCAAAAAACAAAAAAATTTTTACATATTTTGAACATGCAAAAATATATTAAATTAGCAAGTATATTGAAAATAAGTGTGAATGAGTCATTAATTCTATACAAGTTCTTTTAGCTTCTAAAATAATTATTTACTGCATCACTATCATCAATAAATTATTCAATTAAATAATTTCAACGCGCGAAAAATTCAATTTACGTATGTGGTTAACATTGTTCATGTTTATCTAATAAATCTTCACCTTAACTAATTTAAACTCACATGAAATCATACAAACATTAAATTAAAAATTGTATCAAGTAGTACATAAAGAGCGCATTACAATATAACGTTATAAAATTTCTTCTTCACAAAAGTTCCTTGATCATGATCGTGGCGTAAGTACGGAGCCTCTTCTTTGGATAGCAAGATGCTTGGGTCAATTTCAACAACGAATGGAGGCATGCCATCAAAGTGATCATAATCATCTGATTGATCTATTTTATCCTTGACTCCCACGATTTTTCTTTTACCTGGAAAAACTATGTGGCGCTTTGGCTCCCATGGCTCTTCTGGATTTCTCTTGGGTTTGCTAGAGATATCCTTCACATAGAAAACCTGATTCACATCATTGGCAAGTACGAATGGTTCATCACTGTATCCAGTCTTACTCAGGTCCACTATTATCATTCCGTACTGATCTTTGGTTACGGCAGTTAGCTTCACCCAATTGCAAAGAAATAGAGGCATATAGAGAGGTCCGTATTCGAGTTCCTATCAAACCATAATATGACTCCTTGCTATTGTTTCTGTCTATGGCATCTATGCGGACACCACTATTCTGGTTCGTGCTTTTTTGGTCCTGGGCTCTCGTGTAAAATGTGTAACCATTTATCTCGTAGCCTTGGAATTTCATGATTGTGCTAGCAGGTCCCCTGGCTAACCAAGCGAGCTATGGGTGAATTTCAGAGTTACCCATAAGTTGTTGGCGTAACCAGGAGGGAAAAGTTTCCATATGATGACGTGTAAGCCAAGCATCGGATTTCGTCGGGTTTTTTGGAAACTACCATCTGCCTGTGCTGCTCGATATACGGAGCCACAAAGGATGACTGTTGCAGAATAGTGTAGTGTGCCTTGTCGAACAAATCAGTATCATTTCTCAAACATGATTTCCTTCCAAGGGTGCCCATTCCCCACAGCCTCCCCTTGTGGCATGAAGTTGGAACCCCAATCGAGTCAATTGAGTCAATAAAATCAATACAAAACTCGATCACCTCCTCTGTTCCATATCCCTTGGCGATATTTCCTTCTGGACAGGCATGATTAAGAATATAGTTTTTTAGGACTGACATGAACCTCTCGAAAGGCCACATATTGTGCAGGTATACAGGTCCGAGAATACCAATCTCTTTTACTAGGTGAACAAGGATTTGCATCATAATATTGAAGGAGGATGGTGGAAATACCAACTCAAAACTGACAAGACATTGCACCACATCATTCTGTAGCTTTGCTAGCTTGGATGGATCGATTGCCTCCTGCGAAATCGCATTGACAAATGCGCATAGCTTTACGAGCAGTAATCGGACATTTTCTAGTAGAACACCCCTCAGTGCAATCGGAAGCAACTAGGTCATAAACATGTGGCAGTCATGGGCCTTGAGATTTGTAAACTTCTTTTGTTTCATATTTATTATTCCCTTTATATTTGAGGAGTACCCAGATGGGACCTTCGTACTCTTCAAGCATTCAAACATGCTATCCTTTTCTTCCTTGCTGCGAGTGTAACAAGCAGGATGTAAGCAGTACTATCTGTTATCTCTCTTTTACGGATGTAGGTCATCTTGTTGCCCCATATCTTTCAGGTCCTATCGTACTTTCAATGTATCTTTTAAGGTCCCATAAACACCCATGAAGCCTAGCATGTTCACACAAAGATTCTTCGTCAGGTGCATCACGTCTATTGCGTTGCGGACCTCTAGGATTTCTCAATAAGGTAGCTCCCAATATATTGACTTTTTCTTCCATATGGGTGCACATCCGTTATCGTCGTTCGGAACAGGTTGGCTACCAAGACCCTTTCCAAATACTATATTTACATCCTTTATCACCTCAAAGACACGCTTTCCATTACAGTGTGCAGGTTTTTTACGATCGTCTGACGCCCCTTTGAAATGCATCCCGCTCTTTCTCAGCTGGTGGTGAGTACGGAGAAATTGAAGATGACCCATATAGACGACCTTCTTACAATGCTTCAAATACATGTTGTTTGTGTCGTCTAAACAGTCGGTGCAGGCCCGATATCCCGTGTTTGTCTATTCTGAAAGGTTACTCAATGCAGGCCAATCATTGATAGTTATGAACAACAATGCTTATAGATTAAAGATCTCTTGTTTATCCTCATCCCACACATGTACACCTTCTTCCTTCCAGAGCTATAAAAGTTCATCAACCAACAGTCTTAGGTACATGTCAATGTCGTTGCCGGGTTGTTTTGGGCCTTGGATAAGCGCCGGCATCATAATGAACTTCTGCTTCATGCACAACCAAGGAGGAAGTTTGAACATACATAGGGTCACAGGCCAAGTACTATGGCCACTACTCAACTCACTGAATGGATTGAATCCATCAGTACTTAAACCAAACCTTATGTTCCTTGCATCACTTTCAAAGTCCGGGAATGCTCTATCAATTGATCTCCACTAGGCCCCATCTGCAAGGTGTCTCAGCATCTCATCTTCCTTACGTTCTTCTTTATGCCATCACATCAACTTAGCATTCGCCTTGTTCCTGAATAAGCGCTTCAAGCGTGGTATTATAGGGAAATACCACATCACCTTCGCGGAAACTCTCTTCTTGGGAGGCTACCCCTCGACATCACCACGATCATCTCGCCTGATCTTATACCGCAGTGCTTCGCTCACGGGACAAGCATCCATTTTCTCGTATTCAGCATCACGATAGAGGATACAATCATTAGGGCATGCGTGTATCTTCTGAACCTCCAATCCCATAGGGAAAATAATCTGTTTAGCTTCATATGTTGTGGACAACAATTCATTATTCTCAGGAAGAATTTTCTTGACAATTTTCAACATCCCCTAAAATGTCTTATTGGACACACCATTTTTAGCCTTCCATTGCACAAATTCTAGTGTGGTACCTAGTTTTTTATGACCCTGCTGGCAATCTGGGTACAATAATTTTTTGTGATTATTTATCATGCGCTATAACTTTGCTGCTTCCTTCTCAGTTTCGCAATCTCCGTGTGCAACTCGTAGCACCTGACCAAGGTCATCAGTAGGGCCATATTCTGCAAACTCATCATCATTAACCTCACCCATTGTAGTATTTACAAAAGCTTGGCCTGCAGCCCAGTCCAAAATGTTGCCATCATCCTCCTCCTCTTCGCCATCTTCCATTACAACCCCCTCTTTCGCCGTGCTTAGTCCAAACCAAATAGTTAGGCATGAAACCATATCTAAACAAGTGGTATTGAATAGTACTCCAGGAATCATTTGAATAGTCCTTCTTCTTATTGCATTGGAAGCATGGACAACATACGAACCTGTTCTCTAGCTTGTTCGCTTTGGCCACTTCGAGAAAATAATGCAAGCCATCAATAAACACCTTGCTCCGTCTGTCCGCATTATACATCCATTGCCGATCCATCTGCATCGTATTACGCATGAAAATGGATTACACTTGGAAATGGATTACGCATGAAAATGGATTACGATTTTTTTATACGCTTTACAACTTATCTACATGCTATTCACGATTGAAAGCATGTCAAACTTTGTAGTGCAAATAATGCTGAAAGTTTAGATATAGATAGAAATACATATATTTAAATTTCAGATCCAAACAACATGATACACTATGACAAGCCATCCACTGAGTAGTATCTAGGAGGACTTTAAGCATCACTGGGCGGCGAAGACGAAGGTTCCGCTGACCCAGCCTCATCCTGGGGTTTATTTGTGCCTCCTGCAACGGTAGTACGAAGTCAACGTGAAACACCCGGGACTGACGGTGAAGCATTTTCATGACATTTTTGCAAAAAAAAAACGAAGCATTGCTTTCTCCCACGTGCTCATTTTCTTCGGCTTATCATGAGGACCAACTATGGTTTTCCCCTTGCCGCGAGAGGAACGACAATCGCTCCCACCATCGCCACTACCTCTAGCAGCAGAAGCCATCTCTATGTACAAAAATTCATACCTTAGCACTACAGAACTTGTTGAACTTGAAGACTGTGATCATCTCGGCGAGCATGTTCTCCACTGGGCGGCACCGTACTTCGCCATGGAAGAGCTTCGATTCTACGAGAAAGGGGACATGGTCTTCCACGATGTCTGTTGCCACTCTTTCTCATAGAATCGGAGCTCTTCCTTGACGTCCGTTGCTGCTCGGCGGAGAACATGCTTACCGAGATAAACACGGTATACAAGTTCAACGAGTATGGATTTGAAAAACCGTATTGAATTTGACAAGATAAACCGTCTAGACAAGGGTAGCATCATTCTTAAACCGCTGCAAGGATACATACTATATATGACACATATGACATACTAATTTTATCCTCATAATTAATATTGAAATCCTCTCAATTCTACCTCACATTTACACTCCAATCTCCCTCACATTCTAGCTCAAAATCCTCTCCATTTTCTACTTCACATTCTAGAAAATAAACTATCCATCTCCATTCTACACATCATCCATCTCCATTCTACACATCAAGTTGTTTAACTAATACAAATCGTATATAACAAGCAAACTATCCATCACATTCTAGGTATAAGTACAAATCCTCTTCATTCTCCCTCTTTCTAACAAACAAACTCATTTTTCTCCCTCTCTAAAGCATAACAAGAAAATGAAGTAGCTATCCTTCACAACACTTTGGATGAGTGAAATTCCCACGAAAATAAGGGAAAAAATTCGGGCAGCACCTCCCCTAGGCTTGCTTTGGCGCCACCGGAGAATAGATGAAGCTCTCTGCCTTTGTGGAGTGGACTGGATCGGGCTGGAGGAGGAAGAAAGGCCTCTCTATCTTGGGATTTAATGGGGATGAGTTTTTATCCCGGTTAAAAACTCCAACCGGAACAAAAAGAACATCTTTTATCCCGGTTGAAATTTACTCCCGGTTGGTAACACCAACCCCGGTTGGAGGCTCCAACTGGGATAAACGGGGCACGCCACCGACACCTAGACTCTGGCCGTTACAACCGGGACTAAAGGGGGCCCTTTAGTCCCGGTTGCAAATACCAACCGGGAGTAAAGCTTCGCTCCATTCCAGCCTACCGTGACGCGCCAACTTCAAACCGGGATAAAAGGATGCGCATGAAAGATCAGTTCTCTACCAGCGTATATCAATTTAATATTTTAGAGATGCTAGTCACAAATATTTAGCAAAACTAGCAAATCATTAACAGATCAGAGGCTAGGAAAAAAACAAAGATAAGCTTATCTGCCCCTGGCCTGTGTCCTCCGTGCGTGCTCCGTGCTGCCCCTTTGCTTGTGTCTTCTTCTTCTTCTTGTTTTTTTTGAGAGAGCCCACTGCCTGTGTGTGCTCCGCTCCCTGGGTCCTGGCTATATCATCAACGCATGTGATTGGGCCGCGGCGGCGGATCAGGTTAACGGGCGATGGCGGGCTGTGGTGGGATTTCCTGCTATTCTCATCGTCGCAAGATCAGCCGTAGAAATAATCGACTGATCGCAAATCAACACAAGAAACAACCGAGTGCCAGTTAGAAATTTTGAATCTTCTTTTTTAAGAACGCAGCTGTCGCACTATGTTTAGCACTACGTTCTGCGGTTAATAACGCGAATGGTATAAAACAACAGTAAATTATCTCCATGTTAAAACAGATAAGGTCGTAGACAGGGTCAATAAGCTGAGTTAACTTAAGATGGATAAAATGTACGCAGAGGCGGCTCCAGAATTTAAATTACAACTTCTGCACAAGGAACCCAATACAGGAATTTCATGGTAAGCTAGCAGTATAAAGCTACGGTTTCCAATTTTCCATATATAAACTTAACACGTTATTCCTTGGTGTGGCACACTGATTCTTTAAAGAAATTTGCACGGGGTGCAGTTTCAGGATATTACAGCCACAATAGGGACTTGCTAGCGCCCGGACGTCCGGCGGGAGCAACTCCCGTCGGGCACATGCATCACCATCCGTTTTAAATCTGACGGCTACAGTAGTACCACCATAAATACCACTAATTATCCGACATTCCGTTACAACATCAAAACAAAATAGTTGCAACATCGAAAATCTATGGTTGCAACATGAAAAAGATGCGGAAAAAATAGCTTTATGTAAACATAATATTCGTGAGGGAAAATTCCCACCGCAACATTGAACACATGTTTCATGTAATATTTCCAAAAAATATCATATGTTGAGTTGGGGTTGAGCTCGTACGGGAAGAAATATTGCAACATAAAAAATTGACAGATGAAACAACAAAAGCCAACAATTGCAACATCGAAACATCTTAGAAAATCAATCGTGCAACATCAGACGATACGTTCATCCGCAACACCCGTGCGCATCTACGGCGCTTGCAACATCCAAGAATCCCTACTGCAACATCGTGAGATACCTATTGCAACATGGCAGTCGGGGGGCTATCCGTTGATGATGAGGAAAAAACCCGCCGCAACATCTATTTCGTGTTGCATGGAACATTCAAATCTTTATTGAAAATGCAACATCCAGATAAAACATGTGTGAAACATATACAACATCTAGATCTACTTTGCAGCATCCACATGAAACATTTGCAACATTCTTCTGAAACACTTGAAACATATGCTTGCAACACGAAGCAAACCTTAGCAGGAGGAGCACTGCACAGCGGGATCCGACGCTAGGAAACGGTGCTAGAGGAGGATGGCGGCAGCCGGCACGGCTCGTCCCTAGCCGCGGGGGAGCTGCAGCCCGCGCCCGGCAGCGCCCCGGCGCCCGACAGCCTTCCTCGGGAATCTCCCAGGTGGCCAAGCTCATTATAGGCGGAGCAACTCCTTTAGCGGCTGGCGTGGCTCGCCCCCTGGCCGCGGGGGAGCGGCGGCCCGCGCCCCCGACGCTCGAGCAGCACCCGACGCCCTTCCCAGGCTCCGGCAGCATGCGTAGATCGGCCACGGCCTTGCCCCACAGAATCCATAAGCTCACGGGAATCAGGCGAAATCACGGCAATCCGCTGCCTCCCTCGTCCGAGTGCTGCCTGTGTCGCTGTCACGCTCACCACACTGACGCTGCTTCTCGCTGCCACGCTCACCACACTGACACCGCTTCTCACTGCCACGCTCGTCGGAGTGCCATGGCGTGCTGCTTATTCCTCGCCCGTCGGAGCGCTGCCCCGATGTCGTTGCCCCCATGCGGCCGCTGTGCTCGTCGGAGTCTCATCTAGCTAAATGGTTGGAAATTGGAGAGAGAGAGAGCAGTTGGGAGAGATAAAGACTGAAAGTAGAAAAATGTGTGGTGCAAGTTAGGCCACATCATTTTATACTATTCTAATTTAATTAACTAACAACACAAAGGTGATGGGGATTAGAGCGTCCGATGTGTCGGACGTCCACTCCTGAGCATTACCGTATATGATATGGCCTCCCAGAGCAGAGTCGACAATGAAACAAAAAAGAAAAAGAAAGCGCTTCCAGTTGCTGGCCCTCAAGAAATGACGAAATAAAAGAAAATTTTGCTGGACAGTTTCACTGCTTATATAACATTAAAGATATCTAAAAACTGAGTGTTTGTTTGGTTGTATCATTTGATTCATATATGAAATGATTCAAAATAGTTATATCATTTGATTCATATATAAAATAATTCAAAATAATATTGATCCTTTTATTTGATTGGATGAATTATACCAACTCATCCAGGATGAGACCATCCTACATAATACATTATTCTACTAATTAGTTCTACTAATTAAAATAGAAGCAAATTGGTTAAACCACCCCATCCAGGATCATCCACGCATGCATCATCTGATGCATGCAACCAAACACACCAGAGCAGCAGCTGAGCTACTCGAATACTTGATTGGTACAACTTTTGAGTTGTCTAAATACAGCAAAGATATGATCAGATGTTTTGGCGGGCCTTTTGGCCCTTTTCTAAAAGATGATAACGATTATATTAGCAACAAACGCTGCTCAGTCAGGAAATTATCTGCCAAAAACTAGGTACAATGAGCTGCAATAACCGGGCACATGGTAATGCATCAGTCATGATAGCAGAATAGGTGATGAGTTGAATGCCACTGATCTTCAAGACTTCTCCTTGGCAAGGTTATGACCCCTATATATGCGTATCTGTCTCGATCTTGGGAGCAAAATCAAATTTGTACCAGCAGGGCGGTCCAAATAAATGTCCAGGTCTCTCCGTACGCCCTGGCATGTTGACATGTTGTGTCTGTATAATCAAAACTGGAACCTGACAATAAGATCGGTACGGTTAACCAATTATCTTCAAGTTCATCACCAAGCTAAAAATTTAACACGATGCATACCTCACAGGAAGTTTCAGCAAGTGCACGACAGGACAGACAGGTGGGTTCCATGCACACACTGCTCAACTTGACCCTGCAACAGAACGTATATAGTTCATTCCCAAAGATCATTTGTCATAAAATGATGGACACATTCAGTAAGTTGATTTGTGTGTATACCACTTGATGAGAACTTGACAATGTTTCATCCGCAGCCTACAAGCAGATGAAAGGTGCCTACAAAAATATACATAATTTGAGAGACTGATTGCAGATAATATAGTAAATGATGTACGTGGTATATTATTTTAAATCCTAATTTACCTCAAACATTGCATAGTTGCATGTACAACTTTAACCGTCAATTTATAATGGAAAAATGGAAAATACACATATGGAAAACTTGGTATGCACCTAACTGAGAAGTTGGTGATATGTCCAAATGATCAAACAGAACACATCATAAATTGACTTTTTGAGTGCGCTAGTGATTAGTTACACTTGTAGGATCCATACAATATGTTATGAATCAGGCTGGAAGGTTGGTTCATGTGAAATATGTTATCATTTCCTCTGTTGTATATATCTAGCTATATTGCCATTAGACCCCATCAAGGATATAGATAAACTCCGGCGGGGTTTCCTTTGGAGAGGAAGAAAAGAGGGGAACAGGGGACACTGCTTGATAGCTTGGCCTAAAGTTTGTCGCCTTAAAGATCTTGGAGGACTTGGCATTCATGATCTTAAATCCTTTGGTTGGGCTTTGAGGATGCCATGGCTGTGGCTAGCCAAGACGCAACCTGACATATTCAGTCAAGGCTTTCTTCTCTATTGCATTGAATAATTACCACTGTACGTTGTTGATGGCAGTTCCACTTTATTCTGGACTGATAATTGGCTGCAAGGGAGGTCCATTGCTGCTTTGGCCCCTAACCTATTCTCTCTCGGCCCAGAAAAGAGTGAAGATGTACTGTAAGGGAGGCAATGTTGGAAATTCGTTGGACCTTGGATATCTGTGGTGGCCTTACTGTTGCAGTGCTCTCTGAGTTTCTTGACATACAGGATCTATTAATAGAAGTGCATCTATTGTGAGAAGTACAAGATGAGCACCGTTGGAGGTTCACGGAGTCCAGGCAGCATATACAGCCAAGTCTGCATGTAAAGCTCTCTTCAATGGTGCTATGACATTTGAACCGTGGGAATTAATCCGGAAATCTTGGGCACCAATGTGTCAATTTTTCAATTTGGCTGGCAGCACATAACTGAGTTTGGACAGCTGATAGACTTCCCTGAAGGGGTTTACCACACCAAAATCTATGTCCACCGTGTGATCACAAAGAGTTGACAAGCCAGCATACCTTGACTAACTGTCTTCTCCAGACAAGTCGGATATCTACCTTTTTTGCCACTAGTAGGGCCTCCCGGATTTCTCACTGCACACTGAAGATGATGTGTTTTGCAAGTGGTAGATTAGGGTCAACGCTTTGATCCCTGGGAGTTTGAAGAGTGGTCTAAATTCACTTATCACTTTACACTACTAGAAATATGAGCATTCATCCTAGACGTTCGTACCGGACAGCTTTTCGTTCGGTACTAACGCGCGAAATTAGTACCAGGTAGAAATTTTCAGTCCTCGCAGGCCTAGTACCGGTCGGTGTTATTGCCCGGTACTAAAAGGCCTCGACCATTTAGTACCAGGCCAATAACACCAGTACCCCATGGAGTACCATTTAGTACCAGTCAATAACACCGACCGGTACTGTACCGGTCAGTGTTATTGACTGGTACTAAAGACCTCTCCATGGGTTACTTCAAAAGGAAAGAATATCTAACTCAATCATATGTGCTGTGTAGGTGAGATAGTAAGGAAGGTTCGCGGGAGGCTTGAGGTCGTGGGTTCGAATCCACGACCGCACACGCGCATATTACGCATGAAATTTGCATGACTTGTGACTTGTAACTTGCGGCGATGCGCATGTCTAGGGACCTCCCGGCTGTTTGTCAATTTTTTTCCTTATTTTTTGGGCGCAAAGCCGTTTAGTATTGGTCGGTAAAACCGCCCGGTACTAAATGCGCCATTTAGTACCGAACAAGCTGTACCGGTCAAGCGCCCGTTACTAAAGGGGGGTTACTGACCGGTACTAAAGGTCACTTCCCTAGTAGTGTTAGGTGCATGGATATTATTGAGACACGAACGATTGTGTCTTCAATGGAGCCACCCCTAGGGTTCAGCTGGTCCTCTGACAAATTGTGGAAGAATGGTGTCTAGTAGGAGCCAATAAGGGGTTGGTGGCTTGGCGCAGCTTGGGGCTGCAGCCCCCTTGAGGTCTTTGTGGTGGTATGTTTGGTAGTGTTTTGGTCAAGGTTGTTTAGTCTTTTTTTTTCCCAGGTGCAAATGTAATATAGGTTCTGGTGTGGAAGGGTGTGTGTGGTATCTTGTAAATGTTTTGCTCTTCTTAATGGAATGATATGCAGTTCTCCTGCGTATTCGATAAAAGGATCCATACAATATAATGCAATATCAAGAAAAGTACTTACAATGTAACGTTTCACCTTCGTAGCAGAATGCTAATTAAAAAAACATATTACAAGATAAACTGTTTGGTCAAGTCATTCAGTTCAAGAAATTATTAGGCATACATATGTATTACATATGCATACATGGTTCTATAACAGGCTACCTCAAAAGTAGTAGTTATATTTGATCATATGCAATATACCGAATATAACTGCACCTATTCCATTTAATGTTTGATAAATTTCCAAGGCTCAATTTGTTGCTCATTTCTGCCATCATGGGTGGCTGATCCACAAAATGATGTAAGATAAGGGCATATACCACCTCACCTTAGTGCACAAGGCTAAAGCAACAAACAAAAAAGGCTACCTCAAATCATTGTGGAAGTGGAACTGGTAGTTTTGTAAGTAACTATGTATAAGCATCATGACCTCAAAGTTGCTCTCCCTAAAAATACAGCTTGTCTGGCATATTTCATCATGTCACTACTCACATCCACAAATGCTACAGGCGGGAACTGCTGGTCCGATTGCATTTGTGCAAACAAATTTGTATATGTAGAACCAATTTAGGTTTATTTACTGTACTTTAGTGGACTAAAGCTTATGATTCTCTTTGAGTTCATGTGAGGTTGAATACATGAGTAATTTTGTGTTATTTATCTACTTTTAGTGACATGAACTCCATGCGCATTTGCCCAAATTCACATATTTTCCATAGGATGTATTGGTTGTGAGGGTTTGGTCAGATAGTTTTTTCTGTAATGAGTTAATAAACAAAATAAAACCAGATCGTATGGGGCCTCAAATAATTATATTGGACTTAGATGACTTAATTGCAGCAAACAAAATAATTAAGTGGCACAAGTGAACGAAGCAGACCTGATTTTACTTAATCTTGACTAAATTATTGACATAAAAATAAATAATGTCCAAAAAGCCTCCCAACAAACAAAACTGCATGCTGTAGAACCACCAAAACTCCTAATGTAAAAGCCAGGCAACAATGTTCATCACGTAGCAATAATGTTTCCCTTCCATAAATGGTAGGTAAAAAGGTACCAAGGAGCATATCCAAATATTATATGTGATGTTGCTGCAACTGCAAATATTTGCTGATCATGAATCACAATTAGTGGTGGTTATTTAATTATCAAACAAGGACCAGTATCCAAGTTGATAAAATCAACTTTGCATATGTATGCTTATGCCTTCAAAAACTTGTCTTGAGTATTTGTTTATATATGAACAATTTAGTGTTCAAATTTCAAAAGCCACATAAGTTCTTTTACTGAATATTGGATCTACCGAGATCCAGTGATTTGAAACGCAGGTTAAACATAATTCTATAATTGAATGTCAATCAATCTCAGTAGCAAAGACTGCACCCCCAGCACCTTCTCTTTTTGTCCTGCTGAAGAATTACTCACTAATTAACTCTCACTAAAGAATAATTTAATGTAATGCTACAGTTTTCAAGACGAGCTAATATGAAGACTGGTTAATTTTGATGAAAAACACTGTTAGATGGAAGCTAGAGTCGTCACATAACCATTAAAAATTTCATCTATTAAATATTGTCAAGAAAAATTGTAAAGCCATAACAGCCAAAAACAAAAAAAAAAGCACCATCAGAAGTTTTATCTTCTTCAGTTGTTTGTGGTATCCAAATATATTTCGCAATATCACATACAATTAAAACTGAAACCCAGCAGAGATCCACATGTGCAGTTTATAACTGTCATTTAATTTTACATGACCAAGGCAAAAATATGTCTTTTGTGGCTAGCTGAAACTTCTGTAACTAACTAACGAGTGACAATTTAAAGTCAATGTGCCATGCATACGGCAATAGAACTACAGTTTTGCACTTACATCTCAGAGAACTGCATGCTTGCAAAGTTTTACATGATCAATTTAAATAAATATCTCCTGAAGCTAGCTGCAACTTCTGTAATAAACTAATGAATTACAACAGATTTGTGGTGGCATGCAGCAACAGCTTGGAGGATCTCCACAACAGTTTTAAACTTAAGAGTGGAAAGGGAGATGATGTAAACCGAAGAGAGATATAAAGCACTGAAGCCATAATACATGCTTGTAAGTTTGGTAGTATTGCATATAGTAGTACGAAATCCCCAAGTTGACTGTCCAATAAATGGGTTCGACAAGCCCTTTATTCTGCATACAATAAAACGTGCTGCACTGTGCTACTACAAATTTCCCACATGCGAGATCATATAGAGGACTGATAAAACCGGCCATAAATAAGCAGTTAGGGTGGAAAGAAAGTGGATAAGCTTGGACCTAAGGGTAACTAAGCCTATATCATCCTCGAAGATTGACACCAATTCGTTCACTCAAATTAAGAACAAATACATATGCAAGGGCTAAACGGAACATCAATAACAAACAACTGCATGAATGAAACATCGAATTAAGAACAAGAAAACTCTTAGCTAGCTCATATCACAAGTATGAGTGCCAGCAGATGAAAAATCCCCAGTCGCCCTCAAAGATGAAACCAACCATCCATGACAAACTCCAAAACAAGGCAAGTAACCATATAAGCACAATACCACTAGTAGGCCAGGTACGAGGAGGCATGCACACGCTTTAGCAGAAACTAGGACGAGAGGGGAAGAAGCATGGACTCACCGGCCGGAGAAGAAACATTATTTCCAGATCTGGAAGCCGCCGCCGCCGCCGGCGGTAGTTGCCTACCCCCTTTTCAACTTGCACCAAGCAGATCTGCCTCCGCCCACCCATCTTCATGACTGCCTCCCACCTAGGCTCCTGCTACTTCCAAACACTCACAGCACCACATGAGATGAGCACAACAAAGAGGAGGAAAGATCCAGTTTTTGCTGTCAAAATATTTACGGATAGGAGGAAGAGGAAAGAGTATCGATAAGTGAGAGAGGAGGGAGAATGGGGGTAGAGAAAGGACTAGTCAAACAGTGCTTTCCGTTAACTAAACCTGGGGAGGCGAGCAAAGCCAAGTGTTAATCAAACCATCACGCGTCCTCTTCCCCCAAGGCTGAACTGAATGCCCCTGCTAATAATCCATCATCGGAAGCCCCAAAGACGGCAGCGAGAACCTCCCCGCGAAAACAGACGTGCCCGGCGCGAGGATCCATGGCGTGCATGCGCGCAGCGGCTGCCTGAAATTTAAGAGTACCTTATTCCAAAGGGCAGGCCATCGGAGTACGAGCAGGAGACAAGATAAGGTTTCAGGTGGGGACACGGCCAGGCCGGCCGGCCGGCCGGCAACCTCAAGACGAACAGTGCCGCTACGGCCACGGCGATCGATGAGAGAACACGGCAGCAGCTGCACGACGACGCAACGGTGCGCAGCGATGGATGGGAGTGGGAGGGGGAGTTGGATGCGGCAGAACAAGTCCCGAGGAGGAGAGAGAGCTGACAGACAGAGAAGTGAGCACGCAACAGCAGCTGCGTCTCGCATAGATGCAGTCTGGCCGCTGCGTGCTCACTCTCTTCTGTCAGCCACACCACCGCCATGTCCAGCGCCCCGCCCCATCCCATCGTCCACCACCGCTGCAAAGTGCCAAGCAGAAGCAGCAAGAACTCGACACGAAGAGCGAGAGAGAGAGAGAGAGAGCACAAAAGAGAGAGATATAGGAACCAAACCCCGTTACACAGACTCCTCATCGTTGGCTTTCCCGAACTGGGGAAGAACCGAAGAAAGCAGCGGCAGACGGCCAGATCCGGGAGGGCTATCCTACTGGCTAAGCTTCTTCAACGACCGTTCTGGTGGTATACCCCATCAAGGTGGGCTTATATAGAGGAGATGGTCCCCTAATTACCGTGCTTGTTCATGCTAGTCAGTGGTGCCGTATAGCTACTGTTGCTAGGGTTGGACTCAGGAAGATAGGGTTTCATGAGGATGGGATTCTGCTCTTTTTTTAATTCACTTAAGAATATACTCTCTCAAATGTTGAGTATTGCTACGCGTACTAGCTAGGGAGCGGATGTCTATGATTGAATTCGATGACGAAAGGTCCTACCCCACACTTTCGAGTGTGAAGTCATGTTGTCGAATTCATTCGCGCACTCACAACATTTCTGCCTAATCTCTTGTGTTACCCATAGCATATATTTGCTTCAAATTGATTAGCCGGTATTCTATGTTTGTATATAATGGCTACAAGAGGTTGATTTATCATCATCGACTATCTTTATTTATTGTTTTCATGGTAATTTTTTTATGGTAGATGTATAGACCTCTATTATTTAGGATATAATCTTGTCGTGATTCAATATATGTTACATCTATCTTTTTCTGTCGATCCAATGAGTGATCGACACAGGTTTTTCTCGGTGGTCCTAAATTCTAATCATAAGTAGCAATTATTGTTGTGTTAACAATAAAGATGGTAGAATAAAATGTAAAGCATGTTTTTAATAAACTTAGTAGTAGATTTTTTTTCTTTATTGGTGGCACCAAGTCAGGTTAGTTGCTTAACTAATCGAGGAGACTTTCATATGTAGTCGAGATGGTCCCCTACTTTACATTGTTCTTGCCCGTGTTACCCTTGCCTGTTACCGTTCCACACGATGATGGAAATGGGATTCTGTTCATTTGCTTGTGCAGGTCGACGCAACCCAACGGTGTTGTACCTGTAGGGATGCTGCATCGTCGTACCAACGTCCGCACGAATTCGGTGACCAGAGGACCCTTTGTTCGCATTTTAGAGGGGTAATAAGGTCATATCGTGTTAAATTCATTGGCTTATGGCATTTCTACATTCCCTATCGTGAACCGTGATGATTTGACTTATATTCAAGTTAATTCATCGGCTTGTTTGGTTACTGTTGCTTGTTTTTAGCACCCGTCACATCGAATGTTTAGATACTAATTAGGAGTATTAAACGTAGACTATTTACAAAACCTATTACATAAGTGGAGGCTAAATGGTGGGATGAATCTATTAAGCCTAATTAGTCCATGATTTGACAATGTGTTGCTATAGTAAATATTTGCTAATGATAGATTAATTAGGCTTAATAGATTTGTCTCGCCATTTAGCCTCCATCTGTGTAATGGGTTTTGTAAATAGTCTACGTTTAATACTCCTAATTAGTATCTAAACGTTCGATGTGACACGTGCTAAAAATAAGCAAAGGGAACCAAACGCCCCGTTAGTCTATTGGCGAGCCGATCATTGGAGCTTGTTGTTTTGAATATTTTCGTGAAAAGAGGAAACAATAATAATTTTTTTATAATTTTTGTTCCTCTTTTTCCATCAATAGATGATCAGTGTTTTTATGAGAATATTATACGAATATGGTTGTGTGCGGTCGTAGAGACAACTTATTTTTCTAAATAAAAGAAAATGATCAGTTTTAACCATCCAACTATTGCTGGAGTTTGTTTTTGCATTGGCCATCAGCTCAAAAACGGATATCGTTGACCACCCAACTATTAGCCACTTCACATTTAGCCATGTAACTATTTTGATGACAGATTGCCCCACATGGATATCAACACTATCTTCCTTCCCTCCCCTCCCCCCTCTATTTTCCTCCTTCATGAGATGGCATGGCGGTTGATCACTCCCCACTACCTAGCCACTCCTTCGCCAGCAACGCCTTTTCTCCATGTGGCTATGCTGCTCGCCATGCCTACCTCGCATCCACCACATCGGTGCACCCCCGTTAGCCACCGCTCCCTCATCACCCCATCCGCCCCCTCCCCACCATCGGAGGCCTCCAGTGGCACCCGATTTATGCCTGGCCTTACAAGACTTTCCATGTTGCTCTACTCTCCTCGTTGTGCATGCAACCAATACCAGGAATCACATGTCACAGGCCAACGATTACAAGCTGTCGTCGTCCCTAAGGCGCCTCCCTACTTGGCCATGGACGATGGCGCACAAGCAGGTGGCCTCCATCCTGACCCAAGACGGGTGGCACCTCTGCCGATAGCTGCATGCCGCCACCATGGGGCCGCACCCATATACCCTTGCCTTGCCGTTTGCGCCATGCCACAGACAGGTTGGGTGCCTTTGGCAGCCACCCTCACCTCAACTATGGAGGTCGTCCTCCCACCAGGCGCCCTCCTCGCTACGCCGGCCATGTTGAGAGCCTAGCCTGGGAGCCGGTCACCAGGACGGGCCCTAGGAGTTGCTGGCCCGAGCTTGTCCTGTTTGCCCCATTAAGCAGCTTTGCCCGCACCCGCACCTATGGAGCGCTCCCATCGTCGAGTATGCATGTAGCTGGAGGAAGAGGGAGAAAGAGAGAGGGAGGGAGCGACGGAATTGTAGGAATAGGAGGAGGGGTGGTGGCGGCAGCGCGGCGCTCCCTCCCCACGCCTATGCTCATCCTTCGCCTCGCAAGCGACGTGCTCGTCCCCTCGCCGGCGAGGCCAACCATGCATCCGGTGTCGTGCTGTCGTGAGAAACCGTGAAGGCAACAAGTGCATGGGTGGACACGGTTATACGGGCACATGGTGGGGACTGCTCGCGTGGAAAATTGCGCTAGTGGCTCTCTTCATCTGATGACATGTTTATTTCTCTACTCGTATCTCTCTTTTCCACGTGGGAGAAAAACTGATGTGAAATATGAAAATCTTATAGAAAGCTGGAATAGTCGCACTGCTGGTGCCGCCCTAAATAAGGCCGGTTCTTTAGTCCACGGTCCATGGACTAAAGTTTAGTCAAGTTTAATTCAGGGATTAAATTCTGTTTGGTTCCACGGACTAAAATGGATTAAAAGTCATAAATATTGTTGAATAAAGATTTTTTTACCCTTCTTGCCTACCTCTGGTACCCCTTGCGTGAAGAAAAGAAAGAAAAGAAGAAGAGGTCGAAGAATACCCCCACGAGGAGGATCCCGTAGCGGACCCGCTTGGGGATCCCGCTCCACCCGCCACCACCGGACCCGTCGTCGCCCATCCCCAGCAGCCCCTCCTCCTCGATGGCCGCCTCCTTCATCCACGACGTGCTGCCTCCGCTGCGGCGCCCGCGTCCCCCACCAGTGGCGCGGGGGTCGAGCGCGGAGCCAGAGCTGTTGGCAGCAGCGGCGGCACGAGAGGAGGGGCTCTTGGCGCTGGCGGAGAAGCGGGAAGAGGAGGAATCCGTGGACGCGCGCCCCAGGGAGTGCGGCAGGGATGCCGCGGGCGAGGAGTGGAAGGAGGAGGCGGTCATCTTGTTCTCCCCATCGTCATGGCTCGGCCATCTTGTTCTGTGTTGTGTTCGTGTGTTGTGGTGTGCGTGTGCTGGGTTAGGGAGGGCGGCGGCGGGAGGGAGGCTGGCAGGCGGCGATGGCGGCGGGCGGGCAGGCGGGCGACGGCGGGAGGGCAGCGGCGGGCGGGTGGTTTGAGCAGTAATGAGGGGCAGGGGTGTCCCCAAAACACTTTAGTCCAATTTAGTCCAGTTTTGTAGACTAAAGGCAGTCTAAATTTTAGTCCAGCTATTTGGGTGTTTAGGGACTAAAAAGTGCAAATTTTAAAATTTTAGTCCAATTCATGAAAACCAAACACCCTCTAATTATGCTTGTGAGACATGTTAACTTACTGCACGAGCATGGATCGATGGCTAGCGAATCAAAATTAAAACATTCGAGGGTAGCATAACGTAGTACTACCCAAATTCGCAACCGATGTGTAACGTGGTGTGGTGGCCACTAGGCTGCTCGTGTTCACACAAAGGCCTAGGCGTCTTCGTGTACTAGTTGTGTAGCTGCGAGTTCAGCTAGCTGCTAGCACCTGCAGCACGATAAGTCTACCAGGCGTTGTCTTTTTTCACCAGTTCATGAGACGCGGTGCCACACCGAGCCCGCGCTCAACACTGCGGCGGCATGTGCTGGCCGCAGAGGATCCCCGGCGCTGGAGAGTGGAGACGGCCGTCCTGACGTCAGTAACCTATCAGGAGCGAACACGTAGATTCCCGGGCCGGCGCGGAGCATCCGAGTACACGAGGCAAAAGCGGCCGCTGGCCATCTGATCCGATTAGGTTTTCGATATCGTTTTCTTGCCCATTGTCGGCGCCAATAGGTCCCTGAATAAGATCTACATAAAAAATTTTGGTGCCACCTTATTTTCCGTTAGCCAAATTGCCCAAAAGTAAAGGTGTCACCCCTATCAATAAATTTAAGTTTGGTTTTTGTCTTCCCGTTTTATCCGATTATTGAATAGATCGGAAGGAGGAACAATACCAAACACAATATGTGGCATAAGCGCAATAAAAAATAGGTGTTTAATGGACTCTTCCACTTACAAAAGCAACAAAATTTACTACCATTTCAATTCCTTTTTACTGGATTATCTTTTCTCAGTATATCCCCATTCTTTAAGTAGAACAAATCTTTTTTTATTGGTAACTTGTGCGCCGAATTTTTTAATTCCACTATTGATAACTGATAACTGTTAGGGATGAGAGCTCATGGATGAACATTTTGTGTAGGCGGCCGGACGGCTGTTATCGTGTGCACTAGCAGGGCGGTACGCGATCTTTGGTACAATCAGAGAGTGTTGTTAGAGGTGGCCGCGGAACTTAAAATAACTATGGGCACCGCAAAGGAAAAGATGCAGTTCCGGGATTCCCATGCTCGATGCGTGCCAATGGGCACCGCAAAGAACCTCGCCTTTTTGTAAAGCGAGCGGGGGTGAGGAGGGCCCAGGAGAGATTCGGGAGGCACGTCGTGCCGGCGACGCATAGATCAATGGACGATGGGCTACGCTACGTCGCTACGACATTTCTAGGAAGGATCAAGGCGAAAGCTCATCACACCTCTGTACACGTCTCTCTCCTTTACCCTGCATTATGCATAGACCGATGTCGCATGCACAGGAGGGTCCCGTTTGTTTAATCTGCAGTTGCTATCACGCGGGAATCACTTCCGGCCTCCCCCATGATGAGCCGATTAACCAATGGCGCCGTAGCGATGTGGACCATGCTACTCAATACTCATACATTTTATTTGTAACCTGATACTGCTGCATAGAAAGAGCATCCTCTGTCTATTTCTATGCGACTATGCGTGGCCACAGGTATCATGGTCACTTCAAAGACTTTCAGTCAAAGTGGAGAGAGAGAGAGAGAGAGAGAGAGAGAGAGAGAGAGAGAGAGAGAGAGAGAGAGAGAGAGAGAGAGAGAGAGAGAGAGATGACCAAAAGCCAAGTTGGGTGGTGCAGAGGCTTGCTGCGGCCTGTAGGAGATAAGATGAGCTAGCTGAGCCTCCCAGGCTACCGCTGCATGAACAATACTCCTGCAATCTCCTGTGCGCCTTGAGAGCGCTGCACGAGCATGCATCATGCATGCGCGTCTTCCGCATCAACGTAACCTCGGTTCTGATGCGGATTTACTACACAAGTTAATGGACTCGGTGTCCCCACTTGCCGCTGCATGCCCGCGTGTCCTTTTGGTTGTATCCGGCGTGGAACATTTTATATTAATGATCAATTAGATAGATAATTATAATCCTCGTGAAAGAGTCAATCTTGAAAGGGCCGACTTTCGAAGGGGCCAACCCCTGAAATCACGTTTAGCCTCTACTTGCTCTGAGTTTGGCCATAACAACGAGGGAGATAGAAGTGCAGAAAGACAAGAAGACCAGAGGCACTGGTTGCTGCAAATTGTCTCCAACATATAGTACTGATATCAAGAACTGTATAGTATGCATATGCACATGTTCTTTTTTTCTATTGCAGTTCTTCACGAACATGGTTGCCATGTTCTTCATAGACATGGTCGCTGCACCACTGCATTACCCTCAATTGCAGTACTCAAAATCCAATGGCTGCTTGCATACTTATGTCGAGGCACCGCTACATAGACCTACATAGACCATGGTCCATTGTTGCCATACTCACGCTTCATACATGAAGCATACCTTTATGCACAAGGGTCTTGGTAGCGCCATTTCATGGCTGTGCACTACTTGGCACTTCCCTTCACTGATGATGTGAGATTCAAGGGATCCAAGTGATGATGGGGGCACCCAAAACAGCCACAAAGCACCCCGCTCTCAGCGGCATCGACAACGCCTTTGCGCGCTAAATCACAAGGCAGCTGTGATGGCTACACATCGGCGGCGGCGCCACTAAAAAGGGGAGGGGCGTAACTCTAAACACACCCCTATGGTCCCACAGTTCCCAAACAGACTAGCCACATTTGTTGTTCACTGAGCATAAAACAGGAGGAGGCTAGACGACCTCATGTTCTTGGATAAGATGTATCCCAACAATTTGCAATTCTTTGCAATGGAGGATGGTCGTTCTTCTTCTTAGTGGCCAGTGTTGGAGCACTGCAATGCGCCCCGACCTCTGCTTCTGCAGCGGGTCGCCATTTCTTCGCATGCCATGATCGACGCCCTGTAGGATGTCAATGGTATGGGCTGTGCTGCACAGCATGTCGAAGCGGGATTGCACCCCATTTTGGCCCCAGTCCAAGTTGCCTCCAATTTGAATAAAAAGCCCTCAGGGTTCTACCTATTAACATATTCTATTGAATATCAATATCCAGTTCCTTGATTGTTCTGATTTACATGGTGTCTTGTCAATTATACACTCACCCTATCAGGTATGTAATTAGCACCAATATAACAAGAATGCTATAATTACCACAGTAATTATGCATTATCATGATCCGCAGATCTCACATTGGTTATAGAACAATCTTTTTATGTGCAATACATTTGTTTGCATATTTCTATTCTCAATCATATTCTACATCATGTAGAAAATAATGCAAAAATTAAATTAAAGCATATGCATATGCATTCTGGCATAAACACAAGGTAATGGCAACAAGAATCTCTTGCAATCATGCAGATTATGCTCCATTGCTGCTAGGTTCTACCTACAAAGTGTTTAACCAAATTTTCAATAAATCTTTGCAACAACACAAGGTGATGAGACCTAGGCATTTGCTGCAATAAGTTCTTATCTAAGAATTTATTTGCCCTGAGACCGTGCTTTTAGACAGCAAGTTACTTGCTTATCACTAAAAGGTCTACATCTTATGATGATTACCATCAACATGTAAATTTCATACAATGGAAAATTTGAATGTAATATGACTATCAAGTCATATATTCCCACAGGAATATAAATAATGCATTTACAGCAGTTGCACTGCCTATTGACATATACCTTAATTTTCCCACATGAATATAAATAATGCATTTACAGCAGTTGCACTGCCTATTGACATATACCTTAATTTTCTTGCAAGAATCACCTTGCCTTCACTATTTTTGCATAATCATAACATCAACATGGTGATTACTCCCCAAGTGACCATCTAATATTACTAGTGCAACACATATGAGTGAAGTTTAAGGCATTTATTGCACTCGTGCAAACTATGCCTATAACAACGAGTTTCTTATCCACTACTTCAAGGACTACACCATTCTGGTGACTACCTTTTGATGTATTAACTCACTAGTACATGATGATCGAGTCACACTCGATAATAGCAGCGATTTCATTGCCTATCAAAGATGTGGTTCACACTACTTGTCATTGAAGCCACATTTTGAATATACAAGATTTTGCATACATTAATTCAAGACTCATCTTGAATTCAAAATTTAGGCATTAACTTTTGCTTAAATAAATAGCAGAAAAAGTGCAACATATTTTGATGACTATCTTCTATCATATATATACAGAGACTATGTTTTGGCAATGATCAACTTATCATCTATTCTCACAAGAGTGGAGTCCAGAACATATGCAGTGATTTTATCACCTGTAAATTATAGAATAGTTCACTTATAATCAAGTATCAACTTGATTAAATAAATTTTGCACAACAATATATTCAAGCTATATAATTTACTCCTCAAGTACATTCATGAAAAATACATGATCTACGCATGTAGGACATGACTAATGTTTCCAACACTACGAGAAATGTGTAGATCTCACTACGCCAAAAATGATTTGTGCTGGCACATGAATTTTTTTGTGCTGGCGGGTCTAGTTGCCACCCACCAGCACAAAAGTCCCCAGGGGCGGCGTGTTAGAAACCGTCAACACAAATACATTTGTGCTGATGGGTGACATAAGCACCCGCCAGCACAAATACCTCATTTGTGCTGGCGGGTGCTTATGTCAACCGTCATCACAAATGCATTTTCAATTTACATAGATGGGAAGGGCTAAAATATTTTAACTAGCTAAAATTTTTTTATCTTACACACAATAATATATTTGTAACATGTAAGTATATCTCATTGTGTAAGAGTTTCAAGAATTTTAAAGTGACTTGCTATTTTCTAGGATGAGGAGTCACGATGAGTGTTGGTGTTTTAGACCGGCAACCCGCCTAGGGGGTACCCTAGGTGGTCTTTTATGCGGTAAGGGCCGTCGAGAATCAAGGAGTCAATGGTGACGCAAGGAACACGATTTAGACAGGTTCGGGCCGCTAGATCGCATAATACCCTACGTCTTGTGTGTTTGTTTGTATTGATCTTAGAGGCACTTGGAGTTGTTCTGTTTGAGAGGGGTCCCTTCCCGCCCTTATATACACGGGAGGGCAGGGTTACAAGTCCGAATCCTAGCCGAGTACAATTACAGAGTTCTACTCGGTATGGTCCAAGTAGTTTCCATATACATACTTGACTAGTCCGAGTGGGATACGCTTATCCCCTTGTCTTGATCATGTCCGAGTACGTCCCTTAATGGGCCGTTCGGGGTCTACTCGTGGGCCTGGGGTGCATGCTCGACAAGCCCCCGAGTACTTTGTAGTCGTGCGCCGCAGTCTCGAGTACTGTGGGTAATACCCGAGTAGTTCTTCGTAGAGGTTGCAGTGTCCAAAGTGCTCGAGTACTGCCGCGTGGCTAGAAGGTACTCTTCATGTTCCTTTGAGTTGCTTCTGTTCCGAGAATTTTATATGGCAGTGCGCTGACAATCGCACTCCATATGGAGTAGCCCCCGAGCCTTAGTTTGAGTCGAAGAGTCAGGCTTAGGGTCAATCCTGCTTCTTAGCTATTTTACTCTTAGTAATCTGAAAAAGAAATTTTTGACCATCGGGTACGGTACCCGTAGCCCCCGAACACTTAGGCGATTTTTGCCGTTGAAGTGGTCAAAACCCGTTGAAAGGAGTAGCCGTTGGGTGTTATGGCATTAAATCTGTTTAAAACCTTTCCGTTGCGTGACACTTGGAATCCGGAGGTAGCGGAGATATAACTGGAGGGCCCCCTTTCGGTTAGGTTTACGCTCCATTGTAACATATCTGCTTTTCTTCTTCCCCCGCCTTTCCGTTCCTCTTTTCCGCCACCGCGATTGTCTAGCACCACCGCCGCCATTGTAGCTCTTTGAGAGAGATCCGAGGTTATCTTGCCACTGCTGCGGCTGAGATCATCTTATGCGCACCAAGAAGATGGGGAAGAAACCCGAGAAGACTCAGGGCAAGGCTCTAGCGGCGGGCAAGGTGAAGTCGAAGAAGGGGAAGGAACTAGTGTTGCCGGCGCTGAAGGTGGGTCCGACGAATCAGACTGCGCCGCCGCCGCCTAGAGTGACATGGCAGAACTCCGTGATGAAGGAATCGGCCGTTCAAGCACTTGTCGATGCGAAGCTTCTGCAGCCAAAAGAGGTACTCGAGTGGAGGCCTGCTTTTGCTAATGCTTGGCAGTTTGAGGAGCACCCGAACGAGACAGTTATGCTTGCACATTTTGTGAAAAGTGGGTTGGCAGTGCCCACCTCCGACTTCTTCAGAGGTATCCTCGAGTACTACAAGCTTCAGCTAGTTCATTTGAATCCCAATGGTGTGTTGCATATGTCAATTTTTGTACACTTGTGTGAGGTCTACCTGGGATTCCTCCTAGCCTTGAGCTATTTAGGAAGCTATTTCGTTGCAAGCCTCAGCCTAGTGCCGTTAGGATAGAGGTCTTAGGAGGCACCGGGTTCCAACTCAGGAACTCGGGTCCGTATCTTGACTACAATTTGACTGATTCCCATGGGAAGTGGAAAAGGAGATGGTTCTACATTGGGAACCATGAGCCTCGTTTGCCGGTAGTCACAGGCCACGCCTCGAAGCATGCAGAGAACTGGGTGAGTGAGCCTGAAGATTCTCCTGAGCTCGACAACTTACTAACCTAGATTGCCAAGTTGAAGTCTCTGGGTTTAACTGGAATAAATGTGGCGGCCAGCTTTCTGAAGAGGAGAGTGCAGCCTTTGCAGAAACGGGCTCACCCGGGTGGCCAGTACTCGGGATTTAGTGACCCATCACGTATGTCTTTTGAGGATATTTCTGATGATGATGTTGAGGCACTGCTGGCCAAGTTCTTCAGGAACTATCAACGGGTACCTGTTATCCCTGCAGCTCTGCGCCTGTTCGATGCTTGGTATCAGCCAGAAGTGGTATGGTCTTTTACTTGACTTGTACCTTTTGAATTTTTTGGGCCATCGTTTTGAGTGTCAACTTGTTTTTGCAGTCCCAGGTCCTTGCTGGCTATCTGGCGCAATCAGAAGAAGAAGAATCTATGTTGAGGAGTCAGAGGACGAGCCCTCTCCTCCTGTGAAGAAACGCCGAGTAGTCCGCAAGAGGTCTGCTGCTAAGTCAGCCTTCGGCTTCAACTCCTGAGAAGTCTCAGGGTACCAAGGTATGTACTCGTGTGTCCATTGGTAACTGGTATAGTTTACTCTATAGTCCTTTGATGATTTCTTTGGTTCTCAAAAGGGTGTCGACGTGACTCCTAGTGGCGACGAGGCTACTTCCGAAGAAGTAGTCGTAACCGCCTAGGGCGTCGATGTTGCGTCTGTTGAGAAGGTGCCAGAGGAGGTGCCGTCAGCAGATGCTGGAGTAGCCCCCGAGCTGACAGTTCAGGTTCCATCGGCTATCGTGCTGCCGGTCCCTGACCAGGCAGTTCTAGGTTTTCCTACTGGAGTGGCGGAAGGTGCAAAGGGAGTATCGCCAGTAGTTGCTACTGGTTCTTTATTGTCCAACATGATCGCTAGCGGTAAGCTTTTCCCTGACTATTTTGTTAGTCTAAGTTTGTTGTAGTCTTGACACTGTTCTTGCAGGACTTAGCGAGAAAACTATGCCTTCTGCTGCCCCTGCGGTGGCGAGTACTCGGCCGCCTATTGCCGAGAAGAAACGTGTACGATTACCGCCACGATCAACTCGGTGGGTTTTTAGTCTTGGTTTGTATCATCGATCTTTCTGAAGATTGTGTGACAATTTGTATTTTGATGTAGGGATGCGGAGGAGACTATCCCTGTGGAGGCAGGAGTAGAGTCGTGTCCCCCGACTACTCTTTCTGCTCCCTTGGAGGATTTGTCTGTCTAAGAAGTATCCGGAGTTGATGCTAGTCGCCTTGGAGCTACCATGTCTATGCTTTAAGAAGTGATCCGCTCGGTGGAGGACCCTTCAGTTGCTTCGGGTTCTGGGAATTTATATTTGTCGACGTCTTTTGGCGGAGTTCTGGTTGTAGTGGATGTGGAGAAGTCCAATGAGACAACTGCACCAGGTATGTAGCCGGGGTACTGGTATTGTAGTTGCTTGTCTTGCCTGACCTGTTTGTCACTTTAGGTACAATCTTGGGTACAGCTCCTCATGGTGTGAAGAGTACTCAAGGTCCAGTACTCGGGCTTTCATCCGAGTCGAAGTTTCAGAGAGTTTTTCAAGGCTTCCAGGTGTGTTTTTTCACTTGTCTGACTTCCTTTGTAGCCAAGGGACTTGACCGTTTGCTTTCTTTTGCAGGATCTATATGATAGGACGCAAAGGAACGCTCGGGCCCTTTAGGAGGAGAGTGCCCGGCTTACGGAATCCTTGAGGGTTCATGAGGAAGGTGCGAAGTCTTTTGCTATTGAGCAGTCAGACCATGAAGTTTTGCAGCAGAAGCTGGAGAGCCGCTACAAGTCATTGAATAAAAAAATATCAAGGTGAGTACTGTGCATTTTCCGAGTATGTCCGACTGTAGTCGTTTGTTGAACTTGGTCATTTTTGCAGAGCTCAAGAGGAAGGAGGCTGCTGTGAGTAGCCAACTCCTTGACTGGAGAAACGCGCACGACCGAGTAGCGGATGAGGCTGAACATCTTCGGGCTGCGCTGACGGAAGCACAAGCTACCTGCGAGCATCAGTGAGACAGGAAGATCCAGAATGGAGTGATGCTTGCTATGGCCATGGTGGCCCATAGAGATCATGCCCAAATCGTAGGAAGACTTCGAGGTGAGCTTCAAGAGTTAACCGATGCCGCTCAAGACTTGGTGAATGCCATTGCCCCTCTTGAAGAGGATGTGGGACCTTGCTCACTAGTCGAGCGCTTGAAGGCTGCTCCGGGTAAGGTGGCTGGCCTCTACAAGGCTGTTTGCAAACAAGTCCTTGCTGTGGTCAAGTCATACTACCCGAGGGCAGATTTGGTGGCAGCTGGTGACGGCGTTGCTCGCAACTGCACAGAGGAAGCCTATGCGCAGTACCTCGAGGAGGCTGAGCCAATCACGTCGAAGATGTCTGAATTTGTATCTCTGGAGGATCCTTGAGTTTTTATGTTCTCTTGTAAGCTTCCGAGTACTTTGATTGACATTTTGTCTGAAATGAACACTTGTCCAACATTTTGTTATGTGAAGTGGTCCGAGTGCTGAGTTTGAGTAGTCGCGCTGTTGTCGAGTACTCTGCTTTGTTATTCTTTGAATAGGGGGTGCATGGGTGTACTGTACTCTTTTGTCCTTTGTGGCGTGAATGCTTTTACGTGGGCAGAGTCAGAGGTCATCCAGACTCATCGATCACGGGCGCATAGTAACTCTTGAGTGGTTGGTGGTTGCAGCGCTTTGGCTATAAATAGACCGCCGTGGAGGTCGACCCGGATCAAGCTGAGTAGCGATGGATTGCCTTCAGTTGCTGTTGTTTGAATGTAGAGAGCTGTCAAAGAGTGCACCGGTGCTAGAAGATTCCTCGTAGATTGGAGCCACCTTCCCTCCACAGACTCTAGCACTCGTAGGGATAGCCGTGATGCTAGAAGAATCCTTGTAGGAGGGTGCATCGCGCGCCTCATCTTGCAGCTCGTGATCCGGCTGGGTACGCGCTAGAACTCGCGAGTGATAAGTGATGAGTGCCGCGGTCTTTACCCCGCTCACTTAGAGGTGGAGGTGTGGCCGTTGGCTCGACAAGGCTAGCAAAAGAGCAGCCTTGTTTCCTTCTTTGCGTGGCACGTGGGATTCATCGTTGCCGCTGTCAAGGTAGCGGCGGTGCAGGAGTACTTGGCATTGCCTTGGGTAGAGGACCAGGATATGGTTGCGTGTTGTGCAGCTTCCTTGCGTGCAGGCCCTTCCCATTGTAGCCAGTAGACCTGAGTGGCCTTGTGATATTGTAAAAGCGTGAGGCTTAAATGCAGCCCGCCAGTAGGCATTTGCTTGTAGTCTTTTTATATGTCGAGTACCTTTACTCGTGTGTAACTTTTTGATTTGTCTTCAGACTTGAGTAAAAAATTACTCTGCTTTTGAGGCTTTGTACCAGAGCTGGAATGCCTATTGAGTTGGTAGTCTTGTGTCAAGAGTAGTATATCTTGTAGTCGGTAGTCGAGCTGCTAGCTCGAGTAGTCAAGATGAGTTTCTGCTTAAAGCAATAACTCGAGTTCTTTTGCCTACTACAGGTAGTAGCGACAAAGGTGTTCTAGATTCCAAGAGTTTGGTACTTGTTCTTCTGAAAGTTCTTGTAATCTGTAAGATCCGGGTCCTGTAACCTTGGATACAATATAAGGACCCTCCCATGGTGAATTGAGTTTATGCAACCCTGACGTGTCTTGGATTCGTTTGAGGACCATGTCGCCTAAATTGAAAGATCGTTCTTTGACATTGTGGTCGTGGTATCGTCTTAACCCGTCAAGGTATCTAGCTGATTGGACTAGTGCTGCGCATCTTGCTTCTTCTAGACTATCTAGATCAGTGCGCCTTATTGCTTCTGCCATTTCTTTGTCGTATTGCTCGACTGAGGGAGATTGCCAGATGACGTCTCCAGGTAATATAGCTTCTGAGCCATATACTAGAAAATAGGGAGAGAGCTCAGTAGTCTTGGATGGTTGGGTTCGTAGTCCCCACAGAGCATTGGGTAATTTCCTGAGCCATTTGCCGCCCTTTGTATCACCGGCGTCATGTAGCTGTTTCTTGAGAGCTTCGAGTATCATGCCATTGGCACGCTCGACTTGTCCATTGGCTCGTGGGTGAGCGACCGAGACGTAGCGAACGTCGATTTCGCTGTTCGCGCAGTACTCCCAGAAGTCGTGATTGTTGAAGTTGGACCCCAGGTCTGTGATGATTCTATTTGGAAAGCCGTAATAGTGTACGATTTCGTCCAAGAAGTCGAGGACTCGGGCTGCTTTGGGGAAAGTGACTGGTTTGACCTCGATCCACTTGGTGAATTTGTCGATGGCCACGAGTACTCGGTTGAATCCTTCTGGCGCAGTTGGTAATGGCCCTATCATGTCGAGCCCCCAGCAGGCGAATGGCCATGTTGGAGGTATTGTGACAAGCTTGTAGGCAGGAACATGTTGTTGTTTAGTGAAGAATTGACAGCCTTTGCACTTCCGAACTAACTGTTTAGCGTCAGCCAGAGCCATTGGCCAGTAAAAACCTGCTCTGAAAGCCTTGCCGACTATTGTTCGTGAGTATGCATGGTTGCCGCAGATCCCTTTGTGAATTTCTTCTAGGATTTCTTAGCCATCTTCACGGGTAACACACTTCATGAGTACCCCTGATGATGCGCTTTTTCTGTAGAGCTTATCTCCGACTAGAATGTAGTTTTTGCCTCGACGAGAGATTTGCTCAGCTTGATTTTTGTCAGAAGGTAACTTGTGGTCCTTGATGTAGTCGATGAAGGATGTCCTCCAGTCGATGTCTATCATCATGATTTCTCGAGTGACGTCTGTAGTCTGGACTACCGGTGTGGTCACTTGTTCTGGTATGGATGGCCTGTGGAGTTCGTGGACAAAAATTCCTGCTGGAACTTCTGCACGAGTTGAGCCCATTTTTGATAGTACGTCGGCGGCCACGTTGTTGTCGGAGACGATATGATGAAATTCCAAGCCTGCGAATCTCTTTTCTAGTTTGCGAACTTCTTTGCAGTAAGCGTCCATGTTGTCCTTGTTTCGATCCCATTCGTCATTGACCTGGTTTATAACGACTAGTGAGTCGCCGTATACCAATAGTCTTTTGATGCCGAGGGAGATTGCAAGGCGAAGGCTGTGTAGCAGTGCTTCGTACTCGGCTTCGTTGTTTGAGGCTTCCCAGAAGATTTGCAGTACGTACTTGAGTTGGTCTCCCTTTGGGGAGATGAGGAGTACCCCTGCACCGGCTCCTTCGAGTTTGAGGGATCCGTCGAAATACATTACCCAGTGCTCTGGCCGCTCGACTGGTGTTGGTACTTGATTTTCAGTCCATTCAGCCATGAAGTTGACCAAAGCTTGGTATTTGATGGCTGTCCTTGGCTTAAAGTCCAAGGTTAGAGCTCCAAGTTCAACTGCCCATTTGGAAATTGTACCTGTGGCATCTCTGTTGTGGAGAATTTCGCCGAGCGGGAAGTCAGAGATGACCGTGATGCTGTGTTCTTGGAAATAATGGCGCAGTTTTCTTGAGGTGAGCAGAATTGCATATAGGAGTTTCTGTATCAGCGAGTACCGAGTTTTGGAGTCCGAGAGTACTTCACTAACGAAGTACACAGGTCTTTGGACTTTGTAAACGTGGCCTGGCTCAGACCGTTCAACCACTATTGCCGTGCTGATGACGTGAGTAGTAGCTGCTATGTATTGAAGCAAGTCCTCGTTTGGAGATGGAGCAGTGAGGATTGGAGGCTTTGACAGGAAGTCTTTGAGTTGTGTTAATGCCTTGTCTGCCTCTTCTGTCCATTTGAACTTGTCCTGTCGTTTGAGAAGTTTGAAGAAGGGTAGTTCCCGTTCTCCAAGTCTTGAGATAAACCGATTGAGGGCTGCCATGCAACATGTAAGTTTCTGCACATCTTTGATGCTAGCTGGAGCTTGCATGTTTGTGATGCCAGATATTTTCTTCGGGTTGGCCTTGATGCTGCGATGGCTAATGATGAACCCGAGTAGTTTGCCGGAAGGTACTCCGAAAACGCACTTGGTAGGATTGAGTTTCCATCGGAAAGCTCGTAGCTTGAGAAAGTTTCCTCCAAATCGGTGATGAGTTCCTCCTGGTTTCGTGTTTTGACGACTACGTCATCCACGTAAGCTTCAACATTGCGATGTAGCTGCTTTTCAAAGCACATCTGTATAGCTCATTGATAGGTTGCCCCTGCGTTTTTTAGTCCAAATGACATTGTCTTGTAGCAAAAAGCCCCAAATGGTGTGATAAAGGCTGTTTTAGCTTGATCTTCTTCTTTGAGGCTTATCTGATGATAGCCTGAGTAACAGTCGAGAAAGCATAGTAAAGCGCACCCAGCAGTGGAGTTGACCACTTGGTCGATCCTGGGTAGTCCGAAAGGGTCTTTTGGACAATGTTTGTTGAGGTCAGTGTAATCGACGCACATTCTCCACTTGTTGTTTTTCTTGCGAACGAGTACGGGATTGGCGAGCCAGTCAGGGTGAAAGACTTCTTTGATGAACCCTGCTGCGAGTAGCTTGGCTAGCTCTTTTTTGATTGCTTCTTGTCTGTCTTGGGCGAACCTGCGGAGTCGCTGCCATTGTGGGGTAACTTTTTGATCAACATTTAGAGAGTGCTCAATCAGCTCCTTGGGCACACCGGGCATGTCAGCTGGTTTCCATGCGAAGTTATCATGGTTAGCTCAAAGGAAACTGATGAGCGCGGTTTCCTATTTAGGATCTAGCCCTATTCCGATTAAGGCTGTCTTGGAACAGTCGCCTGTCTGGAGATCGACTGCTTTGAAGTCTTTTTCGCTTGTTGGCTTTACTTTTGTGGTCCCCGACTTATTTTCTAGGATCTCGAGTTCGGTTGGGTGAAGTTTTTCTTTGAAGCTGTGAAGACTTGTTGCAGGGGACTAGGCGCTTGAGAGGTTGCGGCAATCTCCACGGCTTCGGTGTCGCACTCGTAAGATCGTCGTAGATCTCCTCGTAGCGTTAATTCTCCCTTGGGCCCTGGCATCTTGAGTACCAAGTAAACGTAGTGTGGTATGGCCATGAACTTAGCTAGTGCTGGCCTTCCGAGTATGGCGTGGTAAGATGTCTCGAAGTCGGCAACTTCAAATCTGATATACTTGGTGCGGTAGTGTTCCTTAGTCCCAAAGGTAACTGGAAGGACGACTTGTCCTAATGGTATAGCTGCATTTCCTGGTACGATGCCGTAAAAGGGGGAATCTGTTGGAGTGAGCATTTCCGTGACGTCGAGGCACATTTTCCTTAGTGTTTTGGTGAAAATGACGTTGAGTCCGCTTCCTCCATCGATGAGTACCTTTGTCGGCTTTGATCCTGCCACAACGGGGTCGAGTACTAGAGGGAATCGGCCTGGCTCTGAGAATTTTGTCCATTGGTCCTTTCTGCTGAAGGATATGGGTACTTCTGACCATTTTAGCGGTGTTGGATCTGTTGGCTCGATGGCCATGATTTCCCTAAGTACGAGTTTGCTGGCTCGCTTGCATGCGGTGCCTGGAATTCCGCCAAAGATGACGTTGACTGTCTTGGAGGCGGTTTCGAAGTCGCCCTCTTCTTCTTCATCGTTGTGGACTTTGTTCTTGCCCTTGTCTTTTTTCTTGCTGTATTCTTCAGGAGGTGGTGGTGTGGGTAAGTCTTGCATTACTCGACGCATGCGGTAGCAGTCTATTGCCGAGTGTTTGCTAGTCGGGTGCCATGGGCACTGCTTTTTAGTAGCTTGGTGAAGGTTGGCCCTTCGTCGTTTTTGCGGGATCCCTTTTGCCCGGAGTTAGTCATGGCAGCAACGGTGTTGTCGGGCTTCCTTTTGCGATTCTGATTACTCAAAAAGTTGTTTTGAGTATCGTTGTGTCGAGTTTGATCCTGGTCATTGTTGTTGTTGTCGCGTCCACGGTTGCGATGAGAGCCGAACCGTTCTCGCTCTTTGTCCTCTTCATCTGCCCACTGTTGTACCATGACTTTGAGGTCTTTTGCATTAGCTGGTCGTCGTCTACCGAAGTCTTGGTATGTTCGTCGATCGTAGAGTCCATTCTGGAAGCACTCGATGACGTCTGTTTCTGAAATGTCGACTATAGTAGCCTTCTTTTCGAAGAATCGTCGCAAATAGTCGTGTAGTGTTTCACCTTCTTTTTGCTTAATTTGACTCAAGTCGATCTTGTTGCCTGGTCTAGCCATGGAGCCGGCATAATTGTTGGTGAAAGCCTTTATCAAATCTGCCCAAGAGTCGATTGATTTGGGTTTGAGTGACTCAAGCCATGTCAGTGGTGCGGGTTCCATGCAGATGGGAAAGTGGATGACTTTGGTGTCGTTATTACCCCCAGCCGCTTGGACTCCCAGCAAGTAGCATCGCAGCCATTAAATTGGGTGTTGCTTGCCGTCATACTTTGTTATTCCTGTTGGTTTGAACTTCTCGGGTAGTCTTGTCCTCATTACCTGCTTTGTGAAAGCAGGAAAGTGGTTGTAGTTGCTATCATACTTGGTTATTCCTGTTGATTACTTCTCGTAGATCATTGAAATTTGACACTTCCTGATTTTTCCGAGTAGGGCGAATACTTTTTACGGAGTTAGTGCAGCTAACTTCTTCAACGTCTCTTTGGCGTACTGGGGCATTGTGTTTACTCGGACCTTGGCTGTGTTGCCGAGGTTGGTTGATGACTTCGTTGTCGTTTCTTTGAACATCGTGGTTGTCGGCTGCAGCACCTCTACTACCTTCTTGAGGAGCTGCGATGCGGGGAACAGATGGGATCGGCGATTCTTTGTCGAGTAGCTTGTAAGCTTGTTCTGCGAGTTGTGCGATTAGTCTGTTGCCGCGCTGTGCGAGCTGAGCTGTGGCTTCATTGTCTCTGTCTCAGGGTATTAGTGTTGATATAAGATTGATAGAGGCAATTGCTGCGAGTGGAGTGGTGTGTTCTTGAGCCTGAACAGCGTCAAAAGCTCTTTCAAGGTTTGTGATGGGAATGTTTGTAGCCAGCGTTTGTCGTCGCTCAGCCCGAGTAGCATTGCATATCCTTCTTTGATTCCTTTGATCAGAAGTTTCATCTCGTGGGGCGTTGGCTGTTGACTCGTCTTTTGAGATGTTGTCGAGTTGTGCCAATCGCCTAGGTGTTCTATTCTGGCTAGTACCCGGGTTGTTATTTTGGGTAATAACAAAGACTTCTCTGTCTGGGTAGTAGCTTCCGGAGCTTGATGTTGCAATTTCTGTGGAACTTTCCTCACGAATTGAAGTGAGTAGGACGCCTTCCTGGTATGGGAGGTTGTCTATGTGAGCGACGAGGCATGATTCGTAGTCGCGGGCAAAGAGAGATGGTCTCAATCCTGGCCAGTGTACGAATCTACCTTGCGATGTTGTAGTTATTACCAGTCCCTGGGCTGGTCTTGTCAGTGGGATCTCTGGGAGATAGACCGAGTCGGAGTCGCCGTCGTCATCGTTCCCGAGTTCGAGTGAGGAAACTTTGGTAGACTTCAGCTGCGCCGCGGAGTCCGTGTGGAAACCGTTTTGGAGTCGAAGTTGACTTGGGGAGTGGCTGGGACCGACTAGTCCGAACTGAAGTCGAGTCCAACGCATAGTCGAACTCGAGGCTGTTGATTTTGAAATTTTGATTTTTCCTGATTGGATCTTCTGATTTCTTCTCCTGGATGTTGATGATCTGGCGCCGAAATGATCCGGCACCATCGGCGACACAGAGCCAGGATCAAAAAACGAACGTTGCGCCTGCTTCGATGATGAAAACAGGCTTTATGACAACTGTTGCCATTGAGCTCGCGCTGAGAAACTCAATGAGCGCCCCTACCTAGCGCGCCAGCTGTCGGTGTTTTAGACTGGCAACCCGCCTAGGGGGTACCCTAGGTGGTCTTTTATGCGGTAAGGGCCGTCGAGAATCAAGGGGTCAATGGTGACGCAAGGAACACGATTTAGACAGGTTCGGGCCGCTAGATCATGTAATACCCTACGTCCTGTGTGTTTGTTTGTATTGATCTTAGAGGCACTTGGAGTTGTTCTGTTTGAGGGGGGGTCCCTGCCCGCCCTTATATACACGGGAGGGCAGGGTTACAAGTCCGAATCCTAGCCGAGTACAATTACAGAGTTCTACTCGGTATGGTCCGAGTAGTTTCCATATACATACTTGACTAGTCCGAGTGGGATACGCTTATCCCCTTTTCTTGATCATGTCCGAGTATGTCCCTTAGTGGGCCGTTCGGGGTCTACTCGTGGGCTTGGGGTGCATGCGCGACAATGAGGTCAGTCCCCTAGTTTGAGCCACTACTTTCCCCTATCATCCTAGGGAAGGGGATTTCTGAATTTGGGGATCTGGGTTGAACATACTAGATTCATGATGCAATTAATTTTTAATTTGGATCGTATTATGGATTGATAGGTTCTTGTATTTTACTAGCTTCTAGAGGTGCTTGAAGTCATTTGTAGTGGCAGATCAGGGCCGCCTGATGATGATCTTATCGCTGTGGATCCTGTAAATAGATGCGAGCACGGGTATGCTCTCCTTGTGAGGTATGATTGGACATTTGACAACCCTGGGTGCTGGTATGCATGCTGCAGCGAGGTAAACGATAACTTATTTTAATTGTAATAAACCTTGCTTGTACTCTTGATGTTAGTGTTGTAAATGGAGAATTGTATGAACGTAATCGGTGTCTGCAGCGTGAAGGGCTGAAATGTGCAGCATTTATGTGGGTTGATCCTGAATGGGATGCTAGGACTAAAGGTATTTTGATGAAGCTGATGAAGAGGAAGGCAAAAGCTGAAGAGGAAGCAAGGTCGTGGAAGGAAGAATGCGCAAAGGCTAACATGAAGCTTGAAGTGACTACCGCTGAGCTGTAGAAGGTGAAGGGACACATAGGACAAGCCACCAATGTGGTGAAAAAGGTCAAGCAATCCACTATTGCTGTGATGTACTATCTGGCAAATTAGGATAAGTAAGAACGATGATTATGAACTTTGTAGTGATGAATATACTAGCTATGGCATGCAATCTAATTATGCCACTATGGTTCAATCTACTTTCAATTTAATTCCAGCATATTCACCATTTAGAATTCAGATACGCTGTATAATTGAGGAACGCTAATAATATAGATATTGGTAGTATATATACAAATGCGTTGTCTGATAATACAACTAGTAGCTGTGATAATAAAATTTGATAGGGTCCCACAACTCAGTTTGATATAAAAAAAAGGGAAGAAAAATAAAAATGTAATAGTGTCCACAATAGTGATTGAACCTGTGACGACCTCTTGTTTCTGAAGAGACAGAAGATTCAGCACTACCACTGAGACATAATGCAGTTTATGATTTTTGAATAAGGCAACTTCTTTATATTACAGTTCTAATAAGTGTGGTCCACTTCCCAGTTGCAGACCAGAGCAACGAGTATATTTGCAACGGCGTACATTGCAAGGGACTCGCCGGCATACTCCTATTGGCTGTGGCAAAGACTTGAGCCAAGAGGCGTCGGTACGCAGATCTGTAATGGGCGGCGGGTGATGCATCCTAGTAGCGAAGGGAGGAGTAAGGAGCTAGGGTCAGGCCAGTCCCCTTTTTTTGCCGCTACTTTCCCCTTTCGTCAGAGGGAAGGGGATTTCTGGAATTGGTGATTTCGGTTGAAGGCAGTAGATTCTGATTTTGTCCTACCCTTAGGTTTGCATTCCGATTGATGTTAGAAGTTGATAGGCTATAGTTTATGAAGTGTAAATCTAAATATTGATTTCAAATTACAATGGCATTTATGAAGCATTCGAGTATTCCATCATCTTCTTCCGTTGGTAGCTACTGCTTGGAGACATCTTCCTACAATACTACCCATTGGCATCCTGAAGATAAGTGTGATCACGGGTTGAGAGCTGTGGTGAAATATTCTTCGACCTTTCTCAACCCTGGCCGCTGGTTTGCTTGCTGCCCAAAGGTAATGGCTACCTGCTTCATAGAGATTTTGGTTCTGTGGTTTCTTATTACTATTGTCAACGACGATTTGTAAAGGCTCATTTAATTTGCAGGAAGAAAAAGAGCAATGCGGTTACATGATCTGGATTGATCCAGAATGGGATGATAGGAACTTTGGTATTTTGGTGAAGCTCATGAAGAAGAAGGTACAAGTTGAAGAGGATGCAAAGAAGTGGGAGGAAGAATTAGGAAAACCTAACTGTGAGCTTAGAGAGATTAGGAATGAGCTCAAGACGGTGCGACAACAACTTCAGAAGGCTAATGCCAAGCTGAAGTCAATTGGGAATTATAGGCACAATGTCAAACTCGCGCTCGTGCTGCTTGCTTTATTTGTTGTTGTCGCGGGATTACGCTTGGTGGCAAGGCAAATTAAGTACATGGTTCAGAGGTGGGATGGTGCTCTTATATTTTGGTAGTTAATGATACTTGGAGTGAAAGTACCATAGGATTGCCTTATGTTTCTGAACATTTTTCTGATGATGTATTTTGCAAGTGTCACTTTAATTATGTTGCCTTATGTCATAATATTTTAGTCCGGCCTATTTACTTTTCCAACAATGAAATTTCCTTCTAGATTCATCAAGAATCATAATAAATTGCATTCAGATTGAATATTCGATGCCACAGCCTCCGGCAGTTGCCATACCGGTTCCTGTTCCCCCGCATTCTTCAAGGAGCCAATTGCCCCTCTTGAGAGGCGCCGGTTGCCTAGCTTCCCAGGGAAACCGGTGCAACTTCCCATGGAAGGTGAGGAACTCCTTATTTAATCGCCATTTCCCCCACCATCAGCGTCGTCACCAATTCCACTACAATCTCATCCCCAACGCATGCGCCTCACCCCAGCAGCCTAGCCGACGCCATGAAGAATCTATCTCCCCCTCGGCCTCCGCCTCCTCCGGCTCCCCGTCGCGCCGCCTCTCCACCATCGGCTCCCCCTTGTGCATCGAGCGATCATCCGGCACCTCCTCCTCATCGTCGTGCTCCTGCGGTGGGTTGTTGCTACGCTACCGCCGCCCGCAACTTCACGACAGCGCTACAATGCTACGTCCACGTGGTGGGGTCCTCCCGCTATGGTGGCACTTCTGTGTCGGGATCCCGCTCCAACACCGGTGACCTCGAGTGGCCATTGCACTCGTCGTCGGGATCGCGCTCCGACGCCGCCAACCTCAGCCCGTCATCGCTCGCGGATGGTCGCCGCGGAGCCACTGGGGGCTCCCCGGCATGTTCCCAACCTCCCCTGATGGTGGGGGCGGCTTCCTCCACCCCCGCGCCCTCGTCGTCGCCTCGGAAGGTGACCTTGATGGTGAACCTTCCAGCTAATGCGCTCGACTCCGACTCCCAGACTGAGATGGACTCGTCTGACGACCGTCACCGCGGCTACCACACGCCCTTCCCTCGGGGCGACGCTTTGCGTATCTTCCGCCGCGCTGACAACTCCTTCGCATGCCCCGTCTGCCCCAGCACAAGGCATCGGTGGACGATCCTGAATGAGGTCGAGGACAACATCTTGGGGATGGCAAAGTCCGTGCCCTTGAAGGGCAACAAGAAGAAGAAGTGGAGCCACCACCGCGTCGTGACCTAGAACGAGGGGGTATTAAAAGTTGTTAACACATTTTTATCATATTGGCTCCCAATTTCATAAACACCTCAAGGGGGTGTTAAAAGTTGTTAAACTTGTTAAAAGTGATTCCTAGTCCACTTATTCTCTGGTTGCCCCCCTTCTCTCTCCTCTCCTCTCTCTCCTCCCCGCTGCCAACGCCGGCCATGCCTCGTCTGCCAGCCTCCTCCGCCCGACCCTGCCGCCAACGCCGGCCATGCCTCATCTGCCGGCCTCCTCCGCACGACCCCGCCGCCAACGCCAGCCATGCCTCATCCACCGACGCGCGGATCTAGAGGGGGCGCGAGAGAGGAGCGGGGAGGGAGGCAGCGGCGTAGCTCTTGGCGCTGCCACTGGCCCTCGTAGAAGTCCCCGTTGGCGTAGCTCTTGGCGTTGATGCCGTGGCGGCGGTCAGCCACCTACGCGCCGTGGTAGGTGGTGCCGTCGGGCCTGAAGAACGCGCCCTGGCCCTCGATCCGGCCGTCGTGGAACTCCCCCTCGAACGTGGCCTGCCGCTGCACCGTCGAGGCGCAGCTGGAGGAGCGGAGAGGGAGGAGCGGGGAAGGAGGCGGCAGCGGTGGTGGCGGGAGGAAAGGTTGGGCCCAGCGCCGGCGTAGGAGGGGCCTCATCCACCGGGCCAATGCGCGACAGACGTGCATGGACGCCGCGTGAACCGGCCTACTGGTGAGCAGGAGCGGCTGGAGGTGGAGCTGTGGCCGGCTGCTGTCTTGGTGGAGAGAGAAGAAGAGAGAGGAGGAAGGAAGGGAGTGGGGGTATAATTGTCATTTCCAACCTAAGATGTTAAAGTTTAGCAGATCATCCAAACATCCCAATGTGCTAAACTTTAACACTCCATTTATTTGAGGGTGTTAAACTTTAACACCTTGCTAAAATTTAACACAAGTTATCCAAACAGGCCCTTAGGGATAACATAGACATTTCTCATCACTACTAGTGTGTCTGAAATTTTCAATACGGACATTGAGTACGTCTTTTTTCAGCTCGCGTTTGCTTGTTTGATATTTGGACTGTACCAGGCGTTGAGTCATAAGTGAATTGTTCGTTTTATGAGAATCTTATATTGATACAAAAATGAGAGCAAACAGTCAGCTCCAGCATTGATACCGACACCTCGCCAGCCCATCACTCTATTGTTCGCCGCCGCTCCAGCCGGCACATTCCCAAGATCCCAACCATTCACTAAGCCTTGGGCTGTTGGGCTGTTGAGCGCATGCTGCTACTCTTAAATGACAATGCAGTGCTCCTGCGAAGCTTTCAGGAAAAAAAAAGTCCGAACCCTAACCCCTCACCTCTAAACTTGCTAGTCGACGTTCCGGTTCACATTAGTTCATGATGTCACATAAGATCTTTTCAAGATGTGTGGCAAAATAAATTTCCACAAGAGATTTTCATAGAAAAAGGATCGGCTCTAGTTTTCTGTGATAAGTGCTAGTATGTTACCTTTTATGTTACCTTATTTGCCTACATGATGTTTGATGTATCGATAGCAAGTGCCAAGTACTAGTATTTTGATGGTAGCTACTACTGTATCTGTATCATCCTCTTCTTATTTCAGATACATAAATGGACCAGTGAGCTACGCTTGGTCAAGGACTTCATATATACAGTATGTCAGAACTATAGGCAAATTATGATGCCTCGCCACAAAAACTCAAAAACTATGGCCATTAGTCACAGGTGTGAAGTATACCGTCGCTTTTGGGCTAAGCCGACTTAACCCATGCGCAGTGTATAGAAAATTGGGTACGGCCTAGCCCAGCCTGCCCTTTATATTAGGGGGACAAGCCCATCCTCATTGTGTGGGCAGCCAGCCCGGACACCTGGGCCGTCAGAGTCCCGGCGCTCAGGAGGAAAGGATATAGTGGGCCGTCTCAATTCATTGCTGACGGGAGATGAATTTTTTTATTTTAACATTTTGCAAAAATATATAGTCAAACAAAAAAAATTACAAATCTAAACCTATAGCGCCGTTTGAAATGGCTATAGTCAAATGAAACAGCGGAAGGGTACTGTAGTATCCTTATCGCCGTTTCAACCGGCGGAATCTCCCACCACTCGACACTACACTTCCAAAAAATCATAACTAATTCATATCAACTTGGATGGAGATAAACATTATATGAAAAATTGTAGATCCCGATGAGATCTACAACTGTGTAATTTAAACTTTTTTCATTTAATATCATATTGGTGTTCAAATAATCGACACAATGAATTTTAGATCTGAAACTTGTGTCGATTATTTGAGCAATTAAATGGCTCCAAATGAAAACGGTTTGAACTACAAAGTTGTAAATCTTGTCTAGGGCTACAATTTTCATATAAAACTTATCTCTATCTGAGCTCATATAAATTAGTTATCATTTTTTGAAAGTATGCTGTCCAGTTTCAGATCTAAAATTCGAATTTTAGATCTGAAACTTGTGTCGATTACTTGAGCACCAATATGACATCAAATGAAAAAAGTTTCAACCACAAAGTTGTATATCTCGTCGAGATCTACAATTTTCATATAAAGTTTATCTCCATCCGAGTTGATATGAATTAATTATAATTTTTTGAAAGTGTAGTGCCGAGTGGTTGGAGATTCCACCGGTTGAAACGGTAGTAAGGATGCTACAGTACTCCTTCCGCCGTTTCATTTAGCGATAGCCGTTTCAAACGGCAGTATAGTCTAGATTTGCAATTTTTTTATTTGACTATATATTTTTACAAAATGCTAAAATAAAAAATAAAAAATAAAAAAGTCCACGGGAGACGAAGCCCAGGAACAACCAAATAAAACGGAAGATGGGCTTGGCGCCAGCAAAAAAATAACAATCTGCCGCTGGACTAGACACTCGGGTAGCCGTCCGGGGACTCCTATACAGCCGTGGAAGCTAGGCTTATTTGGCAGAACTTCACCTTCACGTAGCTTAAAATCCTCAAAACCAGTAGCTCCACCACAGAGCAACTCTAGCGTGGATCTATGCTCTTACTGTGGAGCTGAGGAAAAGTGTTTGGCTGAGACAACAACTCCAGATCCAGAAACAGAATTTTTGGTTGGATTGTCCACTAATGCCCTAGGTGTTTTCCCATTTTTTTCTCTTCACGTGGTGTGGTAACAGGCAGGAGCCATTTGCGATTTTTACCCTAGTAGATGACGAGCTGCAATCGCGAGCTGTTTGAGAGGGAAATACGTCGGCCAGGTAAAAAATGTCAACTTGGTCTGGTCCTCATTGCCTGCTCATTTCTGATTTCTCCAACAACTTTTGTACTATCGGTTTCTTGTTTTCCTTTATAACAGCTGCAGGCTTACAGGATATACGCCTCATAAGTTGAACGGATTTGATCAGTCTGATAGTTGAAGAGTAGTTTCACAATGATGAACTCTGGATACACATATAGCAAACTCAGTTGCAAGTTGCAGCAACAAGATGACGGAGGTATAGAGCAATAAACTTTGTAAAATGCCGAGGAGAAACATATCATAGATTGATTTTTCATCTTAAATAAAATGCGACAGTACAAGGTATTCTTCTAATACCAGCCAGAGTTCTTACATACTTATAGAGGCTTTAGAAGATGGCGCATGTAATATTTGCACCATATCTATTACATAATCTACTTTAATCTTGCAAGATCACATGATCCCTATGAGAAGAATCGAGTTTCCGTACATCCAGCATACCATGGAATGAATCAGTTCACAGGCCTAAAGTCTAATGACGGTCAGCTTAGGAGAGCTTCATTTGCCACAGGTCTTGATACTCCCTATACAAAAATATCAGCCTTTGTCTGATCAGCTTGTAACTGACCTGCATCAACATATCCGGTCCTTAGTCAATGGATTATCGCCAAAGTATGCAATTCAATTGATCACCAATCATTTATGCACAATTTGCATACCATCAAAATCCGACCCCTTGGCCTCCCCAGCCTGCAAACCAAAATTCAGAATGAGACCAACGCATCCGACAAACTAGAAAGCTAAAACCAAACAAGTCCGTGGCAGAAGAATCCACTCCGCGTTGGTCGTTTCCCGCACCTTGCCCAAGCAGGCCTCCTTCCCGCTGGCAGCACCGGCTGGCGGCGTCTTCTGCTTCCTGGCATTGCTGCCGTCCCTGGCGCGCCCACGCCAGGTCCGACACTGAGGATCCCTCCGGGGACCCGCCGCCGCCAGCCCCTGCCACGACCCCGGGCAGCCCGAACAGGCCAGCGCTGCCGTCGCCGCCGCAGAGCACGTCGAGGAACCCGCTATCCAGCCGGCGGCGAAGTCGAGCCCCGGGGCGGCGGAGTGGCCCATGAGTGTGCGCGATGGGGTAAAAATGGAGCGGCGGCGGAAAGAAAAAAGAAAATGAAGCGAACCGGTACGGGGTGTGTAATCGATGGTATTGGTGGGTAATTTTCACCAACTCCATGAGGGGTTGTAAAACTAGCGTTTTGAGAGCATCTCCTGAGGTGCTCCATGCATTTGGTGCATATGGGAGCTAGATCTGGATTTTTTTCGGATCTGGATTTCACGGAGCTAGACCGTTTGGTTGGAAAAAATTGGGAGCAGAGCTGTTTTTGAGGATCTGGAGCTGCGTGGAGCTCTGCCAAACAGGCCCTAAAGCTCACTAAACTGAATAAGAATTCAAACTAACATTTCAACATATCAGTTCAACATTTTAACAAACCAGATTCAATATTTTCTAAAAGTTTCGGTCAGAAAACATTTTCTAAAAGTTGGACAAACATTTAAAAATACTAAATTCAATATTTTTAAAAAGAAGATCAACATTTTGTAACAAAATACAACAATCATCATTTTTCATTGCCTTTTTGTCAACAATTGGACAAAGTGGGTTGAAGATTTTTGCAAAGAAGAATCAACATTTCTTTTTTTTCATCTTCTTCAACCTCGGTTCATGTAGACGGATGCGATCCGCAAGCTTGGGGCCGACGGCGTGCCCGCGCTCTATATATACTAAGGAGTAAGATGCACAAGAGGTCCATCACTTGTAAGGAGGTGTCACTTAGGTCCACGAACTCCGAAAAGTACATTTTTAGGTCCATGAACTTGTTAAATCATTCACTCCAGGTCCATACCTCTCCACATGGGCATATAGCGCTGAAAATGGCACGCTTAATAGGCATTTTCTCTCTCACCCCTCTCATCTTCCTCTCATCGAACATGTTGGCAGTGACAGCACCACGAAGCTCTTCTGCTTCACCTCTCGCCTCTCCACCACCTTCGCTGCACCCTGTCGCTATTGGCGGCGAACGTCCTCCCTCAACCCTCCAACTCCTCCAAGCTCCTTAGCCCGACTGCACTAGTGCTAGCCCCGAAGCGAGGGTCGTGTCGAGCCCACCTCTGCACACGTCTCTAAGCTGGCTCCTCTGCAATAGCAAAAGCCTCAAGGACGGCTAGTCCCCATGTTCACATCAGGGTCCACAGACGACTGCCACAGCCAGGGTGGGTTCAAGCCTGATGAGCCATCCTTTCCCGTTGTGCCAGCTGAGGAGATGAGGGCATTGGAGGGAGGATGGAGCGCTAGCGATAGAGGCGGTGGAGGGGCGGGAGGTGAACCGGATGAAGAGCTCCATGCCGCCATCATCGACATGTTCGATAAAATGTCAAAGGGAGAGGGAGAGAGGAAGATGAGAAGAATGAGAGAGAAGATGCCCAATCAACGTGCCATGTCAGCGCTAGATGTCTATGTGGAGAGGTATGGACCTACCGTGAACAACTTAACAAGTTTATGAAGCCAAAAATACACTTTCGAAGTTCATCAACCTAAATGACACCTCCCGCGAGTGAATGGACCAATATATAGCGCAGTCGAGCTGCAGGCCTGCATGCACCATGCAGTGCTGCTGCACTGCAACATGGAGGGGCCATTTCGGCAGGCCCACTGCAGCCCAAAGATAAACAGAGATTCTACTCTCTTCACCCTAAGGAGTTCCAGCGGTGTTTCTTTTTTTTAGTTTTCCTGTCCATTTTTTTTCTTTCCCAAAACTATTTCTTAATTTCATAGAATACATTTATTGAGCTGATTAATTTAAAATAAGGTTTAATCAAATAACATGTTAAAAAATATACATATAGGTGGTACTACGGTATCTATGGCCTTGGTAGTTTGTAATATTATAGTTGCATTCTTTGAGTTTACTCAAACGTTAGAAGTGGTTTGTTGTTCCTCCTTTTAATTATCGAATCCTGGCCATTATCAACATGCAACCGATCGAATTGCTTCGTTTTTGATATCTCGTATATCCGATTTCGTATTCCCGATCGAGCTTTCCGATTTCATTCATGGTCCCGCATAAAAATACAAAAACGAAGGTGTTTGACTCTTTTCCCAACCGAAAGTGGTTAAACTCTTTTCCGGATCGCTTTTATCCCCTGAGCAACCTTTATCACAGGCCACAACACATCGTAGGTGCCCATGGACGGATCTAGCGGTGGGACAGGTGTGGCGGAACCGTCCAACTTAAAATGGTTTAAATGCGCCTAATTGCTGTCGACGCAGCAATTATCCGAAGCGCACTTAAAAAAGTATAAGACCGGTCGTCCGTCGAGTGTCCCTAGGACTCCTCGAAAGATCCACATCGTGTCTCATAGACATACATCAGGATAGCATCCGCGATGGGATAGCATCAACAAATATTACATTTTTACATACATACAAGAGGTATGAGTTATTACAAGACTTAGTTTGAAGCAAACTTAATAGTGCAGTGTTAGACAGAGTTCTAGGACTTAAAATATAAACGGTTCGGGTGGAGATGAGCATTATAAAACCTCTTCTAAGGGTATTGTGAGACTCGTAACAATACCCTAGAGTTTCGGGGCTTCCTCCTCGGTAGACTCCTGCGGTGCTTCTGAAAAGATAGCCACAAGGGATAACCCTGAGTACGGGGTACTCAGCAAGTCTTACCCGACTAACCAATATAATAATTTTTCTTGGAAGTACATGATAGCTTTTTGGTGTACTTGGCTGATACATTTTCGCCGAAAAGCTTACTACAAGTGATGCCTTAGTTTTATCTTTTATTTGAGTTAAGTTGTTACCTAACCATTCTAGATGATGAGAAAAGATTAAATGCAACAATAAGGTATCAAGTCATACATCAATCATTATCAGAAGGATATAACATTCATGGATTTATGCTACGATGCTCAACAGTGATCAAGTGCATTCATAATCGAGAATTGCGGCGATCCGGATCATATTACATCCTGCAGGAGAGTGCCCTGATCACCAGTTATATACGACTATCCAGGTCGTACGTAACGACTTTTCGATTAGCAAAACCAATGACTGGGAATAAGACTACCCGGACCCAGGGACGCACCCCCACATGGGACCCCACGTCTGGCCCGATCACCATGTGAGTTTCAGGCTACGCCCCTGCCAATCTCCAGCACGTCAAGCGCGGGTACGAAGTATTCCCGATCAGAGAGTTTACTAACCTATTGGGCTTTACTGGTCCCATACCCAGTAAGTGATCAGATGCTTATCACTTGATCAAAGGTTAAGACAACGAATCGGGCCTTAACCAAATTAATCTAGCAGACAGAACTACATCCCTAGCTTCTGTCCGCTTCTCAATTCCAAGTCATCTTTCCATGAATAACATGTATGACTCAAAAGTTTTCCTTAGGGTTGGTAAACCAAGCATCTAAGCAGCTAAGCAATTCTAGACTTGGGATATCTACTAAAGGTTTGAACAAGTGGCAAAGATGTCCCTCGCGAGCGCGGCCTGTCTTTCTCCTGGGCCTCCGGCCCTTTTCTCTCTACGGTCAACCGCGCGCGCTTCCTGGGCTTTCAAGGCCGCGGCCCAACTGGCCTCCACGTCCGGCCAGCCTACTTCCTCTCCTCCTCTTTCCACTGACGCACGGGCCCCCGACTCCCAGCACCTTCTTCTTCCTCCCGCCAAAACTAGCGCAACAGGGGGCGGCGCGGCTCGCCGGCCGGCGCCCTACCGGCGGCGGGACTAGGTCGGGAAAGCATCTCCGTTCCCTCACGCACCCGTGCGCGGCAACAGCTCCTCGGGAGATGGCCGGAGCCACTCCCTCCACGGCGGCGGGCGGCGGCACCTACGGCCGGTCGCGGCTATGCGCGACGACGGCGCAACCTACCCCAACGACTACTACTACACCATCCTAGCATCCCAAGGACCTGCCTAAGGCTACCCAAGAAGGAAGAGAACAAGCGCAAGGGGGTGCTCACCGTGAGCGGGAGGTGCGGCGACGGCGGACAGAAACTGCGGCGGGTTCTAGCACGCCGGCGGAGAGGTCGGGCAGCAAGCTACTAGGGTTGCTACTGGGGTGTGGGTGGAGGTGAGGACGGAGGGAATCGACGAGAGCGGCGGTGTGGTGGGAGTATTTCACCCGGCGGCGGCGGCTTGGACAGAGGAGATGGCGGCGATAAAAAGAACAGCGGTAGAAGCGGCGACGCGGGAGCGGTAGTTATTCAAGCTTTCACCGCGCGCATGGTTGCCACCGTGGTCTACTCGTAGGCTTGCGTGGTGAAGAGGTGGCGTAGCTGCCGCGCTGGCGAGCAACTGAGAACGGCGGCGGCGACACGTCCTGCCTGCTCTGTCATCCTCCCCCTCCTTATCTCTGGCGCCCGAAACTTTAGAGCTCCATCACGGTTGATTTCAAATCCTACGGTTCACAAGTTGCTTAAACAAAGTTGTAGATAAACTTGAATCCTTCAACTTTTATTTTGGCTCTGACCCGAGATAGACATTTTACTATAGTCAAATTTCGAATTCTTTCTTGCATTTGTCTGAACTTCTCTGAAACTCGGCATTCAGTTCGTCAGTCTTGAACAGAGTCATTTACCCGACTTCAAAAATGGTTTCAGTGATCTAAATCCCTTCCTCTCTGTCCAACTGTTTCCCAATTGTGTTCTACAACCTTCAAAGTTTCCATTTTGCCCATAAACACTTGCACCTTTTATTCTACATTTTTCTGAAATCTGCTCCAAACTTGGCCATTTAGTGCTGTTTCAGACTTAGTTAATTTCAGTGATGCAGTTTACAGTGACGAGATGCTGACTTTAAGCCTTCATTTGAAATAGCTCCCTCTGCTATTCTTGATCAACAACACCCAAATCTAGTAGTCCAAAGTCCACACTTTAATATGGTGTAGTTGTTTTGATCCACTTATTTGAAAAATGGACTCTGAGGCTGTTTTTCTGAATGCCCTATTGTCGGACGATGAACAGTAATTTTGAATTTCCATTTCTTTTCTTTGATTCTTTTGAGGTATTTTGGATCAAATCTTGTCCCAATCCTTGATCTTTAAGTTCTAATCACTCTTACACCTTCATTCCATATTTTTGCCGAATTTTTCTGAATTTCAAATTCAAAAATCAAATTTCGGTCAAATTTGACCCGAATTTGATTTTTGGCCAATTTCTTCTTCTTTTCTTCATGATTTGCTTCCATTTCTTCAAAGTCACTTTGATGACTAAAAATGGCAGGTATTATAACAGGCGGAGCTCAAGCTCCCCCTACTACCGCTCAGACAATAGAGCCTCTCCTTAGCCCTACGTGATTTTTTAGGAATAAGAAAGAAAAAGATAAAGGAAGGAAGGAAAGAGAAGAAGAGGGAGCCCCTCCTAACCTTACTAGCTGCATCCGCCACGCGTGCCGACTGCCGAGGGTAACGCATCGGCACTTCAGGGAATCCGCGTCCGGTACATACAACAACCGTTAAAGTCCGTTGTTTTTTGTCACTAATCCGCGTTCGCTCGACGGCAGCAAATGCACGATCACTCATCGAATCAGTAAGCCGGCGCACAAATCAGAGACTATAGCTTGTCAGAGAGCGTGCACAAATCAGGTCCCGCGACGAAGTGCACGCCCCCGAAGTCCCGCGGCCCGCCGCCACCGCGTCCTCCATTGCCAAGCACCGCCTCCTTCCTTTCTTCAGTTTCCCTTCTTCTTGGACTAAAACCGGCGACGAGCAAGGCTGATGGGCCTACCCCTCCTCGACGTGCTTGCGGTGGCAGTTGCGGCCGCCGGGCAGGCTGCGATTGCCGGCGAGGTCAGTGCGCCTGCTCCTCTGCATTCTCGTGGTAGCCGCTGCGACGGGGCAGAGACGACACGAAAGCTTCTCGTCGAGGACCGGAGGACGTGATGACCAGCAGGTATCAGTGTCGGTTTCTTCGAGCGAGTAATGTGCAGAATGCAGTGACGGACGGATTTGGTGGGTGGGTGGGTGGGTGGTGTGATGAGGTTTGGATCGGGTAATCAGGGCGCTGGACGCTGGTGGAGCAGAAAGATAACTTGTGGTCGCAGGCCGGAATTATTGCTGGGCCAGTTTCGTGGTCCATTTATTAATGGACCCAAATCGGTTTCGTTTCGAAATGCTCAGCAGCGGCCTTGAATCTAAACATATGTATCGCAAGGCAATTGAACATGGGAATGCCATACAAATTTTGTGCCAATTAAAGAATCTTTCGACAAAAATACCAATTCTTTTGAACGGGCTCTATGTGCGGTCTATCCATTTCGTTATCTTTCAATGAATGAGATCTGAACATACGGTATATTAAGTTTTTTAGATTAAGGAAATCATACGGTATATTAAGTATAGTATGTAAACTCTGTACAGTAGCTTTTTCATGGTAAGGACTACTCTTCATACCAAATCTAGCTAGTTTTACCATTTCTAAATATTGAAACTCAATACATGAAAAGTAGTTTGTACCCAGAGATTGCGAAGTAGTAGACTAGTAGTTGACTGAACATTACTTGAGACGTCGTTTATTTACGAGTAGAGAGAGTATACAATTAAGACCGAAGCAAGAGATAAGAATAAGATACATATTACCATTTGTTCTCACTTCTATTAATATCTATAATATCATTTGTATGCATGGACCATTGACGAGGGTAAATGCCAAGATGATTTCACTTTTGCATGAGATGATTCAGACGTTCAGGTTACACACTTTCTTGCAGCTTTAATTTAAAGTGTATCAGTCTATCTATCCATCTATCTACTCCCCGTTCGCCAATCAACTACTCCCAGCTAGCGTTATTGCCTTGCTTGGCCTCACTCATGTGGCGAAGTCAGATGGTGACCGTTTCGCCATTGTTGCAAACCGCCAAGCGGCAGTATCAATGGACCGCGGACAGGTGTTTCGCTCGATGTCCATCAGGCCTTGTAGGCCCAACGACACATTGCCGACTGCGAAGGGGGACGGCCGTGTGCCGGTCCACTTAGCCAGTTGTCGCGTTACGGCGGAAGCAGGTTCAGGGTGTTTGGATAATAGCTGCTGAACTTTATTATTATCACATCGGATGTTCGGATGCTAATTAGGAGGACTAAATATGAGCTAATTATAAAACTAATTGTATAATCCTGTGCTAGTTCGCGAGACGAATCTATTAAGCCTAATTAATCCGTTATTAACAAATAGTTACTGTAGCACCACATTCCAATCGAATTTTTCATTGTCACATCCGTTATTAAGCTTGCATTGGACGAATTGGAATGAAAAATACACCATCGGATGTTCCGATGCTCCACCTAAGAAGCGTCAGAGCAACCATTGGAGCAGTTGGTACAACGGGAAAAACATGGACCGATGGGGGTAATTTTACAAGCGTCGGAGCAATTCGTTGAGGAGGCAGAGGAAACTATATAGCACCGGATGTTCCGATGCCCTATGGAGTTGACCGTCGGATGAAGCATATTTTCTTTGAGAAGTTCCAGAAAGATTTTAGGCAAAAATCCTTCGGCACCGGATGATCCGACGGCACCATCGGAGAAAGTGTCGGAGCAATGACGTCACGGGGATCTAACAGCTATGTGACGTGAATAGTGGCATCGGACGATCCGATGGGAGCATCGGATGAATTTCTAAGGAACTTGTGCGTGGGGAGCCAACGGCTAGTTGCACCAGATGTTCCGATGCAGGCTAAAAATAGACCATTGAAACATCCGATGGTATCCTTTTTCACTAGCCATTGGAGCAACGACTCTTTGAGCTCTTGGGACTATTTATACCCCCACTACTCGCCCATTTGGAGTTACTGAAGTGTCCAGGAATGCATTGAAGATCAATGCTCATCAAGAACACATCCATGCCACCAAAAGTATTTAAGTGATCCATCAAAGACTTAGCACAAGCTTAGGAGAGTGATTAGTGTTAGGATAGGCCTAGAGAGTGAGTGCAAGGTATGTCGACCTTGTGATAAGGTTTCGGAGTGAATCACTGTTGTACAAGAGGTGTGCCGGCGCCTTGGAGCCTTGGTGGCTCGCCGGCACGTCTTTGACCCTCTGGCTTGGTGTGGAGCGGCGTCGATGACCTTGTGCGGGGGACGTGGAGACCCCCTTCCTTCTTGGAGAAGCTCCTTAGTGGAGATGACATCAAGGTGAACGAGGAACTTGGCGTGAGCCTTAGTGGTCGAGACTTTATGGCAAGTCAAGGGGCACCTTGGGAGAGACTTGGTGACCGAAAAGCAATACTCTTGTGTGAGTGCTTCAACAACGTGGATTAGTGGTGGCTTAGTGCCTACCGATACCACGGGATAAATCATTGTGTCAAGAGTTTCCTTCCCCTCATCCTCTCCTTACGTTTTCGCATTTCATATTTGCAACTTGTATGCCTTTACTTTTCTAGAGTAGTATTTTGATGGGATTGGCTATAGGTTGCAAAACTTGTTTGGGATGAGGGCTTCACACTAGATCAATCGTAGATTGCACATCTAGATAGTATGATCTAGTTTATGTTTTGTTGCAACTAGTGGAAGTCATAGATTTAGCTTTTAAGTTGCCTAATTCACCCCTCCTCCTCTTAAGCTACGAGCACCGATTCCTTTCACACCAGCAACAGCAACTGCTGTCACTGTTGCTTGTTTTCCCTGATTGCTTTGTTGGTTTGGTTTGAAGCGACGACCCTTGCTGGATGTATTGGTCTGATTGATACTGAACGTTCTCGGCTTCCAGCTAGTTTGGCCATGAAGGTTTTGTTTTCGTTTGATCTTTTCTCCCCAGAAGAAGGGAGACTAAACATGCGCATGAATCTAGTGATCTACAGCTGAAAAGCCTAGATCGAGCAAGTGCGCTGCTATGAGTCACTCCAAGATCGATGGTGCCAAAAAGCTCCCTGATTTTCCCATGTACAAATCAAAAACTTTGCGAGCCCGAATGAGCCCGGCCGCATAAAGAATGATTCTCTAGCAGTGATTTTCCCATGTACAAATCAAAAACTTTGCGAGCCCGAGTGAGCCCGGCCGCATAAAGAATGATTCTCTAGCAGTGACCTGGATACTGACACACCGAATTCAGATTCAGTGGGCTTCACCAAACCACATATAAAAACAGCAATAATGCAAAGCATCTGTCTCGCCTCGCGTATAGCTCGGAGCCTCCAGGCCACAAGACCCAAATCCAGAGGTCAGAGGATCATGGAGTACTAAACAAGCATCATCTTATTGGTGCCCATCAACAGACGACGGCGATCGGTGCGCGACGGGGCCAGGGCGCCGCCAGGTGGCGCGGCGCAGACGCTCGATGGCGCCATGTCATCCAGGCGGTCGAGAGCGAACAACCAGTAGCCGTCGCCGTCGCGGAAATCTACGTCCCGTCAGGGGGACCAAAAATAATGCGTGTCATCTTCGGGGGCAAGGGCAATAATGCTCTCGTCGGGCGTCTTGTCGAACGGCGGCGATGCAACAGGGTTGCTGGCACGCCGGGCCGTGGCGGAGGAGCGGTCGCTGTGCTGCTCGCTCAATTATTTGTACCGGCACGAAAGCGGCCTGGGCCCTTTTGTAGTTTTGTTTCCTTGGTGGTGTGTTGCCTTGCCGGCTCGTGATACGCTGCATGATGATGCACCGGCCGGGCAAGGAAGAGCGACGTGACGCCCATACGGGGGACGCGACGCGTTGGTGATTGGAGATGCGTGTGCTTGCATTGGGACGCCTGGCCCTTCGGCCTTTGGCGATCTTTTGGGGCTGCTCATGTCGGCATATGGTTGGGTCATCGATTTTCTGACTTGCTATGATTAACCTGAATTTGTGGAGTGTAGACAATATAATGGAGAGTTTTGGGTTTTCTCCTCTTTTTCATTTTTGGATAATATAGGTTACCATAATTGTCAAGTAGTCGTCGTTTGGAGAGTAGCTACCATTTAGCTCGGCGGCTTTGCAAAAGTGCAAACAAAAGAAAATACTAAAAAACAGCTGATCATTACCAACTTATATGATGCTGCACACTTGCACCACGTGGTGTTGCAGTGTTGCATTGTGTCCGAATTTGCGAAATATCCGTAGGCTGTTTTCATTTATATTCGTATGATGAACAAGAAGACAAAAGCCAAATATTGATGCTACCAAGTAGGCCTGGGCGTTCGGGTAACCTGAAAATTTAGGTCGGGTTTTTCCGGATTTTCTAAATTTTGGGTTGTAAGAGCAACTTCAAGAGTATGTTAAAAAATTCTTCCCCAAAACGAGATATTGGGGGCTACGCTAAAAAATTCCTCCCCCCAAAACGTATCAGCCCACAGCAGAATGCTAAAAAGCTAGTCTCCCAATATTTCAAATTAGACCACATCATCGTATTGGGCTCATTTTAAAATTTGTTTTTTTCTAAAAGAATATCACGCCGCCGGCTTGGAACCCTCCTGTTGCCGCTGTTTATTTCCTCACGCCATCACGAATGACGCACCATCATGCCACCAGGCTGTTTATTTCCTCCTCACGCACCATCAAGGCGCCAAAACCCAGGAAGATTGCAAAAGGACCATTATCTCACCACTAGAGAAAACTGGACGAAGTGTTTCTATTGATTCCTCATGCAATGAATGAAGATTGCAGCTAGCATTGTCACAAAGCCTCAGTGCTTACTGCTTATTAATTAGTACTGCTCTATAACAGCTTTCCACACCAAATCATATGGTACTAAAATAACATCCAGCAGGTCAACACATACTCAGTTTGCAGTCCATGAGTCTAACTTCAGGGGTACAGCCAGGCAGCTTGCAGGCCATGCAGTCAACAAATAAGGTTAATTAGAAGTTAACCAGATATTAAAAAATTGCCAATAACAGGTATTCTGGTTTAGTAACTTGGAAACACACATGATACCACCATTGTCTCACACATAGCCCTTCAGCAGTTACATTGAACTGCAAAGATCAACACATTGAACCCCTTCAATAGAAGATATTCCAGCACGAGTAATAACAAATACAGACGCTAAAACAGAGCAACTCGATCTTCTTCAAGAGTAAAAGCTTTGTTGAACCTCTCCTATTTTTTTAGCTCTTTCTCCACATCAGCTTCTTTCTTCTGTGCCCACATATTTTCTAAGGTTGTTATCACACTCTTTTTCTTCTCTTGCAGCAATGCTGCTTTTGCCTTCTTCTTACCAATTGGCCTTGTCAATGCATTATTCTCTAGGCCTTGAACCTCACCTTGTCCTATTTCACTTGGTGAACTTGCATTCGGATCAGCGGTTGAGCTTATCTTCTGCTTCTTGTTAGATGTTTTACCAGCAGCCAATTCATCAATTTTACAAAGCCATTTTGGTTGAATTCTCAGCTTATTCCAGCCATGCATGAACTGGAATGCTTTCTGATGTTCGTCTTCAGACTTGTACAAAGCACATGCCTCTGCAACCTACATGCACCAACATACAAGGGATGTATTAAAATAAAATAGTTGAAACAAATCGTGGTACTGCATAGTGAGTAAGTACCTTGTCTTTCATTGTACTACCACTCTGACGCCTTAACTCAATCCGTTCTAGACATCCACAAAACTTGTTCACACATTTCTGTATGGTCTCCCACCGATGCATGAGAGAATTTATGGTACGCTTTGAGGTGCACGTCTTGTGTTCATGGAAGTAATCACAGATACGAGACCAATCCTTGCCACCTTTTTGATCTTTGCCTACGACCGGATCCAAGCTTACATTCAGCCATGCTGAAACCAAAACCTCATCTTCATGGTCACTGAATTCTTTGATCTCTTATGGTTCGGCCTCGCGGAGGGGCTTGCTGGACTAACTTCAATTGTCTGTGAGTGTTGATCAGTATGTGTTGCTATAATAATCAGAATCCCCTAGATTGGTTTCATCCATCATCATGTTGGAAAAATATCCATTTCCTGCAAGCATTTCATCAGTGGTAAGTTTTTTTTTGTCAAAGCGCAATGAATAGATAATAAGAACTATAGCTGTGGCTGTAGACAAAACAAGCAATATGTCCATTTAAGCTAGATATCAAAGAGCTGTCCACACCAGAGTATTGCATAGGCGAGCCAGAGATAGGACTTGCTGTCTGATTCATGAATATTCAAACAAGCTGCACCATTGCACTAATTATCCAGCAGTAGGGATAAGTCTGCTAACCCATGAGATTGAAAACCAACGAAAACTTATAGGCTATATTAATTCAATCTTTCAAACCATGTACATTAAAGCATGGTAACGAAACTGTTCACTTGGGTACTTTTAGCAGATTGCATTCCAATCAGTTTACCACACAGAGATAGTCTTAAGAACCTTTATGAATCAGAAATCAACCTTTTACGAATCTGAACAATGACCAAGCAAAATTAGCAAAGTTATCAGTAGCAGATCAAACTAAATGAAAGCTAAGCCAAAATGCTGCATCGCAAAGTTGACTAAATAATGATCAGTAATACATGGCAAGAAGGCCTCAAGATTGCCATCAGTAACTCATGAATCATGGGACATGCATATGGTGGCCAGGTGAAGTGATTCAACGAATTATACCATGATTCAAATTCCTGGTGTGATGCGAATATTCAAGCACCTGGAAACTTTTATCTTACGCGTAAGTGGCCGTTATGATTACCTAAATAAGCTTTACATAACTAATTTCATTTTGTATTTATCATTTGGAATGTCTTGTTTGAAAATACAATCTAAATGTCTTGCAAAAAGCCACAAACCTGAAAAAGTTGTAATTGAAATATCAGGAATCAGAGAGCTGCTGGGGTGTAGCTTCTTTCATTTACCATAATAAGCTCAACTCTTGACATCATTGCAAAAACATCATTGCAAACGATCCATCTCATCTTAGTGACAACAGATTATCGACATCAAGATATAAATTTCATCCAACATCTGGACTTTAAGTACATGAATGAAGTGCTCAGGAATCATACCATTCACAAGTGCAGATGGGTCGTCGCTGCAAGGGTCCACCATCGATCCAAGGAGATCCGAATCGTCAATGGCAGGTGCATCAATCGGAGGATAGGGTGGTACAATACCTTCAATTCCACCTCTCCAGTCACCACTGCTGGCCAGGCCATGGCCTTCACCCATGGCACTAAGCAAAAATCGGTCGCCGCTAAGCCATTGGGGGTTGTGGCCGCGTGCAGCAGGGCCCTGGTGTATCCTTGCCCCGCCGCCGCCGCCCCTAGCCCCACCGCTGGCAAGCCCCTGGCGCATCTTTGCCCCGCCGCCACCGCTAGAACTCGACCCAGACCACAGCCGCTGGCGCTCGCACTGGCCCGCCGCTCGCCCTCCACCCGAACCACCGCCTAGCGCTCGCCCCAGCCCACCGCCGCCTGGCACCCCTCGCCCCACCGGTGGAACTCGACCCGGAACACCGCCGCTAGCGCTCGCCCTCGACCAGAACCGCCTCCTGGCGCTCGCCCTGGCCCTCCGACACCTACCACCCCTCGCCCTGCCGCCGCCTGGCACGGGAAGAAGCTACGCAGGAACAGGCTGCGTCACGCGCGCTAGATATTGGGGAAGAATCGGCGACGTGAAAATATACGTGGTGCGGGGTTGATTTTTGGCATCGCGAAAAGACCGGGTTAGTTCAGGGGAACCTTTGGAGTTCCTTTTTGTTCATTTTTCCCCTAAAAAAACTATTAGGGGTAATATTAGCAGTCTCTTGGAGATGCTCTAAAAACTGGAACCCGAGATAGCCTCCAGAGATCCAAAACCCGACAATTCAGGTTTAGGTTCAGGTTCGGGTTAACCCGTGCTACCCGACTAATACCTGCAGCACAGCAGAAGCCAAGCACAGGCAGCATTGCAGCAAGCCGCAGGGCAGGCCAAGTGCCTAAGCCTAACAACAATATAATTCAGAACATGGCACCAGGAAAAACCACACAGCAGCACATGAGTACATGACGTGACCAAACTAACAGATCTCAAACATTAAAGTTCAAAGTTCTCAAGCTCACATGTAACAGGTTCACACAAATATAACATACGTTGCAAGATTCCTCCGTCGGTGGTGCCATTCTTCAATCGTTTTTCTAGCCAGAGAAGCCGCTCGCCAATTGCTCCGCTGCGCGCTTGCGCCGACGGGTGACAGAGAAGAAGACCAGGAGGTAGAGGCGTAGGGCGACGCTACCAGCAGGCAGTAGCTGGCTGTCGCGGTGGCCAGTGGAGGGCAGTAGGCAGGGCAGATGGTGACTGGCGAAGTGGCAAGATGCACCGCCGCCGCAATGGGAAGTTGGGAAAGTTGCAGCGCCAACGCCTCCTGGGGTTAGGGTATTGGGGTGCGGTGGCCGGTGGGGGTAAAGGCCTAAAGGGAGTGTGGGCTGGGCTGCTGGGGTGCCCGACTTTTTTGTTTTTTAGCCCTTTTTGCGAAATATTCTCACAAATACGCCCCTAGCGGAACCAATTCCAAAAATGGACCCTTAGCTTGGCGCCATCCACGCTGGCGCCAAGCTTACACGTCTCGACACCAGCCATCCTGGCGCCAAGGTCCATGCGCAGCTGCTGATGCGGAATCCGACGTGGCGGGGGCTTGGCGCCATCCATGATGGCACCAAGCCTTGGCGCCGTGGATCTTGGCGCCAAGCTTGGCGCCATCATGGATGGCGCCGAGCAATTTTGCCTCCTGGCGTTTCGAACGAGAAACAAGTATAATTATTCCGAGAAGTGTGCAACAAACTATGCTCTAGTTCAACTGGTTAGGACGTGGGCTTCTTATCCCAAAGACCTGAGTTCAAACCTCTTACTATTTTTGAGACAGGTAAGCCTAAGCCTAGGTACGCGGTTTTGAACTGTTGATCAGCCCGGTCCATATTTCAATTCAAATTTCGAAGCCTGAATAAAACCGATGCTGATAACCAAGACTCTACGCACACCGGCAGTGGTCGTAACAAAAGTGTACTCCGTACGAACTAAGCGCATGGACCATGCATGCGTATATGAACTAACAGTACTACTCCTGGTACGGTACTGTTAACTCAGGTCTTTAGGATAAGAAGCCCACGGCCTAACCAATTGAACTAGAGCGTAGTTTGTTGCACACTCCTCGGAATAATTATACTTGTTTCTCGTTCGAAACGCCAGGAGGCAAAATTGCTCAGCGCCATCCATGATGGCGCCCGCCACGTTGGATTCCGCATCAGCAGCTGCGCATGGACCTTGGCGCTAGGATAGCTGGCGCCGAGACGTGTAAGCTTGGCACCAGCGTGGATGGCACCAAGCTAAGGGTCCATTTTTGGAGTTGGTTCCACCAGGAGTGTATTTATGAGAATCTTTCGCAGAAAGGGCTAAAAAACAAAAAAGTCAGCTGGGGTGCTGGGCTGAAAGACTGGACACTTGAGCTGTTGTGTTGGGCTGAAAGTTCAGCCTTCTCGGGGTTTTCCGGGTACCGGGGTTCTAAACCTAATTTACCCGTAATAATTTTGGGTCTCTGGACCTGATACCTGAGATAGCCTTTGGGTTTTTTGGAATTGGGTTTTCTGGGTTCGGGCTCAGGTTTTTCAGGTTTGGGGTTTGGGTCTCAAGTTTTTTGCCCACCCCTACTACCAAGGTCCACTTGGCCTGAATTCATTGCCAAGTTCAGATCAAAGTTTCAAGATTGAACTTGAAAGAATTCTGATATACTGCTTATAGAAAGCTTTGGGGGCCATCTAGGCAGCATTCGAATATTCTAGGCCCCAAAAATACTCAAATTTGCGACCGTTGGATCAGACCTAATGTCAAACCTGTTGATCCCCTCCAAAGTCTGACTCAATTTTGCATTACTACTGTTGACGGCAGTTAGCATGCCAATTTGTGAACCGCAAGAGTATGGATCAGTTTTAGCTCTTCCCTCAGAGTACTCCCCCAAGATTTATCAATCCTTGGAACTTATAGCACAAGATCTATTTCAACTAGCATTGTTAGTATGAACATAGTGTTGATGAGAGATTCAGATCCAATCTACTAAGCATGTTGTTGGCGCTAAAAAGTCAGCCGATTGACCCTTAGCGTCGGACACACGACCCGGGAGAATCTGCTTAACTCCTGTTCGGGTGATTGCCCTGGTGCGGTTCGCGCGGCGTGCCAACCAATCTGACCTGTTGATTGACAAGGAGTAAAACGTGTCAAATTCCAGGAGTTGCGATCGGCTAAAGTTCCGATCTCGAGGAGCGTATCAGCGAATCGGCCAATTTGCTATAAAAAGATAATCAGCTATCATACAGCCGACAACCACGTAGCAATTATGAAGAAAACTACTAGAGTAAACTAAATAATGCTACAAGAGCAACACTTGAAATAGATCTAATCGGCTATATATATGAAAATAATAAATAAAGAATAACAATAATAAAGCCGATAGCTTAAACCTCAAGCTGGATAACTGATGATAAAACTAGAACAACAGGTAAAACCTATAATTCTAGTAAATATCGATAATTGATGAATAAATCTAAACGAAACGACAGCGATGCGCCCGAAATTAAAGCTTAGATATTACTCGATAAACGAAACTTACAGAATCGGCCGGAGATCGTGTTGATGCAGCCCTGCCAACCCGTACGAACTCGTGAAAGAAGAGAAGTATTGGCGAAGTCACTGACTTGAAAGTACAGTACGAGGAAATAGTAGATTGTTGTATTGATTGATGTGTTGTTTACAGATCTCTAAAGATGGCTATTTATAGCCTGTTACAACCAATTTCCTAACCCACCAGGATCTATCTATAATTTTAAATGAAAACGAATATTTACAAGTACAACTCGTATCGGAGTTGGTTATTGCACTCCTGCGGGCCAATCCCCCTTCATCTTCTCTTTCTAATCCACTTAAAGCCCATATTGGCCCAATTTCTCCAGCCTTACAATCGGCCGATCTCTACCAACTCTATCCATCAGAACACTGCAGCGCCAATCGGCCGATCTCCAACTGTAGCACCAATCGGCCGATTCCCAATCATGACCTTTTAACTTGCCGTATCGGCCAATCCTTTCCTCCTTGATGCCGATTCCATACGCGTCAAAATCTGGTGTCAACACATGTACAGACAGATAACAGATGGAGCAGAGGTAACCAATCTAGAGCAACCTAGACTATGCATATGTTGTAATTCTGAGCATGGATAGCAAAGCAACACATATATGATCCTAGTAAAAAGCATCTATAAATATACACCTCCGGTACGGCTCCTAAAACCCCCCACCTTACATAAGCCAGATCTTGTCACGATCCTCTCTATCGGCGCAAGCAAGTTAAGGGCACGATAATACGAATATGTTATACTCATCAGTAGATCATACATGCAAATCCGGTCACCATGACCACAAGAACAACCTAAGAAATTTATCATCGATTCATAGATTGATAAGCAAGCAAACTCGAAAGAGCATAAAACCATAGAAGGAGATACTTAGATTGCTAAGAACATGAACATATCTATTACTTCACCATGAATGATTGTACATCACAAGATCACCACCGGATCCTACCTTGATCTTGATGACTCCTAGTTCCAGAACTCCAGCGTGATCTTCCTCACAGGGTGATCACGCCAGCAGGGGCTCAGCTACGCTAACTGTAATGACCTAGATTAACTCAGCCGAGTTTAATCTTAATACAAATCCCCTAATTCGGTTGACTCAGCCTTCCTTGAGCTATCACCGCTAAGTCTAGTTTTTCCGCCCAACCTAGCGCCCTAGGGAGGGTTTATCTTGGAAAAGTTGAGCGGACCGTCAAGAAATCCCTTTTTAGAAGTTGGAGAATGAAGTCCCTGCTTTAACTTTGTTAATTGGACCTTAATCCAATTTGCCTCCGAAGATTCCCCAAATATGCAGTTCAAATCAGCCCCGACCCCTGAAACCCAGCAAACCGTTGTTTTTCTCTAAGTTCCGAAACCAGTGTTCCTCCAAACTTTGGAGCTTTGGATCCTCAAATCCACTGCGTTTTTGAACTTGGTCCAATTACAAGAGTTGGGCCTTGGCCTGAGTACTACAACTCTTGTTATGGGAGTCAAAGTGGTGTAGTTCAGAAATCAGAAGATCAAGAGGCTGGAAGATGGACCCAGAAAAGGATCCCGCAGATCTATCGGACAAAGAGCGCCAGAGCGCGCGAGCGTCCCGTTTCAGAGCCCCGCCGCCGCGTGGCGTGACAACACCGACGAGCACCGCCTCGCCCACTCACCGGCCGCGACAAGATGGATCAGCGCGTCTCTTTCCCAATCGCGCGCAGAAGCGCCCTGTAGACTTTTCCGCCCCGTCTCGTCTCGCCCGAGACCTCGCCGGCCGCGCCAGGCGCCCTGCCGCCGCTACGACCGAAGATTGGCCGCTACCGCGCCAGTACCATCTCGCCTCCCGTGCGTATCGCCTCACCCAGATCCCAGGTCGTGCGCCCCAATGCCTTCCGGCCCTTCCGTCATACCTCAGTTGCGCTGCCCACGAGCGTGCCCCGCAACGATACCGCCTTCGCCAACCACCACACCGGCAGTGACAACTCCTTTTCCCCCGCCTCGCCAGTCGTGTGCCGCGACAGAGCCGCTAGTCCGTGCATGCTCGCGTCGCATCGCTCACCCTGTCACCTCGCCTGCAGCGCCCTCACCCGCAATGCACCTCTCTCCCTCCTGTTCGCCGATACCGAGTCGCCGCAACCAATCCGGCGCTTGACGCGACCAGGCACGCGCTCAACCTCACCAATCCTTCCGCCCGGCAAAACCACGCTTGCCTAGCGCTGTCTTCCTTGCCCAATGCCGTAAGATCCTGTCCCCGGAGCTCCGCTTCCCTGGCCAATGGAGACGCCCACCAATCACCGCCGAGGCAGAGCACTCCTTCTCCCTCAATCTTATCCTCATGCCGCTCCAGCTCGTTCACTTCCGTGCAGCTATAAAAGGGGTACTAGAGCCTCTTACCGGAGTTCCCTTTGCCATCTTTGCCCTTGCCGCACTGATTGCGTGGTTTCATCTCCTTCGCCCTCGTCGCCGCACACTCCTCTGCTTCACACACAAGTGCCACCGTCTGAGCTCTCTGTGGAGCTCCCCTTCTGCCCAATGCCGCACCTTGCCAACCCATCAGCCATTTCGCCTTCCTTCGCGTTGTGCTAGAGCTTGCTTGTTGTCCACAAGAAGCACCGCCGCCGCCGGAGCACCGCCGGACCTCGCCGCCGCCCGAACCTTAAACGCCCTTCGACGTTCCGCTTGAGCTTGCTTCTTCCCGACCCCCAAGACTTCGTCAGTAGGACCAAAAGTAAGCTGCCGACCCCTGTCCATCTCGCCCGACCCCTGTCCGTTTTGCCCGACCCTATCTGTTTCACCCGACCCCTATTCGCCTCGCCCGAGGGCTCGTTTGTGTCCTTTTTCTTTTGACCAAGGGTATCTTTGTAAAATTTCGGAGACTTCTCTGTGTTAAGTCTAAGGATCCTGGTACAGTTATTCCTTAGGTCTAAGGGTCAGATCGTAAGTTTTTCCCGATCCGACTCTTTTATCTTGTTCTAAATCAACAGAAGCTTAGGAAATTCATCTTAAATCGAGGAAAAATCAGAAAAATGTGAAATCACTTGGGTTGGAATCCTCTTTCTGAGTAGAATCCAATAAAATGGGTTTCACACCTTTCTGGAAGTTTTGCTATAGTTTCTGGGCTAAATCTTGCAAGTGTTGTTGAAATAACCGTCTAAGTGTTTGACCCTTGCATTTGCATTCCGTGTAGAGCTAAACCTCGCTGACGGCACGTATGAGCCGCACCTGGTGCCAGAAGATGGAGTTGTAGCCAAGCTACCGCATGCAGGAGCTGAAGCCGAGAGCGCCGAAGATCAGTTCGCTTCCACCCCGCTCGAAGGCAAGCCCCGGAGCATCATCCAATCTTTCTGAACTTGCGCATGCCTTCGGTTGTATGTGTGTGCATTTACGTTCAGGAGTGTTTGGAACCATAGATGCATGACTTAGATCCCTTTTGATCTGAACACTAGTACGATAGGCCGAGTAATTGCAATGCTTAAACAGGACTCGGTAAAAGTTGAGTGATTTCCGATCACTCGTGAGTTGTTTGCTCTTCTTTTTGTCACAACTATAAGGATGATGGACAGGGCAGGGCTCTGTAAACTACTTTGGTGGTCGGTGGATTGCCCCGTCTGTCTACATGAAATTGGTTAAGGTTGGAAAGTGTTGGTGTTCGTGATCAAGTGTTTGAAAGTACTAATCTCATACCTAGTATCGGATGGGAAAGCCTAGTACCTGATTGAACTAGGACGTGGCTTATACCCCTGTTGTCCCTGGAACGAGGTTTCCATGGTGCATCATGTGGGTGCAAGTGCGGTCACAGTACGACAAGAGGTCGGGACTGTGGAGCATTGCATGCCAAGGGAAGTTTGGACCTGATGCGCGCCTGGGAATTGATGGGGACGGCTGACAAATGAAGCGACCTTCGTGGTGCACGGATGTCGTGAGATTAGGTTCGCCATGCATGGTTAAGAAATTCAAATCGATTCGTCTGCCTCTTACAGTTTGGGACTGCTTGATCGCTATGCTGCACTGAGTAAGAATGGAACTTGATGATGATGTAATATGTTTCTTGTCATAAATTACTTGGGAACTTTTGCTTGTTTAGTATAGCTGCTAACTTAGTTTGGTGAATGAACTTAGAACTTGAAGCTAAAATATTGAAAGTAAGGACCTGCTGTAGTCGCTTTTGGCAAAACAAACCCCTCAGCCAAAAAGCCTTGCATGTCTAGAGGTTGGTGGAGTAGGTCCCATCGGTCGGTTAAGTCTTGTTGAGCATAGTTGCTCAGCCTTGCTTGTGGCACATCTTTCAGGTGGTGTTGAAACTCCTGAGTTTGCTGCTGTTGGCAGTTGGCCTCTCCAGCTCCCGCCTGGGTGGACAGTCGAGTGGGATCCCTCCTCGGACGGTGAGGATAGGGACCAGTGATGTCAGGATCGGCCTCATCCGTGATTTCCGACCCTGCCGCTAGCTTCCACTGGTTTATCTTTTCCGCTGCTTATGAACTCTGTAAAACATTGATTTTCGAACAAGTGTTGTAATAAAATTGATGTACTTGTTTAAGTTGGATGATCTGTTGTATTCTCTGGAACCACTCACCTTCGTGTGAGCTCTGTTTTTCTCGGTCTTGATTAGTGGTTTTATCGGATGAAATCCGATGGACTGCCGAGTTAACTTGATTAAAGCATAAGAGCGCATGTTTGGCGACTTAATTATGCTTTAGCTAAGTTAATTAGGGCGGTTCCGCCACACTAACCCCTGACAGTTGCACGACCTTCGGCTCTCTGAAGAGGTGTCCCTCAAACTCCTTCTGCTTATCCGCTGCTTCACATCGAGTACGTCGTCTTGGATATGGGGCTTGGTGGATTTTCGAGGTATTTATAGTCTAGAGAGCGCGTGACGAAAATTGGAAGGCAAGGGGGCGAAGGAAACCCCTAGGCCGATCGGCCTGGGCCTTTCCTTTGGCCCCTCGTGTCCTGCTTCGTCCCCAAGTCTTGTTGGATGCTGTGAAGTCTTATTTTCACTTGCATGTGGGCCTGGCACGTCGGTAGCTTCGAGATGAGATTCCAAATCTCCGCTTGATCCTCTTTAATCCCGAATTGATCCTTGCCATATCTTTACAAACTTAGTCCTTAAATCATCTTGAAGGATTGCTTGCCAAAAATGAGCTCGAGAGGGGCCAGGAGACCCTGGGCCGATCGTCCTGGACCCTTATAGCCGATCGGCCTAGGCCCTTCCTGAGCCTGCTAGCTTTCGTGTTCGTCTGGTTCATTGCTTATTTCAGGCTTTATCCAAAAATATATCTTTTGGTCCAATTTCCTGCAAAAATAGAGTATCCTCCAAAATATGTTGTGCATGTGAAAATGACCAGTTTATTAGGTGTGATCAATAGTTTAGGTATTAAATTCATGTTATTATTGAAGATAAATAGGGGTAAAAGTGTGTCAATATCGAGCGTCAATAATCCCCCCATGCTTAAACCTTTCTCGTCCTCGAGTATGTCTTCAATTGAAATCAGCGTTGCCTTTTGGTATTTAATCCTGCACTTGATCACACACAAGAAAACATAATGCTCTCATAGGATTTTTGGCAATTAGTATTCAAGTTGTAACCAGCCTTTTCTAATATGAAGGGTAGATATCATTTTAGAACATCCCACAATGAATTAATCCTCTTACTCTCAATTTTAAACAAATCTCAGAAGATTTTCAATAAAACTTTTTCAAAAAGAATCTGAATCGAGATCAACAATTTAAACTTCAATGCAATTCTCATGTTATCTCAGCTCATCAAGTCTCTCAAACCTATGCTAGAACTTTTTCAACCTCGCATCACTCATAAAATATGTGTAAGGCTTTATCTGGATCTCTGAGAAGGTTAGTCCTAACAAAAATATTGTAATAAGGATATTATCAAAACAAGAAAGACTTCTGATGGATCTTACTGAGACTTGTCAAAAAGGTTATGGAAAATAATTTCTTATGGAGAGGGAGAGAATGAACACACACATTTAAATAGTGGATATGTGCAAGGAACAAGGGTGATCGCGAGACACAAATGAAGTTCTCGTAATCAGATTGCACATGGTTGGAAAAAATAAGTATGAAATAATCCTTACTCTTAAAAGCACTTGGGATCTTTACGAAGCTCAAAGAATTGAGGAGTACTTTATTTCTCTTTTTCTTCTTCTCTTTTTTCTCGTTTTCCTTTTCCTTTTTCTTTCTTTCTTTTTTTCCATCATTTTTTTCTTTTTGCTCCTTAGAACTCTTTGTAACATATTACTTACTCAGCAGTAGTCAGAGATAATACGATGACTCTCCACCATGCTTAGATGATGCTCGTCCTTGAGCATGAAAAGGAAGAAAGATAAACTGCTGATGTAAAGACCAAATTCTTCCATCTTCTAGTAAAAATTAATTTATTGCTCTGGAGGGATTTCCACGCCAAATTTCAGAGGTAGCGGAGGGGAAAACACCCCAGGCTGACCGGCCTGAAGGTGTCCAGGATGATCGGCCTGGCCCCTTCCGGCCTCTATTTTTTTCGCGTTTTATTCTCCACACTGGTGGATGCCTCCAGCTCTTGATTTTCTTGAAAAGGCACTGATTAATCTCTCGCATCTTCGTTAAAATATTTTCCATACTCATATTGGGTTGTGGTCGAGGAGATAGTCACAAAAATAATATATTTGGGTTTAGGATTGAATGCCCAGCGAGGTTTGCGAGATTTCAAGTGTAGAAATTTACAATGCATGGACAGAAAGGTTAGCAATAAAAGGTTACACAAAGAAATGACCAGCTTCTAAGTCTCGTACAGTCGAAGTAAATCCTAAATCAATTCACCCAAAAATAAAACTTGCAATCTATGGTTCATCATGATATAAATATTTGCCTTTTGATGGGTAGAGCAATTACAATAAGTATTATTGAAAAGGTCAGTGTAATGATATTAGAAAAATAAAAGAGCCTTTGATCCATTTAAAACAGAGAGCAATAAATAAATACATGGATCCAAATTATCATTACCCTCACTAAAAGATAAGATCAGATCATGTTAGAGAGAGCATTAGTTTAATGGTGTAATAACCAAGTACAAAAACTAAACAAAGCGGCAACAATCATCATCTTTCAACATGACAAGAACTTATACAATCACAATTAATTACATATCATTAGGTTCCGGTGATGCATTTTTTATTTAAGCATGACACGGTGAAATAGAAATAAACACACAAACTGAAAATAAAAAGAAAATAAAATAGAAAAAATAAAATAGAAAATACTACGCACACCCAACACACATGCTGACATAAATAAAGAAAAGACAAAAAAAACTCAAACTACATGTATGCGTATTTATTCTGTTACTTCGGTCTTTAATCCAAATCATCCTGCGACGGCTCATAATGTGGCTCCCCTTGCTGCTGGTGCTCGTAATATCCCTGGTCGTAGTGCTCCTGCGCTCCACCTTGATACAGATCCGGAAGCACAATTCCCATCATGCCGAACTGATAAGCAATGCTTATGTTTCCTTCTTCGATCCTATCGGTGGCTTGCCTCATAGTATCTATATCTTGTAAATTTCTTTGCACATAAGCGCCTATGGTGCACGCTCCTCTATGTGGCTGTGGCAGGTGGCTAAACTGAGGAGACAGTGGAGCGGAGCATATGGTGGACGTCCTTGAAAAGGAGGTGACGGGTAGCCATGATAAGCATGTGGTGGTGGCGGTGGTGGTTGCGCTTGTTGCGGATATGCTGATCGTGGTAGATACGCTGACGGTTGAAAACCATGTTGTGCAAATGGGCCTTGCGCCCATGCCTCTGCTGGTGCTTCCGGCCACTGTTGCTACCACATCTCCGAGACTCCCTCGTAACTAGGTGGATTCTGAAACTCAGTTTGCCAATAGCTTGAGCTGGGTGGCGGTACTTGTACTTCTGCAGCTGCTTGGGAAGATGAGCCTTCTTCAACTCTTTGTCTGCTTTTATCTTTCTTTGCGGGAATTAATATTCCCTCTTCACGCCGGTTGGTTTTGCCCACATGATATATTCTCAGTCTTGTGTCGGGAAATTTAACATTAGTGACCCTAACTGTATAGCCTTTTTCTTCAGTGTCGCCAATCAAGTGTGCATTTTTCATGATCCTAGAGTCGATGCTTCCTACTTTTATTAACCACTTGGAGGTCCTTTCAATATTCGGCTTCAAACTTAATGCCATAATGGTGAGGTAGTATCCCGAACTAACAGTTTCGGTTCTGGATGTAGCTTCAGCAAGCCATCTGTTGATCATCAAGTAAGAAGAAGGATCAATTACTTGCTTCGCCACAATAAAGCCAGTTTATCTCGTAATCAGTAATCTTGGTTTCCTTCATCCTCCCCGACATATGATGGCACATCCAGAAATAAAATATCTATAGGATGGGGTTGCAAATATTTTTCCTTTGCCTATTATCCTCCTTGGAAATATCCTTCCAAAACTTCTTCGAGTCTTCTTCTTCTTCTATTTCTCCAAATTCTAGGGCCTGTGGATTGATACCCGGTAGTCTTGTAATGCCTTCAAATGTGGTAATCTTCTCTTCATCTTTTATTCTAAAGGATAGGCATGGAATTTGTGCGTCCCCTTCTTCGTTCCACCTCATGACCTTTTTCATGGTGATGAACATTTCACATGCCATGTCCAGCTACACGCTAACAGGGCCTATAAGAGAAAATTGCATCCACCCAATGTTGCTCAGAAGCTTATATATGTCATTATGAAATCCAATCTTCTGAAGAAAATCATTGTCGAAGTCGTGGTTGGAAACAATTCTTCCTTCAATATTTTTCAACCTCTCCTCTCCATCCTTGCTTTTTATTGTGAAGCCGTACTCTGACTTCTCGGTGAAACCACTTTGAGAGTGAGTTGCTCTCCTTGAAGTTTGTGGTGCTACTTCGGGTATTCCACGCGGTTCATTAAACCGTATTGAAGAGCTTCTAGTTTCCCGCATTCCGCCGAGGATCATTTGGTCACTCCGAGGTGGTGCCATATCGACGTCGTTGCCCCACGGCGACCCAGAGACTGAGTGCCGCCGCGAAGCGCTTGACATGAATGAAGCCTCAGCTGATGACTGTGACTTGCTCGACCTCCAGAGAAGCCTATCAGTAGTAAACGGCTCGCTAACCTATCAGTAGAGATAAACCTGATATCAAGATTAAACAGTAAGAGGCTAAGGTATTACAAAATTGTTCAAACAGACGCGTAGAACACATGATCGTAGAGACGAGTCTTTCCCAGCTGATTCCTCCCACTAAACAAACCCAACCTCGCCGGCAAAGAGGACATTCCACAAGACCAGCACGCTGCACCTGCCATGGAAGTAGTACAACGTTGAAGGTCGTTGAACGCTGAACGGGCGAGGCAAAAGGCCCAACCATCCGGGACACCTCACACGAATCTGGCCCCCCTTTCCGCGCTCCACCCTCGCCGCCGGCACCAACACAACCCACGCCTCAGGGGCCTTCGGCGCTCCCGCCCACTCCCGCAGCTCACACCTCACCGGACCAAACGCTTGTCCCCTCCTCCCAACGACACCGCTCTGCTCCGCACGGCTCAACCGGCGCGGCCCCACCCGTCCCGCGCCCGGCTGCCACCTGCCACTTGCCCGTCTCCCGTTAGCCCGGCGCGCGCACCGCGCCACACCGCTACAAATAAGCGAGCCACCGCCGCCAACCACTTTCCCAATCCCGTGTGCCGCCGTGCCCGAGCCCACCCCCCACCAGCCCAAACCAACGTTCCCCCGGGTGGCCGGGTCAAAGAAACCATGTGCCGCGCCACGTTCCCAAGCGCCGGGCGCCACTAAATCAGCAGCTCCTGGCCTCGGAGCAGAGCCACCAGTAGTAAGCAGCAGCAGCAGATCAAACCATGGCGAGGTCAGGGCGGGAAAGGGAGGGCGGAGGGGAGGAGCGGAGGCTGGTGCTGGGCAAGTACGAGCTGGGGCGGATGCTGGGGCAGGGCACCTTCGCAAAGGTCTACTACGCGCGGGACCTGAGCGCCGCGGCAGCCGGGGCCGGCGGCGGCGGCAGCAGCAGCGTGGCGATCAAGGTGATCGACAAGGCGCGGCTGCGTCGCACGGAGGGGATGGTGGAGCAGCTGCGCCGGGAGATCTCCATCATGCGGATGGTGCGCCACCCCAACGTGGTGGGCATCCGGGAGGTGCTCGCCAGCCGCTCCCGCGTCTTCGTCGTCATGGAGTACGCCCGCGGCGGGGAGCTCTTCGCCAAGGTCGCCCGCGGCCGCCTCACCGAGGACCACGCGCGCCGCTACTTCCAGCAGCTTGTCGCCGCCGTCGGCTTCTGCCACCGCCGTGGCGTCGCGCACCGGGACCTCAAGCCCGAGAACCTGCTCCTCGACGAGGAGGGCCGGCTCAAGGTCACCGACTTCGGCCTCGCAGCGCTGCCCGAGCAGCTCCGCCACGACGGCCTGCTCCACACGCAGTGCGGCACCCCGGCGTACGTCGCGCCCGAGGTGCTCCGGAAGCGCGGCTACGACGGCGCCCGCGCCGACCTCTGGTCCTGCGGCGTCGTGCTCTACGTCCTGCTCTGCGGATTCCTCCCGTTCCAGCACGACAGCTACGCCAAGATGTACCAGAAGATCTTCAAGGCCGACTACCAGGTGCCGCCCTGGGTCTCCGGCGACGCGCGCCGCCTCATCGCGCGCCTGCTCGTCGTCGACCCCACCAAGCGCGCGTCCATCCCGGAGATCATGCTCACGCCGTGGTTCAGGAAAGGCTTCGTCCCGCCCGTCCTGTCGCCCCAGGTGTCGCCCAAGAAACGGCTGGCGGACGACGAAGACGCCGTCGGTGCCCTCCTCGAGGGCGGCGGCAGCGACAGGGACAGCTCCAGCACTGCCTCGCTCTCGCCCCGGTCGTGCAACGCGTTCCAGCTCATCTCCTCCATGTCCTCCGGGTTCGACCTGTCGGGGCTGTTCGAGAGCGAGCAGAAGGCCGCGACGGTGTTCACGTCGCGCGCGCCGGCGGCCGCCGTGGCGGAGAAGCTGGAGTCCGTCGGACACGCCCTGGGGTTCGAGGTCACCAGGGGGAAGGGATGTAACCTGCGGATGGAGGCGAAGGTCGACGGCACGAACGGGCGGCTCGCGCTCACCGCCGAGGTGCTCGAGGTGGCCGCGGACGTGGCCGTCGTCGAGTTCGCGCACGACGCCGGGGACGCTCTGGACTTCAACAAGTTCTGCGCCGAGGACGTGCGCCCGGGGCTCGCGGACATCGTATGGGCGTGGCAGGGCGACAGCTCGCCGGCGACGCCCGCGGCCGTCGCCGGGTGCGCGTGATGAGCAGAGAAAGCGTCCGTTCCGGCGTCCAATCAGAGATGTATAAATCGTAGCGACTTCGTTAGGATTTGCGCGGTTCCACAGTTTATTAGGCTGTAAAATTTGTATCTTTCGTTGTACAGGCAAGAAGAGCAAGGGAGAGGAGTTTGTGGACACGAATACACGATGAGCCGAGTGGAGGCAGGGTATGCTCGATCAGCTTGCAAAGTTTTGATAGCAATCTGTACGAGTGGAGTTGTGTACATACAAAATTTTGTTCATGATCAAGATCTAGTTTTGGTCCCCATACCATATGGTCATCTGATCTGAATTGATTGTGCTATTTGCAGTTGTTATCAATTGCTATGTCATTCTCACTGCATCTAGGTTGTTCTCAATCTCAAACAGCGATAGCTATTCATACAAGTCTTCATGTACCACCACCAGATGTTCAACAAGGTGGAAATTCTCGTGTTCTGAATTTAATTATGGGGCGATGATTTATGGTTCAACTAGATACTTGGCTTCTTTTTTGTGGACTACCTTTTTTTTTGTGAAGGTGATCATTGGAGTTCCTCCTAACTTGTTCATATGTCCTGTTCAAAATAGATTTAGGCCACAGGCTTTATTTTTTTTGTTTGATGAAATAAAATGTGCAACTAATGATGTCAAGTCATAGTTAAATGGCCTTTTCACAATGCCAAGTTAAAGATAATTGCACCTACTTTTGTTGCAACCTCCTAATGATTGTACTTGTGTATTATTGACGAACTAGAGAAAATAAAGAGAGTGCCACTACATGTTCTTTGAGACAAAAAAAAAGTGAGTTGAGTATCAGATAGCATAAAGTATTGTGCTTTGCAGGAAAAAAGGAGGCGCATAGTATGATTTGATTGGCTCTCTCTCTCTCTTAATTTACACCAATAATGCACATTAAAAATAATCAGGGAAAAATAGAATGTAACCAAACAATGCCAGCCAAACCACTCATCTAGGCAAACTTATTAGGCCGCTGATCCCCTATTGTCAAAGTATTTGCCATTCAGAACTTCTCTTTGTTTATCGTTACTGTTTGTCGTTTCTGTTCCATTGTCTCTTTCCTTTCAGACTTTAATTGAGCATCATGAGAATAGAAAAATGTAAACTGAGAAATAAACCACGTTTCCGAGTACGTGTACCACATGTTGTTGCGTACATCAGACAGTATTCTGGAGTACGTACCCTGAACAGCTTGTGTTGCATTCCAGCGTGATTTCTGCTCTGGCAATGGCAAGTCACTGTAAACACTCGTCGAGTCAGCGTGTGAGTCTGACCACCTCCCCTGGAGGCGTCAAGAAACTCTCCTACGCGCGGGATGGCGACTTTCAGGAAGCACAGCGCGGATGCAGAGACCTTTCTCCTCATTTTCCCCTTACCGAAACAGGGACGACCGAGCACCGGTGGTACCTTGCGTGCCATTGGAGAATTTCCCAAGGAGCTCCCGATCGAATCCAGAGCTCACACGTCCTGCAGCTGCAGTGCCCTACTTCCCTGCTGATGACTCCGTCAAGATCTCGGGGATCACGCACGCGAGCAAAAAAGGAAAAGGGGGTAAATGGATAGGGTTCTTTCCTCATTTCCTGATCCCATGTGCTTAGGACGGCTCTTCATGGACGACGTGGCTGTGCTTGTATTGTACTCCCTCCATACTCATAAAGGAAGTCATTTTGGACAACGACACGGTCTCCAAAGTATTACTTTGACTCTTTATTTTTATAAAAATATTTATCAAAAAGTGATATATGTATATTTTTATAAAAGTATTTTTCAAGACAAATCTATTTATATGGCTTTCACATTTCCAAACTCAACAACTTAAAAGTTATTCATGATTTATATTCCCAATGTTTGACCAAAGCCTTGTCCAAAACGATTTTCTTTGCGAGTACGGAGGGAGTATGCGTTGTTCCAGCTCCTGAAGTTTCCGGTCATCTGCGAGATGTGGACACTCACGACAGGCTCCTCCGCTCGTCAACTCGATAGGCTTGAGAGTTCAACAAGTTTGGTGTGCGGTTAGCCACTGATGAACTCTTTTCCGTTTCATCCAGTTTGGATAAGCGCTAACCAAAATCGGCAGCCGAGATTGGCCAAATAAAATGCTCTGACGTCTAGCCCCCTCGTTGTTTTTAGTGGAAGGAAATGCATGTGCAGCTCATCGCCGATCTGGACGTCTTCCTAATATATTGGGTCGATCGGAATGCACAGTCCTACCCAGAAGAGCAAGGTAATGACACGCTGCTCGCCGCATCTAATCTTTCTATCTGCAAGAGATGACGAAGTAAACAGCAGCTGCGCACAGACAGGCAAGCAATGCTAGGAGGAGAGGGAGAGCAGCAGGTAGGTAGGTAGGTAGGAGGAGGCTGTTGTATATCTCCATTTCAGATGGAGAGATCGAGATGCCCAAACGAAATCCAGATGTGGCTAACACTGTAGGTTCATGAACATGTATAGCAGCCGCTACTGCTGCGTGCATCCTCAGGCGATCGAGACTCGAGCCCATGTGAAGAAGCACCAACTGCATGCTACGCGCACTAAAGACAGGCAATCTTTGGCGGTCTGATCTGATGAACTTGGGTTTGGCAGGAAGGCTCTTTCCTTGTGTGGGTCCGATCCGCGTGGTTGTTTTAGGGAAAGAACAGATAAGGATTTGTCCGCGGGATCTTATCCCGTTATCCTCATATCTTGCGCCCATAAGGCTGGATTCGGCACATTCTTAATTCGTTAAGCTAACCTCCGGCCACTATAGTCCATTTATTTGCCCATTATTACCACTATACATGGAACGAAAGAGATGTCATAAGTAATGCCGTCGCCCATGAGATAAGCTCGATCAGCAGCCCGGGAACCTATACAGGGCCGTAGCTACGTACAAAATGGAGGCCCTGAACAACGAACCGCCCATGTTGCACGGGCCACTGGACGGCCCTGAACCTATATATCTCCCTAGCATTAGCATGCATCCCGAAAACTCTGGTCACGAATAAGTGCCGTCTATGACAGCAACATGGTCACAAAGGCACCATCACATTAGCTTGACCATTGGTTAACAATATGAAACATGTGCAAAGTATGACAAAGCTATAATATTACAAAATTACTTTTGAAAACAAACCCAGCCATATTATTAGAAATCGGCGTTCCAAGCTTTTGGTAAACCTACCTAGTGTTGGCTACAGGGAAGTAACCCAAAGCTAAAGCTGTTTGTCGCTTTTCAGCTGGCACATCTGCGATGTTTATGCGGTTACCTCGTTGCAGGATGGTTTTGTCTAATTGGTTGCTAGGTTAAACCTCTGTCACGTCGCATGTTTAGATATTAATTAGAAATATTAAATATAGATTATTTACAAAACCCATTGCATAGATGGAGGCTAATCTATTAAGCCTAATTAGTTCATGATTTGACAATGTGTTGTTACAGCAACCATTTGCTAACGATGAATTAATTAGGTTTAATAGATTCGTCTCGTCGTTTAGTCTCCATCTATGCAATTAGTTTTATAATTAACTCATATTTAGTCCTCCTAATTAGTCTCCGAATATTCGATGTGACACGGACAAACTTTAGCTAAGAATCCAAATGCTCCCTAAACAAGGCTCACAGGTGGTCATTATGAGAGGTTGACGCTGCACTTCTTTGTACGCAAATGGCAATTGCTTAATGGCGATTGATGGGTAAGTCTACCTCACCCAGAATATGAGTGAGAACTTCTTTTCTAAAAAAAAGAATATGAGTGAGAATATGATACCGTCCGGTAGCTAGCTTCACCACCTGCAGCGAAAATATCTGGGGCGGGGAGCCCCGAGCCCCTGTTGGCCGATGCTGAGCGCTGACGCGAGCGGGAACCTGACGGACGGGGAAGGAGAATAATAATATGCATGGATGATTAGTGGAAATGGCTTCTTTTCTGAGAAGGAATCGATCGGTGGGGATGGTTGGGCCCTAGTTTTCACTTTGCGCGCTTAGGTAGATTCCATTTCTTCCCGAGCAGGCAATCGATTTTAAATTTGAAAAAAATTATACAAAATATTATAACATTTATGGTATAAAATAATTATCAATTGATTAGTTATGTAATATATTTTTGCACTAAATCTATTTGAAGACGTGAAATCTTAAATTGTTTGCCTTGAGAAACGAGAGTTGCATTCTTTTTGGGACAGAGGGAGTAATTCGCTTTGTAATCTCGTGTGGGGTGGGTTTCGCGAGAAACCAGAGTCTAGGCTGCGGCAACCGGCACCCATGCACGGACACGAGTCGGCATGAGGACAGATAGGATCGGCACTGGAAGTCTGAAACGCGTAGCAGCGTACTCCCTCCGTCCCACAAAGGTTGTCCCTTTTAGTTTGTCTTAATTTTAATCAAGTTTAAATGAAGAATATCAATATTTATAGCACTAAATTGGTATGCTATGAAAATATATTTCATAACGAATTTAATGAAACTTGTTAGACATCAAAAATATTGATATATTTTTATACAAATTTAGTCAATACAAAATTAAAAAGGCACTCCTTCGTCGGAGGGAGGGGGTGGTGGGTGACGAGCGAATGCTGCCGGGACGGCGGCAAGATGCGTACGGCCACTAAAAAAGGACGAGTCCTCTACATGTTCTTCCTCTTTTTTCCCCCCTTTCGTGCGGTGTGACGAGAAAACAGAACAAGACGAAGATGCTTCTCCATGGACCTCACTAGAGTGGCTTTTGTGCTGCTTGATTTGTTTTTTTCCCTCATTTTTCTTCGAGCGGTATTTTGTTTTCTGTTCGTGCTGTACAGTGCCGTGGTGGTGTCTGGTGTGTTATCTCATCTAGAGAAGATGACTTGGATGAGGATCGATGATCCTGGTCCTGGGAAACTCCTCGAAACCGCGGGGAGCTGAGTCGGGTCGGGCCTGAAAAAGACAGGCTCGTCCCGTCCTGTGGTGGGCCTATTTCAAACAGCACGAAACGAGCCCACCCAGACAAGGTCGTAACATATATGGGCCCAATTCCAAATGTGGCCTAGTTTGCGTGGCAACTCATCTAAAAAGGCTGCAGCCTACAGGCTAATGGGCTGACACGACCCGCTTTACTTGTCCGCTGGACCCGCGCGCGAAAGGAAAGAGGATAACATGGGCCAGTTCGCCACCACAACAGTTCTTTGGATACACACGCAGCGGAGAAGGATTGGACTGATCAGTGGAGGGTCAAAGCGCCATAGTAGATTCGCATGTTTTCATGGAGACTAGCTCGCCATTCTATCCAAACAGGTGACGTGCACGGAACATGGCTCCGAACAGCTGATATGGTTTTTGCGGAGCTTTAGACTCATGGAGACACTCATTGCTGGATTGCAACACGTCGAGGTGTGTCTAGGAATCGGAACACGATGATATTATAGAAATTTTCGGTCAGACTCAGAATCAAGACGCCCAAGGTTGGATGAAGGAGGTGATGGAGGTACTGACACCTGATAAACTTACACGGGTGGTTGTGAGATTGTGGGCAGTGTGGCATGCACGGCGTACAGCAATTTATGAGAATAAACTTACACGGGAGGTACTGTTTTGTGAAACGGATTATTACAGAATTGGCGATGCTGAAATCAAGCCCAAAGGCGCAACAACAACTAGGATAGATTCAGATTTCGAAGTGGATACCTCATTCGCATGGTTTTGATAAAATCAATATTGATGCGACCATATCCAAGAACTCGAACACAGCAGCAGTAGCGGCGGTAGCTCGGAGTGCTGATGGCACTTTTGTTGGAGTATCAGCTATGGTACTGAAGGGGGTAATGGACACTGGGATGTCGAAAACATTGGCACGTGGGAAGGCCTCCCACTAGCAAGCAACCTACTCATTCAGAAATTTAAGATGGTGAGTGATTGTGCTAGTGTCGTCAAGAATCTCCAAGAGACTGGCATGTGCAGCTAAATGCAGAGAGAGGAAGATTTGAAGTTGTTGAGGTCGTGCACGAAAGCGGAAAATTTGACATCGATGCACATGCGCCGACGAGGAGCTCGATTTGTAGTAAGGTCGGTAAGCATAACACTATCATACTATCATATGGTGTTTGTAATTGGTACTCCTAGAACTTTAAATAAATAAAAGGTAGAGAGTTAAAAAAAGATCTCGCAGGGATAACTTTTTCCCCCTACAAATTATGTTTTCTAAAAGGAAGAAATCATGTAAGAAAAGCCTCCGGAAGACGAGAGTGCATGCGGAAAATACGAGCACGAAGTCAATCTGTTCGTTTCTCTTCTTCGGACTTCCGGGTGGTTGGCTAGGTCCAAAAGTGCAAGCGAAATTACTCTAATGGCAGGGCAACGTGAAGAGATAATCTTATTTATTTTATCTCCAAGGAAAAAAAGGAGAATTTCTTATTTGATAAACAAAATAACACGTTCCTTTCTTGATCCTCAAATTTTTTTTCCTTCCGATACTGACTTCAACTTTTGTTCCTAACTTGACATTCTGTTCGATTTTCCATCCGAGCACTGTTAAATTCCCTGTGAAAAGTCCATTTTACTCTGTGAAGAACGTGGGCCCCATCGCAACCACCTTCTCCTTCCTCCCTCCCGTTATCTCACCAGCGCCGCAGCTCGCGCCCGTCACTGCGCTCGCTCTAGCCGACACCCCAGCTTTCGTGCTCCTATGCAGCACCGCTTGTCGTCCCAGCCCAGGCTGTCCCTGTGCAGCACCGCCAGCCCGCTTGCCGTCGCCGCCCACCCCGCCTAGCGTCCCTATGCCGCCGTCGCCATGTCCTACCCACCCCGGTCGCTGTCCTCATGCCCCCGTTGCTACGCGCCGCCTGCCCCGGTCGCTCCCCATGCCGCCGTAGTCGTGCGCGACCCACCCCGTGCATCACCTAGAGGACCGGACGAAAGGGATGCTCATGCCGCCGTTGTTATGAGCACTAGCGTCGCCGCGCAGCATGGATTCCAGTTTGAGGAGCTCCTTCTCCCGGCCGACAAAGCCAGCGTTCCAGGGGAACGGGATCTCCAGCTCCGCCTTGGCGCGCCACGCCCTGACAGCCGTGGCTACCGCGCGCCGCCCGAGCTGCGCCGACGATCTCGAGCACGTCGACGCGGTTGCGGAGGTCACCGATGCGCACCTCCATCACCGACTCGGCACGGGCGAGGCCCTCCACGGCCTCCCTCCAGTGCTTCTCCGCGCCGTCGTAGGCCATCCAGAGACGGTCCCTGTACTTCTCCCATAGGTCCCCGTGCCGCGCCACGACGATGTTGTCAGCGGCTAAGTCGGCCCTCCTAACCCCAATGAAGACCGGCACGAACGCACCGCACGCCAGGAAGGCGCGGACCTCCTCGACGGTGTAGGGGTTGACCAGCGTCGGCGGCGTGACAAGCACCAGCCCCGCCACGGCCGTGCCCATCGCGGCACGGGCCGATGCGTCCACGCACAGGTGCCGGTTCGACGCGACGCAGGGCACGCCAAGCTGCGGCGTGGGTTAGATAAGGGGAGGGAGGAAGGAGAAGGGTGGTTGCAATGGGGCCACGTTCTCCAAAGGGCAAAATGGTCTTTTCATAGGAAATTTAACGGTGCTCGGATGGAAAATCGAACAGAGTGTTAATTTGGGAACGAAAGTTAAAGTCAATGTTAAATAAGGAAGGAAAAAAATTTAAGGACTAAGAAAGTAACGGGTTATTTTTCTAGTGTTAAATAGGAAATTAAAAAAAAAAGAGCCGAGTGAATCGATCTTTACCTTATCATCACGGCACCACCAAATGTTCACTTTGTTCCACGCTTGACCCACCTGCTTAGCAGTTTTCTTTTACAAATAAAATACAGCCGCCGAACCTCTCCTCCCATTCACTCCTCACAGTTGATTAACTTGACATGAAACAGAGACCTATCGATTCGGGGTCAACCAAAAAATACTACTAGTACTATTCAGCTACGTGGCGATTAGCTCCTCAATGATCAACCCACATGCTAGCTGCCGCCCCGGAGCAAACAACCTACGAAGTAATCGACGGCGAGGACGCGAGGAAACTGCACAGAAACACAGTCGACGGCGACGAAGCGGAGAAAAGCTCGAAGCCTAGTTGTTGCCACGTCGGATGAGCAACAATGCAGGAGGAACTAGCTGTTGTAGGGCCGTTTGATTCCTCTTGCTAAAGTTTAGCAGCTAAATTTTGCTAAACTTTAGTTGCTAAATTTTAGCAAAAGCTGTTTGAATACTCTTGCTAAAAGATATTTAATGAACTGTAAAAAGATCTATCTACCTTTATTAAAGGTGCGCGGGAGTGGCGAGACAAGCAATAAATGAGGGGCATAGATTGTCCAGCCCACCTTTTAGCAAGTTTTAGCAACCAAAAACTTGCTAAAGTGCTAAACTTTAGCAACTCAACTTTAACAAGTTTTAGCAAGGGTGTTTGGCAGTTTAGCAAGGTGGAACCAGACACCCCCGTAGTCTCGGGGCCGGCGGTTACTATTCATTCGACCTCGACCACTTGGTTGGTGGTCCATGACCAGTTTGTGTCCCATCCATAAACGAACACATTGCAGCAGCAGGTGACGCGCGAGCGGCAACGTCAGCGAGCCCGGATGATCACCCCCGTCAGCAGCTCGGCGTGTCGTCCTCGGCGACCATTTCGCCCGGGAGAGCAAACGCCAATTTGATAAGCTATGACTTGACTCCACCGGAAAACTTGTGACGGTGTGCGGAGGCGTCACGAGTGATTCAGCATGGTGACGGAACTGACGACGCAGGGATGTGGCGAGGGATCGGATGGCGATGGCGGTCGGTCAAGTCGTTGCCGGAGCCCGGAGGCCAGACGACGGATCGGATCGCGTCGATCCCCCCCTTCCGTATATAGCATGGCCCGCCGCGTCCGCGCACAAGATTCTCGTCTCCTCCCGTCCTGAGACCACTCGCTGCTGCTTCGGACGTGCGGTGCCTTTATTAGCACTCTGTCACGTACGTGGCGGTGGCCATGGACAGGGACGGCGAGTGCTCGTCCCCCACCGGCAGTGCGGCGGCGCTCCTGCCGCTCTTCGGCCCGTCGTCACCGGCGGTGAGTCCATCTTCACCTCACCTCATGGCCACCTGCTTGGTCACCAACATTTGTTTCGATACGTTTTGCAAGTCTCTGCAGCTTCTGAGACGTCCTCTGTTCCGTCGTGCTTGGACAGGCAGAGAGCCTCGAAGAGAAGCTGAGGCGTGTCAGCGAGGAGAACCGGAGGCTGGCCGGCGCGCTTGACGCCATCCTCGCCGACCGCCCCCACCCGCGCGCTCTCGCCACGTCGCCGACGCCGAGCTGCCACGGCAATGCGGCGCCGGCAGAAGTGGCCGGCGGCGGCGTGACGGCCGAGCCGCGGCCAAAGGTCAGGACGGTGTGCGCGCGCGCCGAGCCGTCGGACGCCGACGCCAACCACCTCAAGGACGGGTACCAGTGGCGCAAGTACGGCCAGAAGGTGACACGCGACAACCCCTACCCGAGGGCCTACTTCCGCTGCGCCTACGCTCCCTCCTGCCCCGTCAAGAAGAAGGTAAAAGATTGCAAATTTGCATGCACTTCATATCGTTCTCTGCTGAGTCAGTCGATTTGCTTAAGTTTTTTTATACAAGTAAAAAACGCATGCAGGTGCAAAGGAGTGCAGAGGACAAGTCGATGCTGGTGGCGACATACGAGGGCGAGCACAACCACGAGCAACGTGCCCAGAGCGAGTATGTCACTGACGCATCGACGACCCAGCAGCAGCAGCAGGAGGCCGGGTCACAGCTGCCGTGCTCGATCTCCATCAACTCGCTGGGCCGGACGATCACCCTTGGCCTGATGGACCAACGGCCGGGATCGAACGCTGAGGCGGTCGCCGCTGAGGTCATAACGCCGGAGTTTCGAAAGGTCTTGGCGGACGAGATCGTGGAATTGCTAAAGAATGATTCCGAGTTCATGGAGTCTCTGACAAGCGCAGTCGCTGCAAGGGTGATGGAGAGAATACCAGGGCACATATTCTGATGCATTAGTATATGATGTTCATGGATGCAATTATGCAAATGTGAATATATACACATGAACTTTTCGTGGTTATGTTTTGAATCTTGTGGATTCACTCCTGCAAAAAAAGATTACAGTTGTGTTAGAAAAGGAATAAACTAGAGAAACTGCAAAGATAAACGATGTTTAAATGTTGGCCATAAATTTGTCCACTAACTCTGCTCACCACCGGTTATAATGTTTAGGACGAGCTAGTCGGTTCAAAAATTTCAAACTAACTATTTTTTAAACATTATATATTTAAAACGAAAGGGTAATACTTTAGTCTCTTATAATACTAATATTTTAAAAATTGATGGAACAGGGGGTATTTGATTGGCTCCTGCTAAACTTTAGTCCATTTTAACCCCTAAATATATAAACACCCCTACTTATTTGACTAAACTTTAGCTCCCTAAACTTCAGTCCATAAGCTACCAAAGGGTTGCTTATGGGGGTTAAAAGGTACCTGAACACCCCCTGCCTTCGTTGAGGCGCGGGGCGCAGGAGGGGGCTAGGGGACAGGCGGAAGAAGAAAGGAACAGGGACAAGGATGCGGCGGCGCTCGAGAGGAAGGAGCAGCAGCCGGAGGGAAAAGGGCAGGGGCAGTATTGATTAGAGGTATTAAGGTTATTGTTCAAATCATTTATTACTCTTTAGTCCCTACAACTATACAGGGGATTAAACTTTAGTCCTCAAAATAAACAAATTTTAGTCCCTAAAATAAGCAGGGCCTGTAGTTCTCTTTGGGCAAAATTGTTTGTGAAATTCATGTGCTTCAAACGCAGTGTAAAAGAATAGCTAGGCTATTTGCATTGGATAACAAGAACGGAATCAACAAGGGGGCGCTTGGTTTCCACGCCGCCGCTTGCTTTGCCAGGCAAGGCAAGATACAACACGTCGCATTGGGACTTGTGCAAGCAAGGTTTTGCTTGCTGCAGCGAGAGAGCCAAATCGGCTCGTTAAAAGCGAGGCGAGGCAATGCTCGCTGGGCAATTTCAGCGAGAATACATGCACCGACCGTGGTATTATTGCTGCTGCTTCTTATTCCCATACGGAAAGCACGTGCAATAATGTTGAATTGAACGAAGTCTTCTGCACCAAAGAAAAAAAAAGGAGAGAGATTGAAAAGAAAAGTGAACTGACGTCAGGGATGCTACGTCATACGCGTGCACTAGACCGCTGGAGGAAAACGTTATGAACTGGACAAGTCGGATGTTCTCATAGTGGTGCTAGAATTCCTGAGGAAAAGTTAAAATTGGCCTCAGACAATATGACCTGGAGTTGACAGCAAGTGCTTGACTTCCAAGCAGGTAAAAGCCATGCTTAGTCGCTTGATAATAGTACCGTTAATCTCTGTATAATGTGAGACTTGACTTACTGGACATTCTATTAACTGATGATGTCGTACCAAAGCATTCCAGAGAAAAAAAAGATGCAGTACCACATTCCATGTCAGGAGTGCGTGTCAAGTATGACGAGTGGATATTTTAATGACTTTGTACTACCAAAAGGCTTTATGTTGGGGCTACCAGAGTGAAAAGGATCAACACACTCACGAGTGAGTCTCTCATCACGTACTGTACTTGTTGTCTATAAATAAACCGCTGAGCTTGACTGCTGCATATGTGTAGTGCAGTAGTGGGGAAGACGCGCGCATAATTTGTAGACAACCGAATTTAAACTCTGGTGAGCGAAGTCATACAGCGATGGAGCTCAAATTCACTTGGTTCTAATTCGTATCCAATTTGGAAGTATTTTTTTTCTTTTTTCCCGACCGAGCGAACACCTAGTTCAGTTGTTGAAACTAACAGCCAGGTAGGTTTTTACTGCACCAACCCTCTTCCATGACATCATCATGAGAACCACCGCATCCGTCAGCCTGTAGGTGTCATATATCGTGCCAAGCGGAGCACTGCTGGGTGAAAAGGATGTTCTGCAACCATAAGCATGTTGGTACGCACGTGGAGATATGATTTTTCCAAGGATTTCCAGCGGACTTGACTTGTCTCTTCTCAAGTCTTCAGCTCCTCACCCTCCAATCGCTCAAGTGGATGCTGCCATCCTAGCTACTTGGCTTCATGAAATCGAAAACGAAGCCGATCATCTGTCCGACGCATGATTATCGACCAGGCCTAATGGAGGAGCACCGTCCACAGTTTCGTACAAATTTCCTGTGGGAACAGTGGCGAAAAAAATATAAGTAAGGTGGAAATTGTATAGACCAAAAGACCATTTCGGCCTTGTGCTAACCAGAATTGGGCAACATCTTAAATGCCAGAAACACTTGGGAAAGTGCTAAAACACGCTTGAAATCATTCCGTGTGTAATCTCTCGCGAAACACATGAGCCGGGATGGGGATCAAAGTTTCCAAATTTAATATATATATATATATATATATATATATATATATTAGAAATTATCTGTACACTATCTTTGAATTGGGACTAATAATAATTAATAGAATTGCAATAGGATCGAATCTGAACAACACCGGGAGACTGCCAAATTAGAAACACATGCTTTCCTTGAACTGAATATAGAGTTGAGGTGGCACAATGGTAACTTCCGTTCGTCATCATCTTCTTCCTCCGAAGAAAGGTATACTTTTCTTAACCAGCACTCGAAGCTGTTGAAGTGAGCTCAGATCATGAGATCAAAGCTGCCGTCATCAAAAAAACGTCACAGGATTTCCACGACACAACGTCATGCAACTGGACAGATGGGATGTTCCCGTACGCTGTGGTTGAATCCTAGAGGAAAAGTTGAAATTAGCCTAAGAGAATATGACCTATTGACCTGAAGGAGTTAACATGCGCTTGACTCGCAAGCTGGATAGCACTAGGCCTATATAATTTGAAGACTTGACTGACTTGACAACTCTTTAATCCTTCTTTAACAACTCAACATCTCGGAGTACTAAATATCTAGTCAGGACTACTTTTCAACACTGATGAGATAATATATTTAATTAGCTTTATCAGCAAAAGTACATTGTTTAGCCTCACCTAAAGTACCAGATCGCCAATTAGAACTGAAAAGGAACTCAAATAAACAATTTCCAGAGTTTAGGCATGCATCTTTGGTTGCTTGCAAAAGCTACTCTTTTTGAAACGTAAAACCAGCGGAGATTGCCGACTTTATATTAATTAATAGAGGAGATTAAACAAGGCCTAGGCCAAAACAGAAATAAAAGAGTATTGCTGTACAGGTAATATACACTGAAAAATTAGTCATCGATCGATCGTCTTGATCGCTCCCGGATGCTTTGCTCCCACCGAGATCCAGCATTGTGCCTCCTCTTTTATTTTGCATATCAGTTGGTCTTGATTTAGGTATTTGTGTTGGAAAACCCTTGAATTCCATTCCTTCCAAGTTCCCAGCACACCAGGATGATCAGGGATCGCAGTCCCTTAAGCGGAGCTCCGCTCATGGATCCTACGATCGACCACCACTCGCTGATGGTTGTAAATGTTGTCTAGTCGCCTCTTGTCGGGACATGTGTAGCTACCCATTCAAAAATCTTGTTCCATATGCTTAGGCTGTAGCAACACTGTGTCAACAGGTGTAACAAATTCTCATCGCGTGAGTGATAAAGGATGCAGATCTTTTGGTTTGGCCATCCTTTAGTAATTAGCCGATCCGTTATCCATTAGCCTATTCTGATATGCGAGCTAAGAGAAGAATTTACATTTCGGTGGCGCCCAAGTTCTCCAAATGAGGTGCTCCATGTGCAAGGGGCTGAAACCGTCGTCTACTCTCCATGTTTGGTCAGCTTCCAAACAATAGAATCAGGCGTGCCTAGGGTGAGCTGAAATTTTCGTAGTCTGTTCCACTACTGGGTGAATTCAAATAATTGCATGCTAGATGATATGGCCACTATGTTGATATCTGCTACCTACATGTCGTTGGTTACTGCATCATTGATTGTTCTTCTTTTGTTCTTTGAGATTTTGTATATAGTTGGCGCTAGATTTTTCGGCGTGACTCCTTGTAGCCATGCAGAATCCTAGAATCTTGTTGTTTTCTTGTCACCTAGCGTGATGGTGGTGGCTGCCGCAAACAAGCAGCTATCCTTTTCATTGCACGGGATTGGCATGCCGACCCAAGGTTTGTGAGGTCCCTTCCATTCCTGCCACAACCAACAAAACCGCAGAGCTTGAGCAAATTTCTTTAGTTTTAGGATTTCTAGCCCGTCCAGTCTTGTTGGTCTGCAAGCTCTAGCCATGCAACCTTACACTTCCCTCCTGCAAATTGGTCTGTGCCGGTCCAGAGGAATCATTTATGCCGTCTATCGATTTCTTCAAGTACTTCTGCTGGTGCATTGAGGGCGGATAGGTAGTAAATAGATTGTGATGATAAGACAGCTTTTACAAGCATTTTCCTTCCTACCGGGGTGAGCGGTTTCCCAATCCAGTTGGCTAGTGTTCCATTTGCTTTGTCAGAGAGGGGTTGGAAATCGACCTTCTTGAGTCCGCCCAAGGATAGCGGTAGTCCTAGGTATTTGATTGCGAAGGATGAGCTGGTTGCCGGGAAAGGCGCAAGGATCATGTCAAGGTTGATTCCATTGCAGGGAATCGGTGCAGCTGAACTCTTGGTAATGTTTGTATTCAAGCTCGTGACGCGACCAAATTTGTCCAGTAGTTCTTTGATGTTTGTAACATCCAAAGTCATCGGGTTGAGGAAGATCGCAGCATCATCCGCATAAAGAGATAGATGTAGCCGCGCGCATTTGCCCCTTAGCTTAGTTAGTGCCCTCTTTTCGGTTGCTAGTTCAAGCAGCTTCTGCAGTGGGTCGATTGCAAGGATGAATAGAAGAGGGGATAAAGGATCCCCCTGTCGTAGTCCTCTACCATGCTGAATGTCCTCTCCTGGGGCACCGTTCATTAAAATCCTGGATGTTGCGGAACTGAGGAGGGTTGTGATCCAGCTCCTCCATCTCGGTGGGAAACCACGGTGTCGTAGGAGGTCAATTAAGTAGTCCCATCGTACCGAGTTGAAGGCCTTGGAGATGTCAAGCTTTAGTAGTAGTATTGGAGTTCTGGATGTGTGAAACCGACGGGACGGGTGAGATTTTGTACATACATAAAGTTATCATGCATTGCTCTTGATTTGATGAATGCGCTTTGGGTCTCTGATATCAACAGGTTCATGTGTGGCTGCAGTCGTAGGGCCATCATTTTTGTTATGATTTTCGCAATCGTATGGATGAGACTGATTGGACGAAAGTTTGCAATCGTGTCACCTTCCTCCTTAAGTATGAGTACTATGTTAGCCGAGTTGAGGGTGTCAAAGGAGTCGTGGCATTGGCTATGGAAGGCATGGATTAGGCTCATGAGCTCCGCTTTAATTGTCTCCCAACACTTGAGGAAGAAATTGATCGTGAAGCCGTCTGGCCTGGTGCTTTGTCCTTGGGCATAAGTTTCAGTGTCCTTTTGACTTCATCCTCAGTGAATTCATTGTCAAGGGTGGCGAGGTCATGCAACGGCCATGAAAAGAGTTCCTAGTTGAAGTCGAGGTCTCTATCCACAAAAGCTACTTTAGCTTCATGTGGTTTTCAAGGGTGGCGAGGTCATGCGATGGCCATGAAAAGAGTTCCCAGTTGAAGTCGAGGTCTCTGTCCGCAAAAGCTACTATAGCTTCACGTGGTTTTGCTATTGTTTTAGGGAGTTACGAATAACTTTTATCTACAGTTCATTTAGGACCAGTAACAACTGATTAGTTGATTACACATGTGGCTGCTTTAAAATGGTCCTTGCATAATTGAGAATTGCTGCTTGAATCATTGTTTTTCTCTCAAAATTGCAAAACCACTCCGTATTCTGCCTGGATTTTGAGATGCCACTGCAAATTTTAGGTACAAAAGTTTGTAAAAATCTACATCTTGTCATACCCTTACATCAGTTGGTATGTACCATATGACATTATATATGAACATCAGCAGAGCATCAGTTACAAAAGTTTGTAAAAATCTACATCTTGTCATACCCTTACATCAGTTGGTATGTACCATATGAAATTATAGATGAACATCAGCAGAGCATCAGTTCCGGCCGAAGTAGCCATCGTGCCAATCGGCAAGTTGCAAAGGATCTCCGCTATGGCAGGCACTAGTGGACGACGCAGGTGGAGACATATTTTTTTTGTGGGGGGATGTGGGTTGTGCGGCGTTAGAGCAACTCCAAGAGTCTCTCCAAAAATTCTCCCCCAAAACTATGTATCGGGGGTTCTCCTAAAATTTTCTTTCCCCAAAATCATATCATTCCATAGCAGTTCACCAATACTAGCCTCCCCATTATTTTAAATCAAACCACATCAACATGATGGGCCCTCAGTTGGGCTGGCCTCCTATGGTTAATCACGTTTCCTGCCTCCTCACGCACCATCCCTCCTCTTCTTCCCCACACCGCTCCCCTCCATTTCCACCAAAACAAGCTCCGACCGCTGGCCAAATCCGCCAAGACGTAGTTCCGCAGCAGGCACTTCAACCGGTTCTGCTCCTTGTCCCCTGCGGTGCACCCACGATTCTTCCCCGCCACTGGCAGCTGCCCTGCACCCCCGTGGTCACCACCAGCTGTCCCTGCTTGCTTTCCTCCTTGGGGCGCTCATCCGCGCCCGCGCTCGATGAGGCCGACGCCGACACGCCACCCATCTCCGGCACCCGCCATATTTCCTTGTCGCTCATCTTCGCCTGCTGCTTTTCATGCTCCTGGTCCTACACCGCCATCTTCCTCATCCTCCTCTCTCTCCCCTTCAGGAACAGATCAAGATCTCCTACATCCTACCACCACTCCTCCTTATACTCTTCCTGCTCGCGAAAAATCAAATCTTTGCGCACACCAGAAGGGATAGGCACAGAGCTGGGCCGCCCCCTTCCTCCTTCTCACTGATGTCGTCCTCTGCCACCTCGCTCACCCAGCTCACCGCCGACGCTCGCCGATGATGCTCGCCTCCTCGCCATGCCGGCACCACCCCCTTTCCGCTGGCGCCGCTGATTCCGGTGCCACCCCTTCTCTGCCGCCTCACTCGCCCAGCTCGCTGCCATAACTAGAGCCGCTGCCCCTGTTGCTGCTCCTTCCGCTGCTGGCCGCCCTTGCCCTATCCACGACTTTGGGCTTCACCAAGGCGGCCACGATGCCGGAGTCGGGGCGGGAGGAGGCTGCGGCGTCATTGCCCCGGTCTTGTGCTGCTCATCCTGGTGCCGCAGGGCAACCTGGAAGACGCGAGGAAGGGCGTCCAGGCGGAGGGGAGGAGCGGGCAAAAAAAAACTCGCAGGAAAGGAGTGCGGTGGGCGATTAGGGAAGGAGAGACTGCATGCAAATAAGCTATTAGGGGTAGTTTAGGGTGGCTTTTGGAGTTGCTCTTACGGACCTACTACTTGGCTAGTTGCCTGCTGACTTGACTTGGCTTAAGGGATTCTGGTACTTCACATGTGGGGCCGTGGGTGGGACATCGCACACTGATTACACCCGACCGGGCTTTCTCAAATAGGCAACGAAACCTAACATTGGATATGTGCCCTTTGAGCAAGTCTTTACCATGTAGTGGACTACATGCTGCACATACTATCCATAACAATTTCGTATGAATTTCCGTTGGAAAAACCAAGAAAAAGGAACATGGGAATTGTTATGACTGAAACTATTTTCTGGTTTCTACTTCCACACCATTATTTAAATAACATGTCGAGTCAGAAACACATGCGAAAGCATAAAAAACATGCCAATGGTCGATTCTCTCAATTAGCACTCACACGGCACATGGGAAAATGACATATATTTCGGCGGTATATATTTTCAGTTGTTCTTCTAGCTGATGCGAGCAAGTAGAAAAGGTGGATAAGCATAAAAGGTCACGTGGAATGGTACTGTTTGCATCATGCCACCATAATTACTTTAAGAAAACCCTCTCTTGATGGCTTTTCCCTAGTTTCATTCAACATCGTCGGTGCAAGGTTTCACTGCGTGATTTCCAAGAGTGTCAATATATATATGTCATATCATCTAATAATCATTGAGTTGATGAATGAAACTAAGTCCCTCAATGCAAAGCTTCATTTCATGATTTTATATGTTAGCATATCATTTAAATCTATCATCTAAGTGACCAATGGGAGTTGATGCATGTGTGGAGATGAAACTCAAATCCTTTTCAATAGATATTCCAGTTTCATAGCTCTTGGTAACTATGTACACCTTGTTTCATCCCCATGAACCTAATTCTTTTCTTTTCTCTTAAACTCCAGCCATGTCATCACTTTTGCCTAGGAGGCATATCATTTAATGAGAATGAAACTCATATGAAACTTGCATTGTGAATGGCCTTAATGTAAAACCAATCCTATATTCAAAAACACTACTGCATTGGTAACAAAACATAATCTTCAATAATTATCAAAGAGTAGATACCTTTTTTATAGACAAAACTATCTTAGTTTTTAAAATAAAAACTCTTATTGTTAATCCACAGTGGGTGGATAAACTGTTAAGGAACTAGCTAGTCATCGACCTTCCTACTGAACCTACTAGCTGTTGTGTTTTTCTCAGGTTATTGCCAAATTAAAAACTAGCACACGAATTCAACATTAGACTAGTTCCGTCTTCTCTAGCAAACACCAAAAACAGGAATAGGGAACGTGCTACAAGGATGGTTAATGCTAAAATATATGATGTGTTGCCAAGCTAAGATAGCTTGTTCTTGCAACTTTTGGATATTCGAAGCGACATTGCACGTTAGCTTTTTTGGTTGTGAACCTAGGTGATTTCAATCAACAATAAGCTGATGGTATTTCTCCGCATTTTCCATTATAATTTTCTTCGTAAGTATCCTCATATCCGTGAGATCATGAACATATGTATAGCTTGGTCATGAGTCTTCCAGGACTGAGAGTTGGTTTTCTTTATTAATCTCCTGTTCCAGTCCCATCAACTAGCTAGGGTTACTAGAACTAATTAAACCATTAAATTATCTATCCATTATCCTTAGACCTTAATTAAGAGCAACCAAAGCTACATATTTCAATGCTTAACTTCACAAGTCGAAACACGCAGCGATTCTAATGGGAGCTTGACTTGACTTAACATGCAGTGGATCAATGGATATGCCCTTAAATGCAGGAGAGTGAATATGTGGATTTTTTTGGTTAGTCAGAAAAAATTGAGAGTTGAAGTATATCTTTTTTTGCTGTCGTATTTTCTGTGAAACATGTCATCGGCAATTAGATCCTTCCTCTCTCTCGCCCCTCACGACAATCACAAGAAACACAGTAGGCACAAGATGTAAGTAGAGCTTTTCCTTATTCTTCAATCCATAAATTATACGGAGTGCGCCTCTTGGTTATATAGTATTGAACTACGGATGAGTTTGGTGAGAGCCCACATTCAACTGGTCGGGCTTGGAGAAAGAGTCCTCTTCTCTGTTGCTTCGTTTGGTCGGTCCTTAACCTGCGTTGTCCAAGCCAGCAGATACTTTCAATTCTGTGTATTAAAACAGTATTAAATTACTAGATTCAACCATGTTGTGAGAAATCTTTTAGCTTTCTAAATTTGGTTTCTCGCACTCAAGAACCAAATGAAAGATATTGACAATACTGGAACTTGGCAAGGATTTGATTGCTCAACCTTTTGTTTTTTGCGCTAGAAAATTTTTTGATTGCTCAATACTGGAACTTTTGTTTTTTGCGCTAGAAAATTTGTCAACACTAAATAAATGTTGCCAATACCTAGATCATTTTCAATGTGGATGCTTGGTAAACTTTCAATGTGACTCCATCTACAGGCAACGACGCTACGTGCTCATGCATGTTAGTTCTGTATGCGATGCTTAATATGCTCTCTAGTCTCCAAGAAATTAAGCTGCACAAAATATAATATCTCACGTGGCACTCAGTTGGTACTTGGTACTAACGTAACAAGCATGACGCCACCTGCCTGATGTCATGGTGAGCATGAAAGCTCCTGCAGGGAAAAGAAAGCCAAAACGTCGACACCGTGTGTAATGGAATCCGGGGGAAAGGTGGAGAAAAAGTCTTGGCCGTATGGAATCTGTTAAGTTAGAAATAGAGACTGCTTTTCGTCCAGAGGGTCGTGCTCAACTCCTTTGTAAGAGTCAAACTCAATAATGCATTCATGATAAATGGCAACTCGACCCCAACTTGGTCCAACAATAGTTACATGATGGTGCTTGGCATTTTTACTACCAAAGAACTTTGATTCTCTTTCTTGCGAGTAAAATGACTTTGATTCTTGACTTGGTGCTACAGAAAGACGTCCATTTATGGTCCTTCCCATTCCCACGTGAGCATGTGAGCACGCAAAAGCTCCACGTGTCGAGTTTAGAACTACAAGCAACAAAATCCCGAGGAAATATAAGACAACATAGACTTACGATGCAAGGGGCCGGACACCAATTATGGTCACTTGATGACGGTTGTCATCTGAATACGAAATGGCTTTGTTTCTTCACTTGGTTTTGCAAAAAGATGACCCTCTATGTCGTCGAGGGGTGACACGGTTTATCTGGCCCCTCCTTTTTGCCCACGTTACGAACGCGCAAAAGCTTCACGCGTCACATTTACAACTACGTAGCAGCGAAATCCCGAGAAAATTCAAGACAACGAAATGGATTTAAAATTCAAGGGTTTTAATAATGGACGATACTCAATTGCTTAGCATTTGAGTATCCATATGACTTGGTATCTTGACTCGTGCTATACTGCTGTGGAAGGATGGCTCTTTGTGTTATCGAAAGGTTGCGCGGGCTTTGTCCCTTTTTGTTTCTCAACATACAAAAGCTTTGCGTGTAGAATTTAAACATAATACATCATTTTGTATGTAAAATGTTTGAACAGGATATACCAAGTCTTACAGAACTACAAAATAGCACGGTCATCTTGAAGTACTCTATTTATATTAGTAGGTTTGAAGTGTCAATCAATCAAAAAGACAACAAAACTATTTTTTCATATTTGTCCATTCTCTTCTCACGTGAGAAAATTGCTTGGCGAAGTACCAATTTAACTTTTTTAAGACCTGCTAGTCGCATATGGTACTATTACCCGGCAAGGACAGAGGAGGCCAGTGGTTTTTGCGAGCAAGCCAGGGAACCAAACCACACAAGCCTCGCCCGAGAACGCACGCAAAACCGAAGAGGCGAAGACGATGACTTTGTTCAAGTCAACGGCGTTCACAAAAGACTCCACGGATAATTGACGAGAGGCTCTCGCTGCGTCCTAATCGTCTGGCCCACCGCGGACAGCTCTCTCTTGTCTTCTTGTGCGAGGTCATGCACAAGCACAAGGTCACGCTGTACATGACATGAGTAGAGTACATGACAAAAGAAAGTAAAAAGTGAGGGAGAAAACTCTGGAGCTAACAATGATCGATGGAACACCAGGTGTTGCTGAGATTAACGGTGGGAGCTAACAACTTTCTTTGTCAAATCAGAAATATTTTTATATACCAGGTCAGTCTAGTCAAGCCAGATATTCTGTCAGGAAAACCTCTGATTAAAATAAAGCAACTACAGAAAAAACTATCGGCTCTAGCAGTCTTGCTCCCGCCGGAAATGAAGAAGTGGTGTTACTTCATTATTATTTATTTTTTTTCACAACTCACATGATGTACTCTGTCTTGATTAGAACATAAGAATTTTATATTATCGGGTACAGGTCCTACACATAAATTTAGTAGGAATTCCATATGAATCGGCAAAAAAATAATGCATTCTAATTCGAATCAGGGCAACTCCAATGTATTTGGCAAAACTAGCAGTGGGATCCACAACAGATTTTCTTCAGTTGCGGAAAGAACCATAATGGTATGAAAGAGAAGGTCACAGATCATCTATCTCTACTTCTGGTTGGCTGAATCTGTACAGAAATAATTTTTAAACATCTGTGGGCTACCCATAGTACTATGGGTGTCTTTTATTATCTTTTTTCTATGTACAACTTGCACAATGTTGCTAGGAGGCTGAATGTAATATTATAATAGCTATGGACTACTTTCCCACGATGTTGTGGTCACCATTGAGACAAATGAATTTAACGGAGCAGCGTGCGAGTATGTGAAATCACATTTCCTTTTTTTAAACAGAAGAACGACACCTCATGCCCACCACCGTACCTTTTTTTTAGAATTGGAATAGTTTCGGACCTCTGCGACCACCATGTAACCCCTCTTCGTCACAAATATAAACGATCTTAGGATTTTTATAAAGATTAAGCTCATTAATAATACCTGACATAATTAATTAGATCAAAATACCTTGTATATCTGGCCGAATGAAGTGTTCAGCTAGCGTACACACACTAACAAGTGCACCTCTTCGACATGTGCAGAATAAAAATACATCTAAATCGACGATATATTTGGACTCAACAAGTGGAGTGCTATACCTGTGCTTCCACTACCGCACAAAGCTAAACAATCGCTGAGGACCGCTCGGTTGGCTTGCTCGCCAGATGCGCGAGCGGCCGAGCGTGAGTTCCATCCCTGGGATCCACACTCGCGTGCCTCATGGGGTTTTTCCCCTGTTACCGCCGGGATGGGTCCCGATCTAGGTCTAGGGTACACACGCATGCGCGTTCAGTGGTACTGCACGTTTCCCGCACATTGGAGGCTTAGAGCCTCCCAATCCTTCCTTGGTTTGTGTGAGGATGCGCACGCGTGTGTGTCAGTGTGGTGTGTGTGGGTTCGTGGCGTCCTCGTTGTACCCTCTAAAAAAAAGCAACACAATCGCTAGGGATAGGATACCTCTAGTGACATTTAGCGATCTTTGTTTTTCTCCTCCATTTCCATGTGAAAATAGCTAAAGCACCTCGGACAGAATAATATACAGGGCGAGTTCTTTTTAGTTCCAACCACTCTTCATGCGCTGTAGGAATGCGAAACCAAAGCCAACCTTCCCTGGCATGAGCAACATGCACACCCATGTCATGACCCAAAAGTTAAAAATAAGATTAACATGTTAACAAGAGCATCATGAGCATCATTTATGCATAATTGAGTATCATGGCCATGCATTTGTTGAAGTTCATAAAATTGTTGTTTATTCTTGAAATTCATCTTTGTGAATAAACTCAAATTTCTGATATGCAACTATGCTCTCAGTTATTTTATTTAAATATTAGGTGCAATGTGATAATTTTACAGTATTTTTACTTAATTTTCCAGTGATGTTTTCTTGTGTTAAAAATTCACTTAAGTTTAAATTTTAGCTATTTTTCTTTGTCAATTGTGTGAAAACCTAAGCAGTTCTTGAGGTGATTCTTATGGCATTGCATTCTTTGTAATTTTATCTTTCAAATGAGTATTTTTGGAGGATTTGTGGGTGCCTGTGGCTGGGTCGTTTGAAGTGGAGAAGTTGAACGGTTTGAATTTCGTCGGGCCCACTCGTCAGCACCTCCTTCCTCCTCTCCCGCGCCTCCTTGCTTGCCGGTTGGGCAGCAGAGATGGCGTCTGCTCAGCTGCTGCAAACGGACTGGCCATTGTGGCTTCGCCCACGCGAAATGCCTCCCTTGCCTTCGCTCCCCCTCACCTTTTTAAGCCCGACGTTGACCTCCCCGAAACCCAAACTCCCCAACCTCCATTGCCGTCGCCACCACCTCCAAGCTCCCCTCCATTGCCGGCCCGATTCACTACCGTTGGTGAGTCTCGACTCGATTCCTCGCAGCCACAGCACCCCCTAGAGCTCCTGCATCCATTTTGCCCCTCACCTTTCTTCCTCCCCCACCGTGCAGGGCGCTCGCCGGTGAGCTCCGTCCGGCATTCCGCTACCACCCCTGGAGCTCCACTGTGCCGCCTCCTCTATGCTGCGAGGCTGCTGCTGGTGAGCCCCTGTGGCCTCAGGGCACCGTGCCCTCGCCTCCCTGCTGTGCAGCACCGCACTCCCCAGTCGCCGACCAAGCCAAGGCCACGGCCGACCATGCGTCGCTGGCCTCGTGCCTATGTGCGTGGGTGTGTTTGGGTGAGAGAAGAAAGAGAAGGAGAGGGGGTATGGGGAAAGATCCAGGGACCCACGTGCAGGAGAAACAATAGATCTAAGGCTTTAGATGTGAAATAACCTCAATTTTCTTTGTTTCCTAGACTTAAATGGCTGCAAACTTTGAAAACGCATAGAAATGTGTAGAAAAATGATAAAAATATGAATCTTATTTTTTTGTGTTCTTTTTGGGATATAGTTTCATCCAAAAATGATTATATGCATGTTCCTGTTGTATATCTGGTGCTATAATTTATTTTATTCTAAAATTGTTAAATGCTTTATAAATCATGTGATGCTCCAAAAATTATGAAACCAATTTTGTTAGCTTACATTTATCATTTATGCTCCATATATACAACTTTTATAAGTTGAATATATGGTTTTCATACTTTTTTAGATTTATTTATTGTTTGTTGTCTTAATTTTGTTATTCACATAATAAATAGCATAAAAAGATAAATTTTGAAACCACCTTCGTTAAGCCATGTTTTCTGTATATATTCTAGAAAAATTGTATTCATATTTTTCTGGATGATTTACGTGTCTTTTTTGATTTAATGTGCTTCATGATAGTTTATCTTGTTTATTGTATATCTCTATATTGAAAATTGATTTTGATGTGAATCCAACTCTTATGGTTTTGTATTGTTGCCTTCTATCAGTGAAATTTATTTCTTAATTGTTGCTCAACGAATGATTTTAATCTTACAATTTTCTTCTTACTTGTGGCTTATCGATTAGCATAATCTCTCATAATGATCTTGTATGTTTGTTTACTGTTTTTAGCTAGATTGTTCTGTTGTTAATTCATTCCTTGCTATTTTATTAATTATCCATGCAATTCATGAGCATTTGCACTCATGGCATCATCTCTAATGCATGCACGCATTTCATTCATTTTAGAGAGCAGGTTGCTGGAGAACGAGTCGGTTGAGCCCGAAGCCGAGGCTAATGTAGAAGTGGTTGTTGAGCCCGAGGAAACCCAAGACAAGTAGCTATGCATACTTATCCTACTTTTCTAAATAAATTTGTTACTATGTATAGCTATGGGATGCATGTGGGTTATCTATCTTAGTGCATTGTTAGAACCTATGTTGTTGATATTATGGCCTCCCTTGCTTTGTTATTATACACCTTGTCGCTCGAGTAGTATGGGTAATGTTAAATTAACCTTGTTAATTGCTTAGCCATGCTTAGACATAGAATGGTCACTTTGGTAATGGAGTGGTTATAGATTAATCAACAACGATTCTAGTATGATTCTCTAATGTTGTTGATAAATGAACATGATGATTAATTGGATAAAAGATTTGAGCGGTGCGTAGGGCCATGAGAATGGAGTCTCAGTGACATAGGCCGCTTGAGTCGATTAAGGACCATCCGTTGTTGATGTTAGTTTGAGCACCTTTTTCGTGCTACCACATGTTCCCGAATGGGATGAATAAGCCTAATACCTTACTTGTCTCGCTCTATGAGGCATGACCCTAGATTGTGGTCCTTGGACTATGTAGAGGAGCCTAGGGGTGTCCTCGGTGGACCTAGGTAGTCCTCCACACAAGCTAAGCGTGTTACATTCATAGTTTGGGGCGGTTTGGAAACGGTTAGCATGAGTACCCCAAGTGCACCTTTGGCCGGGTGTGCGAGCCGCAAGGTCCTCGAGTCGTGTGGGTAAAGAGTACACCCTTATAAGGATAAATCAATTCGAATTGCCACGCTCTCAGTTATGAGCAAGCTCAAATCCCATGAATTCATCGTAGAGTCATCGGATGCTTATGTATACTTGTTAATATAAGTATGCTCTATGTTACCATGTTGGTGTAATTGTTTTAACTAAAATTTGAAGTGGATTTTGGGCAAGATCAATAAAATTTTGCTAGTTGTCCATAGGATGATATTCACGTGCTTATGGTCAAAAACTAAGGATAGGATGAGCTAGGCTTTTGCAAATTTACTTTACCTTAAAGTCTTACTCTTGTTTATCCCTTTGCATGCTCCTTGTTATATATTTGCATAAGACTTGCGAGTATCTTTTTTACTCATGTTGCTATCGCTCACTAAGTTGCAGGTGAACCGGAGGCCGTGTTTGGTCACTTTTACCCCGCCGATTCGAGGGTGGGTGATGAGTGACTAGAGCGGTTGTTTGTTGCTTCGGTGGTGTTCTTGGGCAACGACACCATCGTTTCTTTTGCGTTATTCTATCGTATCCACTATGTAGTGGTGCTCTTTTCATGAGTTAGATGTTGGGTAAACTTGAACCATAATATTTAATCTCATGTTATTGTTGTCATGAGTCCAAGACTTGTATTTTGGAGCTCATTTATTAAATTTCAGATTTGAACTGTGTATGTCACAAACTTATAATCTTAGTTGTTGAACTTGTGTAATATTTAAAATTGCTCTTTGTGGTTCATGTGATGATGTGCGATTTGTATGGTTGGTATTGCTCGATCTTAAGCATGTTGTGAAACACCTCTCGAGACCACCGGATTTATCTCTTGTTATGTTGAATTATACCGAATCTTGTATCTCTAGGTACGAGTAGTCACTAGATATGTCACAAGACCGGTAAGTATTGACTCTTATTCTACTATTACATAACTGTCAATTCACTCAAATTGGGTGGTTCCAACGACCCCCGTCCGTGCAGATCGATCGATGCGTAAACGTGCGTGCGTACACACCTGATTGGCACCCGAGCGCACGCTCTTCGTTTGGTCGGATTCGCCCGCGCCGCTCCCCGACGCGGTCGGTCAGCCTCGTCCCGAGCACAGGGAGAAAAAGGAAATGACGCGCGCCGTGACGATAAATGCTGACGTCTCGGCCGGTGACGTCGGGGCGCTCTGGACGAACGGGAGGGGGACTCCACGACCACGGATCCGGAATCCAGGCCGCGCGTGGCTTCTCAGATTCCGACCGGTCAGCGGGTCGTGCTCGCGCCCCGCTTTTTCCACTCAGCTCCGTCACAATTTTCACGATGCAGCGGCCGCGCCCGCCCCGCCCCGCCCCGGCCGATCGATCGATCCCTCACTCCCTCCACCCCTATATCTACCACGCCTTCCCGGCGGCAAGCATCCAAGTGTCCTGTTCCACAGCTCGTGCAACTCATACCTTCCGCAGCGGGGCTTGTTTACACAGGGAGACGCAGGCACCGATCGATGCTGCTCATGGACTCGGCGCGGCGCGCCGGCTGCTCCCCGGTCTGCTTGGACCTCAGCGTCGGCCTCTCGCCGTCGCCGCCCAAGATGGGCGCGGAAATGGCAGCCGAGCCTGAACGACCCGACCCCCACGCCGGCGGCTGCAGGATGGCGTCGTCCATGACCGACGAGCAGGTAACGGATCGATCGCTGCCCGTCTTCCTCGCCGCTTGCCTTCCTTGCTCTGCATGCCTCTGAATCCGTGGTCAAAATGTTGTTGACTCAGGCCAAGACCCTGGAGGCCAGGTTCACCCAGGTAAGCGAGGAGAACCGGCGGCTGAGCGAGATGATCGCCTACCTCTACGCCAGCCAGTTCGCCAGGCCGAGTCCCCCCGACGGCTCGGACTCGACGCGCGCCTCGCAAGCCGCGTCGCCGCCAACGCCGCCGGCGGTGAGCAGGAAGAGGAGCAGGGGCAGCCTGGAGCCGCCCTCGAATTCGGGCGACGCCAACAACGGCAGCGGCAACGCCGAGGCCGCGCACGCCGACGAGAGCCCCCTGAGCGACGGCTTCGAGGGCTCGTGCAGGCGGATCAAGGTCAGAAGGGTCTGCACCCGGATCGACCCCTCGGACACCACGCTCACCGTCAAGGACGGGTACCAGTGGCGGAAGTACGGCCAGAAGGTGACGCGCGACAACCCGTCCCCGAGAGCCTACTTCCGCTGCGCCTTCGCGCCCTCCTGCCCCGTCAAGAAGAAGGTGAATTTTCTACCATTTCCGCAGTGATCGTCACCTGATCGCCTCGTTTGAGCTGTGGCTAATGGCGGCTCTGTTTCTTTGGAGCAGGTGCAGAGGAGCGCGGAGGACAGCTCGATGCTGGTTGCCACGTACGAGGGCGAGCACAACCACCCGTGCCCGACGCGCGCCGCCGAGCTCCCCGGCAGCGCGGCGACGCGGACCGGGTCCGTGCCGTGCTCCATCTCCATCAACGCCTCCGGCCCGACCATCACGCTGGACCTCACCAAGAACGGGGCGGGCGGCGTGCGGGTGCTGGAGGCCGCCGAGTCGCCGGACGTCAAGAAGCTGTGCCAGGAGATCGCGTCGACGGAGTTCCGGACGGCGCTGGTGGAGGAGATGGCGAGCTCGCTGACCAGGGATTCGAAGTTCACCGACGCGCTCGCCGCCGCGATCCTCAAGCAACTGCCGGATTACTAGAGTCCAGTGTCCGAGTGTCGTAGCTCAGAGAGTTCCAGTCTGCAACAGTTTTTCTTCAGACAAAAGCCTGGTACGGATAGTGTACGGCTATTGAGATTAGGGAATAATCTCCTCAAGTTTACATGCACAATCAGAAGTTTCTTTGTTCTGTTTCAGGATCCAAACTATCAATAATATTGTACATTTCACAAGTCCATTCTTTGATCACGAATTTAAAATAAGGACCGTCCTCCAAGACAGCTGATAGTAGTTGAGAGTTTTGCTTTGGCTGTTTTTCCCTTTATCTGAATTTTATCTGTTCAGTAGTACTGTAAATCTAAGCTCAAATTGTTCACTGGAATTGAAATAATTTTTTTTTGATCATGGGACTGACTTTATTCATTCAAAAAAAGTTACATCGTTTACCAGTTCATCTAAAATGCAGCTAGGGGCCTCATCGTCCCAAATACAGTTTTGTCTAATCATTTGAGCTCGCTGCGCTAAACTATGAGCCACTTGATTTGCTTCCCTACTGCAGTGCTCAATAGAAATCTCCTGGAAACCACTCCACATAATATTGCATTCATCATAAATGGGAGCTGCAGAATTCGCCGAGAAACCCCCATCCTGCATTATTTGCACTACCTCCATGCAATCCGATTGGATGATAAGCTTGTTGCACCCAATTCTTTGTGCTAACATCAGTCCCTCCTTGAGAGCATAAGCCTCTGCCATTGGTGCATCCACTAAGTGCGGCACAAAACTATGAGCAGCTGCCAGAAACCCTCCCAAGCAATCTCTTATCACCGAGCCAACACTTCCACAGCCACCGTTTTCATCAAAACCGGCGTCAACATTCACCATCACCTTCCCAACCGGAGGCTTCTTCCATCCCTGTCTCACCTTCACCACTTTTCTTGCTGCTAGCATATAACTTTTGGTGAGTGCCGCAATAGCCATGGCAGACCTTGGGATGTTCTGAACGGTCTCCCCATGAACAAATTGCCGACGTTCCCACCAACTATACCATCCTGCCGTCAAAACCAGCTCTGCAAAGCCCACTCCCAACGCCTGAACTTGATCTTCATTTGTTATAACCTCTTCTAGAATCACAGAACCTGAACGATCGGTGTCTATTATCTGCTGAATTTTCTCTCCAAGACCCATCGACCTCCAGACTTCTTTCACTCTATCACATGTGAAGATGAGATGTTTAATATCTTCCGCTCCATGCTGACATACAGGACAACTTCCTGATTCTCCAATATGACGATTAGCAAGGATAGCCCGACACGGTAATTACCTGCCTTGTAATGATGTATAGTGATTACTGAAAATGATCTCTCAGGGTTCTGTGCTCCAAGAAAGAGAGAATTGGGCTGTATGTGACTGTCCAGGTCCACCGGGCCGGCCAATCCCCATCATATTTGTTAGCCCAAACATGCATGTCCAGCCCTCCCTGTTAAGGCCTACTTTCCTGGGGATTTTGGCCTCCTTCACAGCAGCAGGTGGTGTTTGAGATGCCCAGTAGCGCACGGCTGAAAAAATGAAACCAAGTTTCCCCATCCTCCTACTTGGTTTAATTTTTTTTCTCTCAAACTTGACTCCGTTTTTTAATCTGATTATAAACTATATTTTCTATAGAATTACTGTAACAAAATAGTAACATGCAGTTAGAATCCGCATGTTCCGATTACAGGCCGCTCTGATGGGTACGAACTCGGCAAATCCAGTTTTGCCCGTGCAATCAAAATTAAACTTGAATCATACTTCCTTTGTCCTAAATTCTAGATCGTTTTGGTTTTTCTAAGTGCATAATTTTTGCTATGCACTTAGATATAATGTATATCTACATGCATAACAAAATCTATAAAACATAAAAATCAAAACGATCTACAATTTGAAATGAAGGGATTACCAATCCTAAACAGCTGAACAAACCGACGCTAAGAACATATGTCAACTCAACGATCAGAATTCAGAATGCAGCTAGCTACTGTCTACTGCTCCCTTTTTTTTTAAATACAGATATACTTCTTTCGTCTTAAATTATAGTTGTTTTGGACTTTCGGTTGTAGTATAACAAAAGGAGTATATCTTGCAACAACTTAGCCCGAATGCTCCAGCTTTTAATTACCCCCGCTGCCCTCGCCGTGTTAGGCTTAGGCCAGACAATGGCAAGTCAAGGTAGTCATGTCCGTTCTTATATACAGACAACACGTTTAAATTCGATATAAGGTGGTGTTTGGATCAGTAGTTCATGGACTAAACTTTAGCTTCTAAAATTTAGTCCCTAAAATTTAGTCCTGCTGGGCCATTCGGATCCATGGACTAAAATGGGCTAAAATCCATAAATGTTGTTGAAAAAGACACTATTACCCTCTTTGTCTGCCCCTGGCGTATACACCTTCTTCCCCAACCTTTGCACTCACCGCCCTTCTTCCTCCTCCAAATCCGCAGCGCGCACGGCGACCAGAAGCCACCGTCGCTGCCGACGGTCGCCCACCACACCCGACGCTGGGGTCGCGCAGCGAGATCCGAGGGCCGGCGCGCCATCGCCCTGCGGCGACGGATCTCCGCGCGAGGCGAGGCGGAGGCAGAAGAGGAGGCGGCGGCTTGGGCTCGGTGGAGGCGGAGGAGGCGGGGGGCCGGAGGCGGCGCGGCCGGCCGGAAGAGGCGGGCTCGGGCGGAGGCGGCAGGCGTGGGAGGCGGAGCAGAGAGGAAGTGCGGGAGGAGCAAGGCACCATGCGGAGGAGAGAGGAAAAGGGGCAGGGGTGGAATTTGTGGTCCTAGGAGCACTTTTAGCCTCTTTTAGGGCTTCTTTGGAGGCTAAAATTTAGCTCCTAAAGTTTAGCTATTTGTCACTTTTAGCCCTCCTATTTGAATCAAGAACTAAATTTTAAGGTAGAAATGAACTGTTGAATCGCCGGCTCGCTTTCCTGCACTTTCTGCTTCGCGCCTAACTCCATTCAGAAACTGAACATAGCAGGCTAGCAGCCGTTGTCACAGCCCAGTCTACTTTGGCGCGTCGCGTCTTTGCCAATAAACGAAAGATGCTCTATCACGAAGTAGAAGTAGAACGTAGAAGAGCCGGTTTTTAATTTTTGGGTAAGAACGACATGGCAACAAGAAAGCAGTCCACAACCAGTCTGTACTACGCTGCAAGTTGCCATGCATGGCTCGGTCCAAACATAGCGCAGCCCACATCATAATACAAACAATTCTGGCATGTTTCATCAATTGGGCCCATTTTGACGTACCAAAAAGAAAGGATTTATACATGAGGGTGTGAAGGCAAAAAAATTGAGCCGGATAATAACATACTCTCCTTTTTGTCTTAAAAATACAACATTAGTTTCGTCTTAAGTCAAATTTTTTTTAAAAGTTTGACCGAATTTGTAGACACCCAAAGGGTCAGCGGTCAAGCATCTTGTCGTTTAGACGCGTTTCGAGAGGGGGAAAAAAAAACTCTGAATGGCCAAAACAAGCTGTAGCACAGTAGTAGTACAGGAGGAGTGCGTTCGTGCAGCCCCCCGGCCGGTCGGTCGCGGCCATCCACGTTCCGCACTTTCACAGGTTCACTTCGCACAGCTGACGCTGATGGGTGCACTCTCGATCAGCAGCAGGGTACATACAGTGGGATACAGTGGATGGACGACACTCCACGTCCAGACAAGAAGCATACCACTTTTACGTCTCGTCCTGCATCTATCTGCTCTGCTGCGAACAGAAATATGCCCGCCAACCCTACTAAGGCTACGGGCCTCCATTTCTTTCATGGTCTGGATCGGGGTTGTAGCTAGGTAGCTACCTCTTCATTACTACTGCTACATTGTTTCTACTCTCTCTGAATTCGTGAAAAGAAACCGAAGCGGTTTATATCTTTGCACATCTAACGCTGACGCTGGCGTGCACGGCGTCGGCAAAGTCAGCTCGCTAGCGTTCGGCGTCGGACGGGTCGCTCGATCACGGGCGCACTGTGCATCCCTGGCTCGCTTTCGCTGCCTTATTTGCACGCCTAACTCCGCTCAGAGACGACCGGGCAGGCGGGCACGGGACAGCTCGATCGATCCTCGACTGGGCAAGTTTGGCGCAAGTACAGGCACTCAGGGAGGGACGGAAAGCTAGGGTCAAGGGACCTTCAGTTCGTTCGCAACGAACCCAAGATGCTCGCATCCGCTCTAATAATGTGTATCCTATAGGTCACGAGAATGCACTATATGCATCCTGTGTTTTAGTATTGTGCATGGGCTAAGAGCGTGCCGATAAGGCCTCTACTGTGTGTGTTTCGTCGTTGCATCCATGCATTCGGCGACCAACCATGCAAGTTGACATATTCGATCTCCTCGCTCCTTGCCAAAGCTTTGGCACGGTTGACTTGTGACGCATCCATCCACCCAGGCACCACACCAGCCTAGCTAGGCCTAGCAGCTCAAGTCAGCCAATGATCATGTGTGCGCAGTAGCAAGGAGACACGGGCAACCTAGTTGCTTGCGGCCATAGAGTATGTGCTTATTGTTTTCCACGTTGGTTCGAGAGGATGTCGACCGCAGGAACGAACAATATAATGGAACAGGATCCCTTCGTTTTAGCTCGATCGGCCCTACCACTACCATGATATGGACAGGGATATATACGGGACAACCTCAGGTACTAACTGCTCAGCCTAACTGCATGTCTGCATATGTGTCGGCTTATGTTCTCTAAATAAAAGTTAATTGTAGAATTAGCAGTCCTGCACATAAAGAAGGTTTTTAGCTGCCCGATCTGGACGAGGAGGCCGCGGACTGGACTGGACTGACGATGACTAGCTCGTCATTGATCGGATCGGATCAGCAGACTACACGGCTGCACTTGTTTTTTTTTCCAAGAAACCTCAGCTAACGCTGACCGGGTCACGCATCCGTGGTGACCAATGCTTTCGCTAAGAAAGATGCCTAGCTCTCGTTTGTTACAAGGTCATCAAATGCCACGTTGCTATAAGAAACAGCAGTCACACTCACACCCGTGTGCGCACTTCAGCTAGATCACTAGCTAGGCTGAGCTCCACAACCAGCAACGTTAACCTTGTGTCTGCGCCTCCCGGGCGGACACGCGTGCTAAATTTCTCCTTTTATTTGCAGTGCTACTAGATTGCCGACGTACCGCCAGCTGTGCGAGGCGCGCGTAAAGAGAGACATTGCTACGCGGCCTATGGACAAGAGAAGCACCTTTCCTCTTTTTTCCTCTTTGTCTTGTTCCTCTCTCTCTCTCTCTCTCTCTCTCTCTCTCTCTCTCTCTCTCTCTCTCTCTCTCTCTCTATATATATATATATATATATATATATATATATATATATATATATATATATAGATTTTAATCTCACCGATTATTCAAAGCTATGTTATACATTCTCGTAGAGAATAAAGAGATACACCAAGCAAAACAGGTGGCATTTACAATCTTCGCGTGGTACTCCCTTCCCTCCGTTCAAAAATCTATATATCTAGAAAACTAAAACTTTTCTAAAACGATATACATGTTAAAATAAAAGTAGTAGTATGCAATTTGTATAGAAACCTACATTCAATTGACATGAGCATAACATTTCAGCACCCATTCCGTTCGCAAAAAATAAGGGATGTCTAAAGGTTGTCTGAAATCAAGTTATTATAAACTTTGATCACAGATTGTCTCCATGCATTTATCTTAGGTAATTAAAAACAAACATGAGTACATACTTCTTGGAACAAGATTGTAGTGCTAAACTCAGGTTTTGTACTTTAGAATTCTATGGGGTAACTTAAGTTAGCTAGCTAAAGAAAACCAGGGAATAAGGTCCCATTTGGATACATCAACAGTTTCCATATCCAATTTGAAAATTTTCTGAAATTAAGTTACTATAGCAATTCGAATTTTTGTCCGACTTGAAATTTAATGCCTCCCAACTTGACTTGGGCATTGAGCAAGCCAATGCTTGGAATCAGGCCCTGTTTGGATACACCCTCCTAAAGATTCTTTAGGAATCTACTTTTAGGACACTTTTAGGATTTGTGCATCCAAACATGGGTCTTAAAAGTGCACTCCTAAACTTTAGGAGGGCCATTTTCATTAGGAGGGCGAAGGGGTACTAATGGATCCTATTTCTCCTAAAAGTGGTCTCCAAATCTCCCTTTACCCCTATTGCCCTCGCATGCATTAATGACGTGAACAGTGCAGGGGTAGTTTAGAGGAGTAATTGGGGGGTAAAAATGATATTTTCCCTCTAAGGTCCTAAAGATTAGCAGTCCATCCAAACAGCCCTTACTAAACTTTAGGACTAACAATTTGAGGGTCCTAAACTTTAATATACTAGAGTTTGGGTCCTGTTTTGTATCAAACAGGACCCAGTTGCACAGACTCTGACCTTTTTATAATCTGATCATGCAAAATATCTGGTCCAAAATCAAATGGGACGATCAATCTTTTTCTTATGCATTTATAAACATATTTCAATCAAGGCAGGCACTCGGTTCATATCTCCATGCATATACGGAGGTAGCAGGTGCAGAGGCGCTTCTGTCAGTGGCGTAGCCAAAAGGGGGTGGGGCCAGCATAGGGGCCAAGCTCCCCCCCCCCAAACACTATTGGGGTCCCACTTACAAGGTAAAATTTGAGTAGCCAGCTCCACCACTGCCTCTAGTCGTACCTTTAATTTGCTTGTATTCTACAAGTGCATATACTAGTCAGTTTAGTGTTGTCAACTGCAAATTAAATTGTACCGAAGAGGTTCTGTGTTTGGTTATGAAATTGATAAGGGAAGTTCCTGGGTATACTTGTCTGCTGCCTTTTAGGAAATTCAAGCGTATGCCCACTATCAAAGATTACTATGCCCATCTCTTCCATTTCCCACTTCCCAGCATATGCTTGCGCAACTCAGTTGATGGTTTGAATAAGTTAAGTGTTCAGGTAGCACAGTAGCACCAAATTAACATGCACTTGAACAGGATTGGGGGATGTCATCTTTGATTTATCTTAGTTGTTGTGGTAAACTGCACGGAACCAGGATTTGTGGGCTTCTCATTCCGTTAACATTTAAAGACTACAATGTAACACCAGTGACATTTGTCCAGTTTTTTTGCTGATATATCTTAGTTTGTTATCAATCACTTAATCTTTTCTCAGTCAGATTTTGGTTTATGCTCTTTTCTTTTCTAAAAAAAAGATAAATGCTTACGTGTGTCACAACTTGATTCGTTAAAGATGTGGCCGAAATCAAGTTATAAAATCAGCCGGTTGTTGAGTAGCAAGTCCCGTGGTTTAACAATACGTAGTTAGTCTGCACAGAGGCTCAAGAATAGGGTCTGCACAGAAGATCCACCCACCATATCAGGATGACCACTGTCAACCACATGAGTAGGTGCAAGTTGCGGTCATTTTGCTCAACGCTGAATCAAACAATTGATTAGTGTTCTTCGAAAAGAAGAACACACTGATTAGTCACACACTAGTCATAGCCGTCTCACAGCCTAGAGCAGCTGATTATCATCCATTCCATTCTGTTCCGTTCCATCCGGTGGGAGTAGTAGTAAAACAAATAGCCGCCGCCCCCGTTATAAATAGCCGGCGACACCAACCCGGCGTGCTCCTGGTTCTCTTTCTCTTCTCCCTTGGAGCCACCAACCTTTCCTCAGCTTGGCTAGCCAGCCAGCTTCCTTGTAACCCTAGCCGCCCGACCGGCTCGTAAACCCTAGCGACCAGCAAGGGATGCAGCCCACGACGCGGGAAATGCAGGCCATGGCCGCCGCCGGCCAGATCTCCCTCGACGACCTCCGCGCGGCCGCCGGCAGCGCGGGCGGCGTGCACGACGACTTCCTCGACCAGATGCTGGGAGGCCTGCCGCCGTCGGCCTGGCCGGAGCTGGCGTCCGCCGCCGGGGCGAAGGTGCCGGAGGGTGGCGCGCAGGCGGAGGGGATGCAGCAGCACCAGCACCAGCAGTTCGGCGGGGGATTGTACGACGAGTCCGCGCTGCTGGCGTCGCGGCTCCGGCAGCACCAAATCAGCGGCGGTCCTGGCGGCGGGGAGTCCGCGGCGGCGGCGAAGCAGATGGTGCTGCAGCAGCTGGCCGATCTGAGGCAGGGCCACCACATGCTGCTCCAGGGCATGGGCCGCTCGACGGGCGGCGGCGGGGACGGCGGCCTGCTCCTCCCGCTCTCCCTCGGCAGCGGCGGATCGGGCGGCGACGTGCAGGCGCTACTCAAAGCCGCCGCCAATTCCGCCGTACTGATCCATCGCCTTCTTCCCTCAAATCCACTTGCTGCCTTTTTTTCCCCCCGCCAAGAATCTAGAATCTTTTGCAAAAAAGTTCGCGTTTTTATTCGGTGTGTTCGTTCCAGGGTGGAGAAGCCGGCGGCGTCTTCGGCGGCGCCTTCGCCGGATCGCTACAGCAGCAGCAACATCAACATTTCCAGCATCATCCACAGGTTCGCAGTATCAACAAACCACAAGCGTACTTGGCATGCTTCAAAACGCATGGTCGTTCACTCTTCAAAATCTCTACTAATAAGCACTGTTCTTGATTCTCGCTCGCAGCAAACGGCGCCGTTGCCGGGCCAGGGCTTCGGTGGAGGAGGCGGTGGCGCATCCGCCGGCGCGTCACAGCCTCAGGCCGGTGCATCGGGCGGGGGCGCGGCGGCGCCACCCAGGCAGCGCGTGCGGGCGCGGCGCGGCCAGGCCACCGACCCCCACAGCATCGCGGAGCGGGTGAGCTACGCGACGACGACGCTCCTCCTCCCGCTCCCTAATTGCCACCGCTCCGCGTTTCCTATTAGTCACGTCGACGGGCGGTAGTTAAATTCTCAATTGGGGCGAATAAATCCGCGGCGGGCAGTTGCTAATCAGCCCCCGTGTCCGTTCCGATGACTGTCTGTTGTTGTTTCCTGGATTTTGGATTCTTCTCCCCCCGTTCCGGCTCCCCAACCCAAACCACTGCTATTCCTTTGTCCGTTTCTTCGTTCCCATATTCGCCCTCACCATGCTGCACACATGTTTTCCTGACCTGCTGTTCCAATCGTTTTGCAGCTCCGGAGGGAGAGGATCGCGGAGAGGATGAAGGCCCTGCAGGAGCTGGTGCCCAACGCCAACAAGGTGAGCTAGCATAAAGCTGAATTGCAGACTACTACACGCTTTGAGAGAAGAGAGAGGGATGGAGATTGCAGAGGCCTAGGGTTTTGGTTGTTGGGAGATGATGCACTTGATGCTGGCAATAAAGGTTCCCCCAATCACTCGTAGCGAGTTTGTGCCGAGGAAAATGGGGAAGATTAAACAATGGAGAAGACGGCAGCTTTACTAGAGTTCAACGCCATGCCCGGGTGCGCATGGATGGTTGTAGGACGGAGTCGTCAAATATTCAGATTGAGCTAGCTGTGGCTGTGCGGAGGTGTGGCTGGTGGTGGGCGCGCGCGTGCGGGGCACATTTACCCGCACGTTGGCCTACTTGACCAGCACCGTGCTCCCTCGGCGACCGCGCGGGGACGAAGAGGGAGGGCATGGCATGGCTTTTTCTCCGCCTAGAATTCCTGGCCATGTCGCGCGGGGGCGCCGCTTCCGAAGGAGGGCGAGAGGCGCTCGCTTTAGCGCCCTCTTTTCAGCTGCCCATCCTCCTTTTTGTTCTTTGCGCTTGCCTTGCATTGCATACTCCTTACTCACACTCACCGAGCCGTCTTTGCTTTGCAGGCGGACAAGGCGTCGATGCTGGACGAGATCATCGACTACGTCAAGTTCCTGCAGCTCCAAGTCAAGGCAAGCTAAGCATGAAATGTTGTAGTACTAGTAGTGTGGCACCACGGATTGGATGATGTTGTTGATGGAGGTGCTGACATGTATGTGTAATCTTTGCGTTTACCAACCCACGCAGGTGCTGAGCATGAGCCGGCTAGGTGGCGCCGCTGCCGTCGCGCCGCTCGTGGCCGACATGTCCTCGGAGGTAGACTATCCTCTCTCTCTCTCTCTAGCAGTCGAGTCGATGGAGTACCAATAGCATGCAGCTTCTCTCTCTAGCTTTCTCCTACTGCCCAGCTTCATCTCTCTCCTCCCCCTCCAACTTTTCCCGCACTCGAAAGAATCAGCGGGATGTCAACAAACTTTTCAGCGCCACGGCTGATGGCTACTGCCATTGCCACTACAGTGCCTCGCGTGCCGCCGCGCGAAATGACGCGGCTGCCCCCGCCAGGCGGGGCTTCGTATTCGTACAGGCGTGCCTGAACCTCGGGGCCACGTGTTCTGTGTGTGTGCAGGGTCGAGGCGGCGCGCCGGCCGCGGCGGGGAGTGACGGCCTGGCGGTGACGGAGCAGCAGGTGGCCAAGCTGATGGAGGAGGACATGGGCACCGCCATGCAGTACCTGCAGGGGAAGGGCCTGTGCCTCATGCCCGTCTCCCTCGCCACCGCCATCTCCTCCGCGACGTGCCACATGCGCCCGCCGGTGGGGGCAGCGGGGCCGGCGGGGCTCGGGGTCGCCGCAGCAGCGCACCACATGGCCGCCATGCGCCTGCCGCCGGGCATGAACGGCAGCGGCGGCGCCGAGTCGGCGGCTGCCGTGCCGGCCTCCCCGAGCATGTCCGTGCTCACGGCGCAGTCGGCCATGGCCAACGGCGCCGGCGGGGCCGACGGCGAGGGCTCGCACTCCCAGCAGCAGCAGCAGCATCCCAAGGACGCCGCGTCCGTGTCCAAGCCGTGATCCCCTCGAGAACGAGAAGATGACGGGCGGCCGCCGTTTCACTAACGTCGAAAACCCTGTCACTCTCCTGACCTGATGACGGCGTCGGCCTCCACTTTCGGGCTTCCCTATCCGCGGGTCTCGCTCGGCTTGGACTCCTCGGAACCGTGGGCTCCCTGACGGGGCCATCCGCGCCGCTGCGGGCCCACGGGCTCCCAGCACACTGCCGCTGTGCAGCAGCAGCAGCCGCCCTCAGACTCGCCTTTTCCTTTTCTTTTACTTTCTTCCTAGTCTTACCATTATTTTCTTTTCTGTTTAATATTATTCCCTGTATGCCGTTGTTTTTTCCAGTAAATATTAATTAATTAATCCAGGTCTGGTTCTCCTGCTGCTGGCTTTATGCCAGCTTTACCTTCTCCTTTTCCCGCCATCGGCATCAACTTTTTTCCCTCCTTTTCTGTTTCCTGCCGTAGCTTTGCCTGGCCCCACTCTCTGTTTAATTTACGCACAAGTTTGTCCTTTGCGGTTGGACGGGGAATTTGGTCTCCCAGCTTTGGCTACTAACCCATTCTTTTCCAATTTTGCTATGCTTTTTTATTCCCAAGTGTATCTTGTTATATTTTCTCTGGCCCCACCAGTGAGGAACAAAATGTGCTGGTATTCTAGCTTGGTAGTGACTTGAATGGATGGATGGATGGATATATCGAGAGGTGATGCTTGGAATCTTAGGTTGGGGATTAATTGTTTGTTTAAGTGATCGTTCATTCATGGCTTAATCCCAAAAGTCATTTCGGCTCGGAACGTTCTGGAAAGCACCTATGGGATGAGCAAGAATCAATAAACAAGAGGGAGAAGATTTGCAGCTGACTGCTGAGATACGGTAATTTGCTGACTCAAAGTCACGCCACCAGTGGCAATAGTCCAGTAATAACGGTGACTAAGAGTTAACGTACCTACTACGGCTTGAACCACAGCTCTAAAAACTACTCCTTTCCTTCGGTCGTTTTAGTTTTTCTAGATGTAAAATTTTTCTATGATATAGTGTAAGTCTAGATGCATGATAATATCATGATCCTAAAAAAGTCAAAACGACCTACAATTTCGGAAGGACAGATCATTAGAACCTGTAATGCCTCTCCGTTATTACAAAGCTACTGGTAATTGGAACTTTAGTTTCTATAAATAACATGTACACTCTTTATAGCAAAAGCTATCTTAGGATATCATCTCGTCAGACAGTAGAGTACGTGCACGCGTGAGGAAGTGGAATCCAAATGTTCATCATCCTCGATTCATCCGGATCGATCAATTTCAGAACAGATACAGCATCACGTGTTCTGACGAATAATCAGAGATCGGACTCGATCGATACATGACTGTTGACGAGACGCTTATCTCGTTGACGTTTTTCTTCCGGCAAACAAATATCCTGCAGGTTGGCTCCGGGAGCCAGCCAGCGTTTTCTAGCTTGATTCACATGCCGCACCAGCTTTCTACGTTGAAATTCATTCACACGACGACACAAACAGCGCACTAACGCGCGGCTAGGCAGGTAAATAAAGCTACCGACTGAGACGTGTGGTACGATCGACAGCGCCCAAGTCAATTACATGCATGATACGCCTGCACGTACGTGGTGCCGAGCCTGGGGCGCAATGTACGCAAAAAGAAGACAAGCATTTGTCTTAAGGTTTGTTTACGCCTGCACGTAAGTCAACTATTTTTGTTTGCGCTAACGTAAAAATCTTGCTATCCTCCAGTCACTCAACAAATTAGTGTTTACTTCTCTTAAGGTTTTCTATTGTAATGTATTTACAAAGCCTATGAAGTAATATAACGGAGTATTTAATCTACCAAAAAGGGTATTTATAGACAAAATTCAGAGAATTCATTTGCAGTACTGCGATGCAACATTTTCATTTCAATAGGACAAACTAGAGGCATTCCACTGGTTTTATGATGAAGACGAACCTCGAAATTAAAAAAGTTGAAGCCATATAATCACACAATTACCAGGTTCTCACTGACGGCAAAATACCAGTGATCCCTAACCTAGCATGACTCATCACACAAATACTCTTGAGAATTTGCAAAACGATTTGGCTATGTAGGGCAATTTAATGAACGTCACCATTATGCCTCACACAAAAATAATTCAGCTCAAACAACTTATAGTATAAAGATAAATATGAGACAAATGCACATTCTAAATTCAGATCTTACCATGTTGTGATCTCTTTAAATGCCTCCTCGATCTTCTTGTTTTTTCCTGCTCAAGCCGCTGTTTGGGTTGAAATTTTGTAGTAGAATGCTTGGTGATTTTCTAGGTAACGGATGAAGTGTAACTTCCGGGCTTTGCACTAATCAAGGATTGCGCACGACCATTAGACTCACAAAAATGTACGGGGCACTACGATTTGAAATCCCATTGGGTAGAGTCGTGCATGCACCCCCACGACTTTACCACCACAGTGCTTTTTCATAGAATGCTCCATGCTAAAATATTTGTTTCAACCAAAAAAATGTCTATAACCACTTTTAATTTATTTGTATAGTGAACTACTCCTATAAAACATGGCAGCACGGACGGAGAGCACTAGATATTTTCCTTGTAGACCCGAGCAGTTCCCTTCTCCCGAAGTGTTCAGTTTAGAGTATAGTAAGCCCTGTTCCTGCACGCTGACCAACCCACTTAGAACCAGCCAACCACCATGGGCACAGAAGATCACCGGCCAAAGCTGCCATTGTCAAAGGCTGTAATCATGGCACTATGGAGTGCGGAGAAAGTCAATCGTCAGGTCGGCTCCGTTAGATCGATAGTGGGGGGTTGAGTAACCCGTACTACTGTCCAAACAACACCTTAATCGCGCGCCAACGCAAGATGTTGATTGATTAACTTCACTAAGCCAGTCTCAGCCATATCATATTTTTAATGAAATGGAATTTTCACTCTCATTGTACAGTTTCGTTGCATGATTTCATAGATAACTTGGATCATTAATTTTGGCATGGAGTTATGATTAAATGTATCTTGCGATGCAACTATAACATTCTCAGTGCATGTTTCATTAGGTTTCATAGACTTGGTAACTGTGCCAGCAGGATTTCATGGGGATGAAATTTCCTCTCCTCTCTCCTCATAATTAGATTGCCAAACCAGCAAAACTGTTGATGTGGCATAGAATTTAATGCCATATGAAACCCACTGAGACTATCCTAACAAATCTTGTTAATCACAGACACATGGAGTGATTATACTACCCAAGTAAGCAAGTACGCTCCCGGCCGCCTTCTTAATTGCCGATGACGTCGACGGGCATTGTTCTTGTATTTTTCCAAAAGGCTTCGTCGATGATGCATGCGAAGAGAGTCAACCCGCCGCCGGTAACGCGCATTTGCTCAGCTAATCAATTCGTTATTAACAAAGTGTTTCACCGATCCTGGAGATCAAGGAGCGAGGACGAGGACGAGGACGTCGAGGACCGCGATTGACAGGCTAATAATGCAGGCCGGGGGGGCGTGTGATCGATCACCTTTGGTCGACGTCGCTACCAGCGCGATCGCAGTCGCAGGCGCAGGGCCTGATGAGAGAGAGAGGCTTTTCTGGGAGGAATGATGATGGCGACGGCCGGCGAGCGAGGACGTGTGCGACAGCTTTCAGGCTCTCATCAGATGGATCAGCCCCCATTTCTGCCCCGTTAATTTGCTTGGCTAATCTTTTTTCCAACTCCTACCCCGCCTCCTCGCCGAATCTTTTCTCTCGATCACGCGCGAGCGCGAGAGAGATCTGCCGCGGCGCCGGCGTGCCAACACCTGGACCACGAATTGCACTCGGGAGGCGAGCTGATGAGGTTGGTGAAGTGAGTGGTTTCACACTGCTTTTATTTTCTGCTACCCTCATTTTTTGACTCTACGGGCTTGTGAAAGATCGATGAGATCAACATAGGATCAGCATCGACCGACCGGCTCGATTACTAAATTATTGTGCATATAGGCCAAGTCAATCTTGAGTTCTTGACTTGGATTGTGATCTTGTACGTACGTGCAACTTTACTTGGCCTGCGCATGCTTAGCTGGTTTGTTTTGTAGTCAGCTATAGGATTTGTTTAGAGATGACAACAAAGGTCAACCTAGTTAGCTACCAGTATAGCCCGATCCAGTAGGCAATTTGTTAGCTCCAGCTATGGTTGAGCACCACTAGGGCTAGGACCCTAGCTCTCCACGCCAGAGCGAGTCCAGTCAGCTCGCAATACTGCATGCGTGTGCAGGCCACCGGGTGTGACGGTGTGCAGTGATTTCTTTTTGCCTAGTCAATACCTCTCTACTAAAGCTGGGTGGCTGACATGTAGGGCCCACCGTAAAAAGCAATGTCGCCCTTCTGGAGTTCTCCAGCGGTTTCCTTCACCTCGGCCCACGCCGCCGTGCCTCGACCCGGCGCCGTCGCCTCCCCTGCACCGCTTCTGCTCCGCGCCGTCGCCTCCTCCTGCGCATCGCTGGTGCCGGCGATCCCAGTACGGTACCCGCGCCGTTGATGAGGCGGTGACTGCCCCGACTCCCCTTCCTCCGTTCCCCTCACAGGTGCTGCTGTACATGCATGGCACCGGCACGGAGTTCGAGCTACCACCCGCGCTAAAGCCCTGTCACCTGCTCCCCGAGCCCCGCCGCCGCCGCCGCAGCCAGTACAGGCTCAGGACGGCGTCGCCGATCCAATTCGCCCGTTCCCTAGCAGCGGGAGGCCACAACAGCTGCACCACTGTCTGATGCGACCACCACCATTGTCTGATGCGACCACCGCCACCTGCAACGTCTATGACCCGTTGAGCAACGCCGGTTGCCTTTGCGACGATATCATCGAGTAGTTTTGCCAATTGCCATAAGTCAAGCCCTTACTGACTCTCATAATGGTAAAAGGATTGTTTATGCGACTCAAGTGTTTTCTAAACAAATGCAACTGTGAGTAGAGCATTGTTATTTTGTTCATCCCGATACTTTGATTTATGCGAGTAATCATATGGTTTTATCATGCAACACCACCTGTAGAAATAAAATGGCACATTATATTAAAAATCATTAACTAAAGTAATTTTACCTAATGCGAATTGTGTAGTATAATTGCCGATAGCAGTAACTGTTGGTAACATGCCAGTAGTTATCTGAAAGTAGTGTTTTCTACAAGTTTAATGCTTAAATAGTGGATATATGTATCCTACCAATATTTTATCTAATAATCATTATTGCAGTTATCATAAGTGGAAGCCATTTTGTTCTTGTGAGTAATTTTATAAGTTATTGGATCTCTGAATCCGCCACACTGACCAAAGGGATGAGCACCGCTGAGCTCAGCCATCCCATTATGATTCTTCCAAATTCTTCCTATTCCCGTTGATGCTAATTTTTGACCAGGGTCAACAACTAAAGATAAGGTTTCAAGAGCCAATACAAGCTGAAAGAGTCCAAGATGAGTATGGATGTCTCCACCAAATAAGGGAAAACGTGAAGGTCTATTTTTAGATATTTTAGAATAAATGCAACGGATCAGGTATCGTGACCGATTAGGATTGGATTGTTGTGTGCCCCTGGTGTAATCAAGAATAATCATCAATCAATTAATACATTTTTTTTTGGCTCAACGCCACGAAACCCTAGGAGTAGTTTTAGAGTAGTTTTTGACAAGTTCGTTCTAGCAAGCTAGGCTGCATCGGCTTCAATCTCCAGCAATAGCAAGCTAGGCTGCATCGGCTTCAATCTCCAGCAAGTTAGTAAGTACCATCATTATCGATCTTTGTATTATTTGTATCAGAACATTCTCGATTAGGTTCAATATTTTGATCCTCTTAATACAAGACTAGTTGTCGAGTTCTGTTTGATTTAATTAAGTTAACTCACATCGACCTCTTGACTGTTTCAAAGGCTCACCAATTATCTTATTCTATCGGCCAGTTTGTTGCTGTGCATGCTGCCATGCTTTAATGTTATATATTTACTAGATCTGATAAATCCTTACCCGCCCCTCGTGTCACCAGTTGTCGTCAGATCTTTAGAGTTCTGTGAGCCAATGTTGTCTCGAGTTAAGTCCGATCCATCTATTGCTACAGTAGTCTGATGTTATCGATCCGGTAGCTTGCTGCGCGAGGTCTTGCCATTACGTTCTACTCTTTTGAATTAAAAGATTAAGTTATTGCCCTGCGGAATCAATACTGCCTCTCGGTTAAATCCGATCCATCGGCCATTACAACAATTTAATTCTTTTAGTGCAAATGATTCGCACGTGATAGACAAGTTATCTTTAATGGCCGTTTTATTAATCTCAGATCTATTACAGACTATCAGCTCATATAGCCGACGGCGCATGCCATTAAATCTGTTATTCCAATTGCTTTACATCTTTCTCACTTGAAAACACCTGCATGTCGGAACCCCAGCCGATGTGACATCATCCGTGAGCTTCTCGGGCTCCCAGTCAATTGGCTAAAAAAATAAACATTTACCTCGTCAATTTCAGATCAAATTTATTGACAAGCCTAGCACTCTCGCAAGCCATTGGATCCTACACTGTAGTGAAGCAGATCTCTCAGGTCCTAGCATGTTCACGAAGCATGATCTGAAGACTAGATTTTGCGTCAACAGTTCCTATTCTTAAGTTAACTTTATTCGCTGTTAATTCCACCAGCCACGATGCCCAACCTAGCTCAAATTTCCTAGTCTCAGGTAAGCTTTTCCCCTTTTAGTGTTATGACTTACGAGTTCAGCAATATGACTCTCATTTCTCCCATAATATTTCTTTTTTTACTAAGAACCAATTGTTCGGAGTAATTGAGTGCTAAACTCTTACAACCCAGGTTTGCCTGTGATCGTCACTTTGTTCTGTATACATGACTTATGAGTTCACCAATATGACTCTCATTTCTCCCATAATGTTTCTTTTTTGTACTAACCACCAATTGTTCAAAGTAATTGTGTGTTAAACTCTTACAACCCAAGTTCGCCTGTGATCTGTCAATTTGTCCTGTTGCATAGATGGTATTGGGCAATGAACAATTCAGCTACCATTTCTCTGTTGTCATGTATACTTAACTATGAATCATACATTTCTTAAATGTTTAGCCTAAACTATTTTAGCGATGCCGTTTTTGTTTATCTGAGAGATTTGACTGTGTAGAAAAGACAAAATAGAAGATATTTGTTGTTTTTTCATCATTTTGCACATCTGTACTTAATACCCAAAATTAATATGGATGCATACAAGTAATGCACAATATATTGATCTTGTTGTAACAACCTAGCCTAATTAAACCATGTTTAATCTTAAGTACAGTCATTAGAGCGTAAAGAAGAACAATTGGCAGTTGTGAAGATAAGTAAAAAGACACTTTTGCCCTCACAAGATAAACAACTATTTAAATCATAACTCAAATTTTTGCTTAAGAACTTAAAAATCTGTCCAACTAAGAGTTGTAGAACTCAACTTCCCTAACAACTCTTATTTTTGGTGTTTTGTTTGAATCTGAGCAGAAGATCTTCAAAAACTTGAAGTTCAAAACTATGTCAATTTAAGAAAAACAGATAAAGTACCAACTTTGGAGCTCTTTATCTAAAATTTTCCAAAATAAATTCAAGTTGAAATATCTACAAAAGTTTTAGAGCTTCATGCCCTTAACAACTTTGACTAAAGGAGTAAGGTCGAAATCCATACAGAAGGCTTTCAAAACCCAGGTTAAAGTCGGCCAATTTGGTCAACCCAGTCCCGATCTGCAATCTAGACTCAGTCTGGAATCAGTTCAACCATGCATCTTGGCCTGAGCTTATCTTACGAAACTTGAATAGAACATTAGCAAAATGCTTTGTAAGAGTTGGAGAGCTAAGTTCATACAACAACATCATCTTTTGGACCCTGATCAAATTCACCTTAGAAGCTTTTCAAAAAAGGAGCTCAAGTCAGTCAAAAACCTTGAAAACAGCCCAACAGCTGAATTCTTCTAAGTCTGAGAAATCAGACGTTCCTTCAAACTTTGAAGCTTTGTAACTTCAAATATGCTGCCATTTGAACTCGGTTCAATTACAAAAATTGAACTTGAATCTGAGGACTACAACTTTTGTAAAGGGAGTTAAGGTCGCGCAGTTCAAAAATCTGGAGTTAATTGCACTTGAAGATTAGCCCGGCAAAGCGATCCCGCGGATCCCTCAGCCAGAGCGCGCATGCGCCGCGCTGCGCTCGCTGCTCGCCCCGTGGCGTGCGTCCACCGGCACCGCTCCTTCGCCCCGTCCCTGATCGCGACAGGATGCAACTTCCGCGCGCCCGCAACCATCCAGCTCCCCTGCCTCGCCTGCAACGCTGCCCTATCGAGTTGCCCACTGCCGCTGCTCTGTCCACGCGCGCCCCTGCAACATTCTAGCACGCCACTACCGCCATGCCCTCCAACTCGCACCCGAGACAAGACGCAGCAGCGCCTCGGCCTCGCTTGCAGCGCCCTGATGAAGCCGTTCAACCGCGCACTCTTGCCTCACCTGTCGTGTCTCGCCCGCACGCCTGCCACACTACCCGCTAGCGCTAATGGCCGCCGCCATGGCCGGTCGACGCGGGCCTCGTGCCCCGCTCCCCCTCCAGGCCCACCGGCCAGCGGCGTGCTCCGCTGCCGCCTATAAGAGCCCCGCCCGCACCGTCGTGCTCCCCTTCGCCGCTCCCCGCACTCGCACCACTCCTACCACCGCAACACCCGCCTCAGAGCGCCGCCGCCCGAGCTCACCGCAGGGAGCCACCGCCAGCCTCGCCGCCGTCCCTTGAAGCCCAAGCGACCACCCATTGCCTCCACCCGGTCCCAGCCGCACCGGAACCCCCGCCGCCATGTTCCGCCCCCACCGAACTTCCCCGCCGCCAGCAACCGCCTAAAATCGGTCGCAGGTGAGCCCCCACGCCTCCCCAACCCCTTTCCGCCCCAAGCCCGCCAGTGCTTCACCGGAATTTCGTCCGGCCGCCGCCGCATGCGCGCCCGAGGACCCAATTGGAGTTGACAAACGTGAGTTAGGGGTCTCTGTGAAAGTTTGTAGGACCTTTGCGTGAATATTAGAAAACCTGAGGGCCCAACCGTAAGTTTAACTGGGAGAGGCAGCGCGAGGACTTGTCTGTAAGTTCGCAAGGGCATGAATGTGATGTTTAAAAAGTTTAGGAGGGTCTAGATGCAAAGCTATTTCGGTTTAATGTTTAAACCGGCAAAAGAATGTGTTTAACTTGGAAAATTCTCCAGAACTCGTAGAAAATTCAAAAAAATGCCAAATCAATTTTGCTAGACTTATTATAAAGTATAGTTTCTAATAAAAATACTTTTAGCATATGTCTCTGCTAGGATTAATGTTATATGTTTTAATCCTTGTTTAAGCTATTTAACTTGTTGTAAATCAAGGAAAATGCTAAAAAGATAAATCCAAATCTGCGTGTGTGTTTCTAAGTATAGAAGCTTGGAAAAATCAATTGGAGCCTAGCTCAGATAGTTAAGTCACTGTTTAGTATTAATTGAAATCTGCAGGAAGATTTTTCTTTTTGCATCATGATTAAACCAGATATGATAAAAATGTGAAACAAATTGGAATAGGTCAGTGGTATAGTGTAGTTCGTAGAAAAAATATAGAACTTGATCAGAAGCAGAAACAAAACCACTTTCCTTTTTAGGAAAAAATAATTAGAGTAAATGTATGGAAAAATATGCCCTTCACTAAAAATTATGAAAAATTCACCAAAGACTCTATTTCACCTTTGGAACCTACTGTTAAAATTTCATACCCAGATTTGTTACAACTTTTGTCTTAAAAATAGTTAAGCACACACTACCTTATCATAATGAAACATTTTTAATTATTTTTGTGCAACTCTAATGAGCCTCAAATTTGTGCAGTAGCTTAATCATGTCAAGGTTAGGTTGCTGGTAAAGTTTCGACTTCATAGCTTACTGTTTGAAGATTGAAATAAAATTTGGGGGATGAACCAAATTAAATGCAAGACAGAAACCTTAAGTAAGGGCAATGGTCTCTTTCGGAAGAGGTAAAAAAATATTTAGAAATAGGATAACTTTCCGATCTAAAGTTTAATAAAATTAAGTTGTATATATGTATACAATCACCATCAAGTCAACCCCGGGTTTATACCACAACACATCTTACCTTATGCAGATAAAGAAGGTGTAGAACCTTGTTTAGGTGAATGTGGTCATAATGTAATTTTACACTCTGTCGTTGTCAAGATTAGCGGATCAAGACTAAGACTAGTAAATTTCTTTTATGCGCGTAAGGCTTCGGATGGTGGCGTGGGAGACACGGGGTTTAGACTGGTTCGGGAAAGGAAGAGCCCTACGTCCAGTATCGGGAGCTGCTCGTGTTGCCCACGCGGGGTCTGTAGTAGGGGTTACAGGAGGGCGAGAGAGGGATCTGGTCCCAAGTCTCTTGGGTATACACTGAAGCTCTAAAGGAGAGTGTAAGCGTGTTCTGTTGGCTTGAGAGGGTCCCCTGTCTCAGGGCCCCCGGTTCTCCTTTTATAGCGCAAGGAGGTCACTGGGGTTACAGGTGTGACCGGGTGTGAGGAGAAGTAAAAGAGATAAACTAAGCAAAGTAAAATACGACATAAGGAGAGGGACCAAATTCCAGGGCCGCCGCCCCTCGCTCTGGCCTCCGGCTCCTGTCAGCGCGTCCGACGGAAGAGGGCGGCTACCTTCGTATCCTGTCGACGGTCTCCCTGGTGGCCGTTACCGCCAGGCATGATGATGATGTTTGGTCGTGGCGTCTGTGCCCGTCGGGGAGGGCGGTTGCTCCTGTTATCTTGCTGATGGCCCGTGGGATGCGGACGTCGCGACCCTGTCGCCGGATGCGCGGGGCGCGAGAACGGGCGGGACTTCCTCTTGTGCCGAGCGGCGTAGGCCATGAGTGCCCTATAGCGAATCGGAGGGAGCCACGGCCACTGTAGCTTGCACCGCACGGTCGCGCATGGGTACTTGTGGCGGGTCGCGTCGGGGGCGCGAGCGCCTTTCTGCGCGTCAAAGCCGCGGCGCATTTATGGCGAGGTCGACAGGGGGACCCACGAGATCCGCGACCTGATCTTCTAGTCTGCGCCCGAGGCGGATATTTGTCTTGCGGGCCCGGATGAGTCCGACCCCCTGCGCCCTGGGTCGGGCGAGGCGGAGTCTTGCGGCGAGGGGTCGGGCGCTCCCGACCCTAGGCCCCTGGGTCGGGCGAGGCGGAGTTTGGTCGTCATGGGGTTGGGAGCGTCCGACCCCGGAGCACTGGGTCGGGCGAGGCGGAGTGGGGCTCTCCCCTCCAGTGTTGGGCCGACGGCAGTCGTTATTACCTTAGGTGGGCCTGGGCCTTTATGATTGTTGTTTTCATGGGCTTTGGGAGGTCGTTAATATTTCCCCCCAACAACTTCAACATTAATTCGTATTTTGCATCTTGCATGAGAACGCATGGAAGTTTGAACTTGGTACATTTGCATTTCGTGTAGAGCTGAACCTTGCTGACGGAACGTACGAGCTGCACCCGGCTCCAGAAGAAGAAGCCGTAGCGGATCATCACCACGCCGGAGTCGAGCCTGCACCAGAGCAAGCCGAGGACCAGATTGCTAACTCCCTGTGTGAAGGCAAGCCCCGGAGCATAAACTCCTATCTTTAACTACTTGCAATATATTTGGTTGCTTTGATTGTGCATTTACGTTTTTAGGAATTGATTGAAACCGTAGATGCATGAACGTAGTACCCTTTGATATGAGCACTAGTATATTGAGTTGAGTAGTTGCAATGCTTAATAGGACTCAGCAAAAGTTGAGTGATTTCCTGTAACTCGCGAGTTATAGGAGTTGATTGCTTTCCTTTTGTTACAACTATAAGAACAATGGACAGGACAGGCTCTGTGAGCTGTTTTTGGTGGTCGGTGGATTACCCCGTCTGTCTACATGAAATTTGACTAAGGTCAAGATGTGATAGTGTTCGTGATCAAGTGTTTGAAAGTACTAATCCCATACCTAGTATGGGATGGGGAAGCCTAGTACCTGATTGAACCGGAACGTGAGCGGATCATTCCACTGTCTCTGGAACAGAGTTCCCTTGCGACTGCATGTGGTGACGAGTGCGGTCATAGAACGGCAAAGACCGGGTCTATGGAGCCTTGTACCAAGGGAAGTGGGCCCGACACGGGTCTGAAAATTGATGGGGACGGCTGACAAATGAAGTGACCCTTCGCAGTGCGCGGATGTCGTGGGATTAGGTTCGCCATGCATGGTTAAGAAATTCGAATCGATTCGTCTACCTCTCACAGTTTGGGACTACTTGATCGCTATGCTACACTGAGTAAGAATGAAATATGATGTTAAATTAATGATGTTACTTGTTGTTTATTGCTTGAAAAACCATGCTTGTTTAGTATATTTGCTTACCTAGAATGGTTAATCAACTAGAACCGGATGCTAAAATATTGAAAGTAAGGACCTACTCTAGTTGGTTTTGGCAAGGACAAACCCCAGAGCCAAAAAGCCAGCATGTCTAGGTGTTGGTGGAAGTAGTCGTCACCCGTCGGTTAAGTCTTGTCGAGCATAGTTGCTCAGCCTTGCTTGTGGCACATCTTTTCACGTGATGTTGATACCTCTGAGTTCACTGCAAGTGGCACTTGGCCTACCCAACTTCCTCCGGGTTGGACGGTCGAGTGGGATCCCTCCTCGGACGGCGAGGATAGGGATCATTGATGTTATGATCGGCTTCTTCATGATATCATGCAACGACGTCTAGCTTACGCTTATTTGTTTCTGTTATTTGAAAACTTTGCAAACCTTGTTTGAATTTCGAACTTGATGTTGTAATAATTCGATGCACTTGTTTGATTGAGATGGACTATTGTAATCTCTGTAACCACTCGCCTTCGTGCGAGTCTTGCTTTCTCGATCCTGAGTTAAGTGGTTTATCGGATGAAATCCGATGGACGACCAAGTTGACTTGTTTAAAGTACATGATCGCGTGTTAAGCGACTTCAGTGTGCTTTAGCCATGTTAATTTGGACGGTTCCGCCACACTTGTGTCCAAATGCAATTATTCAGGAGTGCATTTAGATAATAAACTTAGCATATCATAGGCTAGGATTCTTTTAGACTGAATGTTGCAGCAACATTGGATTGAAACTTCTATATAAGAAATATATTAGTTCGATTTGTTTATGCCAATAAATATATGATTTCCATGAAAATAAGTAGTGCACCTATCACTAAAAATGTTTTCATTTTTCCCATTTAATATCTCACAAAAGTGTCATAACCAACCTCCACCAGAACATGGTGGATACAAACGTTCTTTATCAGCAATCTCCAACACACATAGATTCTACTTATTGCTCCAACACATCAACACTTTCTACTAAATATTTCCTTTTGCTTCCTCTTGCTTTCTCCTGTAGAGTTAATCTACTAGTACCAAGGTAACACAAATGTCAAAAGAATTCTGAACAACTAAATGTTATCTACAAGAAAAGAAATAATACAATCATGTACTATATAACTTCCTTTGTCGTTAAACTCCTGCTATAATTTCTAAAATGAACTCCTATATTTTAGATATCCCCTGGAACAAACTTTATACCGCAGCTGCCTCTTAACTTATTGCTTTATATCCTTTATATAAATTAGATATGACATGCTAAAAAATAACACAACTCATATTCATACACTTCTTTTTGTTTCTACCTAAACTCTTTTGCATGATTCATGAATAACATAACTACGGGCAGCACATCGTAGCACACCTATCCGCCTAGTACCTGTGAATGAACATCGGATATTCGCTCTGTAGTCTACTAGTTTGATACTGTTGCAAGTATAGGTTCATATTTTGGTTTCAAATGTTACTCAACTCCATATGCATTAGTATTCACGGATATACATAGCCTGTAGTTTGTATTTATGCTTGAGACTTTGCTTTGACTTTAGTTTCTTGGGTCCTTTGCTATTTGTTGACATTTTGTTTTGCATGTACCTCTATCACATTCATATGAGTTGAAACTGGAACTATAGTGATAAATGATTGCACAAATAATTCATTCATCTACAAAGAGAGATATATAGCCACACAACACATTAGACAAATAGACAAAGTTACTGATATTTTTAAAAGTTTCACTCAATATATCTTCACGCACCACATGCCAAGTTTAGATATCATTTTCAACGAGGAAACAGGTTTGCTGGAGGTCCTCTGGTCACCTTTAGGCTTGGAGGGCTGCAGAGCAAGCTAGCTAGAAGAAGTACAAGATAGAAGGGTTGGAGGGATATGGTAGGGCAACGGTTATCATGTTATTAGTGTGGCAATCTAAGATGGCTGAGAATTAGGAGATGGGAGCGCTGTTGAAGATGCAGGTGGATGGTCGAAGAGGAGCAACGGAGAAGGAAACCGAGGGGCGTTTAGTTAGAGTTCAATATATTGGTGCGCCGGGTATAGTCCAACTACAAGGTTGATCACTTTTCCCGCACATTTTGTAAATGCGTCCAACAATTTTTAGTACATTTTGTTAGCTAGCTACAAAATCATGGATAATTAATTTGTGGAGATTATATTATTAAAGATTTGCTAGAATTGTGAGGAATGCTAGAAACAGAACTGTCGATCACTCCACTGAAATAATAAAATACTAATGGGCCAGTACTATAATATTGTTGGCAACTTGTAAACAATATTACTCCCTCCATTTTTATTTATAAAGTGCACACACATCAAGATTCAAACTTTGCAATCTTTAACCAATAGTTTAACTATTTTTTTATTTTTATATGTAAACTTTATATGGTTGGATTCGTAATCAAATATACTCTACACTATACTCTACAATGATCATAAGTTTATAACCACAAACAATATGATTTAAGATAAGTGATTGGTCAAAGTGCTATTTGGAAGATCGTGCCAAGTCATCCCATGCTTTATAAACATAGACGGAGGGAGTAGAAAAAGATGAAATCCCTCGTTGGGAGGCACGTCTAACAAAGAGAGGGAAAAAACTATAGTAGCATCGGTATCTATAGATGACCCCGTTTGCTTGTGCCGTTGTAGCAAATACACAACTTTAATGAATCTGATGATCTGGTCCGCTCCCTACCACTGGGTATCCATACCCTCTCCCCAAATCCACACCCACTTCAAATGGGGAGGGTATGGGTAGAAAATTATATATCCATTATAAATGTGGAGGGTAAGGCATGGAGAGGGTATAATTAATCAATTGGATATATACTCCCTCCGTCCTAATTTAATTGTCGCTCAGGAACCGGGATTGTGAGAGGAATACGGTTCCCGAGCGACAGTTATTAGGGGACAGAGGGAGTATATGTGTGTAGTATAAGATTAATTATCCATTAGATATGGGTGAAATTTGGGAGGGTAAATAATAGATAATAATTATTTGAATTTAGGCGTGAACAAAGAGTAGGTTTGTCGGTACTCTCCTAGTGGCTAGACCTAGATCCGCACCGTTTTGCAGGGTCTGGCTGGCTTTGCGTCCGCCGCCCAATGCAACTAGGGCGCGGTCGCGGGAAGTGACCACTGCCTTCGTGGGCTCGTGGCGTGCGGCGACACGGCGAGAAACACGCCGCCGGCCACCACCGTCCACCTACCGTCTCTGCGCTGCGCATTGACCTCCCGCCTCCCGTGCACCGTCCTAGCCCTACTACGTACTGGGCGGGTCGGGGCCGCCATCCCCTGTAGCACAGCTCCGCGTTGACGAGGAGGCCCGCCAAGAGCCAAGCACAGCACAGGGCTCGTCCCAAAAGTGGTTGGGGATGGTGCGGAGTGGTGGTTTGGCTCGGTTCGCGCGGCACACGGCATGGTCGAGCGCCGAGTCACGGATGGTGCTTGGACAGCGTGCGTACGCGGTCGATGTGACCCGACTGAAATCATCCTCGGACTAGGCAGCGCAGTTGAACGGCGTGAGACCTGCGGACTGGAGGCCCAAAGCGACAATCCACACCCCGGCCCGGCCTGGCTTCGCTGATTTGTTGACCCAGCACAAGATAGATCATTCCCATTTATTTGCGTGGGCCGCCTGTAGTTTTGTGGCTCAGCCCAATATCTTCCCATTTCATTGCGTGGCCGCTTTGTGACTCTTCTTGCTGGTTTCCTCCTCTAGCCCATGATAATTGTCAGGTTGGGTTTTTCAAAAAAAAAAAAATCATCAGGTTGACACAGCTGCAGAGGGGGCTGGAGCAGTGGGTCTAGTTGCTCTGAATGATTTGTTGTGTTTGGGGAAGGTCACGGGGACGAATCCGCAGTGCTGAATTAGGGAACCCTATGTTGGGTAGTGAGAAACTGAACCCTACGTTTGGAGGCTTGGAGGCAGTGCCGTGTGATGTGTCCGCATAGATCGTGATTATGCTAAAGTTTCGAGTGCCACAAAATATCTTTTTAGTGTGGTATTATTATTTTCTTTCAAAAATGGCCCTACGTAAGACGCTCATGCACATGTATGGCAGCATGTCCCAATAGGTGTTAAAGTTCTACTGCATGTATGGCAAAAAAATACATAAAGGCAACATAACCCAAAATGACGTCAACAGTTCGGCCACAACGTACGGCCACGTGAGCCAGGACCAGGACAATTCAGAACGGGCAGGATAGGACGCGCTGGGGGCCTGGGGCGTGGCCGCCTGCGGGACCTTGGCCTTGCGCGGTTACGCTCCCCCCTCTTCCGTCGATCCGCTTGCCGGCTTGCCCCTTTGCCCCAAGTACCCCGCAATCCGGCGTCGCAGCGCAGGGTCCAAAAATTCGGAATCCCGGGGCAAGATGGCTGCCTCTTGCTCCTTCCGCTCCGTCGTCCGGGCGCCTCCGCTCTCCCGGAGGCTCGCCAGGAGCGCGGTGCGCTGCCGCAGCGCCGCCCCGCCTGATGCCGGTGGTACCGCCCCCACCTCCAAGGTAACCAACCAACCCAGTGCGCCCGCAGGCACCACGCTGCCCTGGCCTCTTGACATTTCGAAGATTTCCCGATCCCACTCTGCTGAGCTGATTGGTGCCTCGTCACACGCTACCTCGAGCCATCAGCATTCAGCAGTGGGATGTGTAACTGAAACTATCGGTTGACTTGTTTACCTTGCGTTGGTTTCTCTTGCTTCGCGTGTGAAGCTTGTCGTGGAGGTGAAGGAACGGCTGGCGAGGGAGCACCCAGGCCTCCCCACGGGCAGGAACGGGAGGGACGATGACGACATGATCCTCTGGTTCTTGAAGGACCGCAAGTTCTCCGTCGACGAATCTGTCTCCAAGCTCACCAAGGCCATTGTATCCTATAAATTATGTTCAGCAGAAACATCTATGGTTCTCTTTCATTACATTCTCATCTTAGCTTTTCTCTGCACTTGAAGAGATGTCTGCTAAAGCCATTATCCATACTAGGTGCTAGGTACTGAAAGTGTAGTACAATTTTCTGTAGATGATTCCTTTAGTTAGTAGCAGCTTGTAACATATCAACAAAAGCAACTGATTAACTGGGGGCAGGCTTTCCCAAACTACTTCAATAAATTCAAATTCGAATCATTGTGCAAACGTTATGCTGTTTGTTACTTTTGGAGTCATTAGTGCATCTTGAGCTGTGCCGAGTGCGACGGTCAATTCACTGGTATTAGTATTGAGTTCTGGACTAAATTGGGCATAAGAATGACACAGCTGAACTATAATTATTTCTTCCATTCTAGGATTCATTACAACCTAGGAAAATGGAAAGCACTGGAACTAGCAAAGGATAGGAACTAGATTGGAATGTAGGAGAAAAACAAAGAAACGAAATAAAGTAGGAAAAATATAGGAATGGCGTGTTTGGATAATTTGTAGAGGTACACAGAGAAATTTAGAGGTTGGTATGTATTTGAGAGAGAGAAAAGAAGAGCAGGTTACAATTTCCCAAGCCCAATTACCATCTTCCTTACACAAAGGATAGGAAAGAAACTAGGCACACATCTTCCTCTCCTACTTACACGGACTTAACTGGGCAATTTTTCATATTCATGTTCCAATTTATTTGCATGTTATCACTTATTTTTTTTAGCAGGTTTCTCATGTTACCTTTGAACCTGGATTTTGTTCCAATATGCAATGTTGCTCTGAAATGATACAGTTGACACCTCGAGTTTTATGTTTTGCAATATCATGGAAAGCCTAGCAATTTACTCATTAAATTCCTGACACTGAAGAATTTATATGTGTATGTTGTACCTTAAGGATTTATCTGCATTAGAAATGGCGTCAAGATTTTGGTGTATCAGAATTATCAGAAGAATCGGTGAAAGACCTGTATCAAACTGGCAAGGCATATATACATGATTCATTGGACATTTATGGCAGACCTGTGCTAGTTGTAGTAGCAGCCAAACATTTTCCTTCGGTACACTTCTTTTGTTCTCAATCTTGATTTAGAAATGTTCAACAAGGATAGTGGCTGCACAGTGTTTCCAATTGTTAAATAGCACAAAGAACAATGCACAGCGGTATGCTTATGGCAAACTATCAGGATTTTTTCAGAGCAGCTCCAAAACCACATGGCTTTTAGCTAGCTTTAGTATCTTCTGACTTGTAACTTACTGATATTTCGTATATCTTACATGCATTTTGTTCTTAATAATGTTGTTAATCCATGTATAATATGCTACCGCAGACACAAGATCCAGTTGAAAACGAGAAGCTATGTGCCTATTTGGTCGAGAAGGCAATAAACAGACTTCCCTCGGGGGCAGAGAATATACTTGGAATCTTTGATCTGCGAGGCTTCCGTGTTGAAAATGGTGACCTCCAGTTCTTAAAGTTTTTGGTAAGTTGATACTCCCTCCGTCCCAAATTATAAGTCATTTTGGGTTTTCTAGGTTCATACCTTTTACTATGCATCTAGACATAATATATATATATATAAAGCCAAAACTTATGAATCTAAAAAAGCCAAAACGACTTATAATTTGGGACGGAGGGAGTAGCTTATAGACATAAATAAGGATCTCTGATTACTTTTTGTGCTGTTTGGACTTGTTACACATGTGTACTTTGATTTGTGATGATACAAAAGGTTGTCAAAAGGCCGCAGTAGTGCCGTATTAGTGATTCATTTCATGTATATACATCTGTTGCAAGAAGTATCCTGATGAATAAATAGGAAACTTTTCTGCATATAAAAAGTGTGATGAGACATCAGTTCAGAAAGACATAAATGATGTGTTCATGCTCTCAAAGGGAAAACACCAAGTTTATCTAATGGAGTAACTTGCAGATTGATCTCTTGCAGTCTGCTGCAGCTAATGTGTAGTACATGAAAACAAGATTTTGTTTTGTGTGCACGCATTGCAATTAACTCTGCCCCATTCCCAGATTGACGTTTTCTACTATTACTATCCGAAGCGGCTTGGCCAAGTTCTTTTTGTCGATGCTCCATTTGTTTTCCAACCAATGTGGCAGATTGTTAAACCTCTGTTGAAATCATATGCCTCCCTGGTATGCTCTCTCATGTGCTCTCACACAGGTTAGTGCTTCACCAAATGGTAATCTTACCCTCCATTGTTATTGTTGTCCCTGCGCATCAGGTGAGATTTTGCGATTCTGAGACTGTGAGAAAAGAATACTTCACAGAAGAAACCGTACCTCATGATTTCCGCAGTTAGGTGCCTTGATTATTTCTTCAGTAAGACTGTTATCCAGGAACGGCTCTGGCAGATCTTAGTTGCAGGTCAGTGCTGATTTTCTCTGACCCTGCTTTGTTCAAAAGTGATGTTTATCAGTTGAAAGTTGAGTACTGAACTGTGCACAGAATATTTTTAGTACTCTCAATCTCTCCAAAAATCAAAGCTGCAGAAATATGATTGGTGGTTGCAGAAATATGGCCTTCTGTACTTGTTTGAGTGGCACATGAAGCACCTCCATTCCTCCACTCCAATTAGGAAATGTCAAGAGACTCCATCAGATTTTTGGCCTCGTCACTTTGTGCCCAGGAAATAGAAGACGCAACTGAATCTTTGTGAAGACAGATTACAGGAACTGGTGAAAGAATGTCTTGGATGAAGCCAATCCTCGGTTGGCAAAGAACAGAACGTTTTACCAGCAGTTCAAGTTCTAGAGACGAGGTCATGATGAGAGTGCTGTACTGCTGTTTGCCTTGCTTGCAGTTGTCCTCCTATGACATGTTATATAAGAACACATTTTCTTGGGCATCTTTTTGGTGTCAATAAAGCATAAAGATGATTTTTCTCTGGTGAAAAAAGGAAAATGAAGATGGGAAAATGAAGATGGTTTCAGAGGTGCTCCATTCTTTTTTTAATTTTTTGAAAAGATGAGGTGCTCCATTCTGAACGAGCAGGTAAAATGTTTCATTTTCCGATGCTGACCAATTCTTCCTCCTTTTCTGTTAACGGAGCAACTTTATCCTTTGATAATGATGTACTTCGTATCTTTTCCCCAATGCACTTGTGTTGTTCTCGAGCACATGTTCAGGCCTTGGTTACTCTATTCTGACGTCTTCTGTTGATTCTGTTATGAAGCCATTCTCCGTGTAGAATTCAGCCTGTCATACGGTAGCACAGTATCTTTTATTCTCTTGCTTAGCTTGTACTCCCTCCGTTCCAAATTACTATTCGTTTTGACTTTTCTAGAGACATAGCTTTTACTATGTATATAGACATACATGCATCTAGATCCATATCAAAAGTTTTGTATCTAGAAAAGTCAAAACGAATATTAATTTGGGACGGAGGGAGTACATAACTTTAGCTACCTTGTTAGCTATATATGCACTCTAATTTTTCTTCATGAATTTGAAGTACTTATGTGTCTCAACATCACTATTCCGTGCGACAGCATGTTACGGTACGCTAGCATACATCTAACAATGACGTGCATGAGAGCACGTGGTCTTAGAAAGGGGAAAACCAATTTAACCTTGGTCGCGGCACTCGACTGCTCTGCACGCCGGTAAATAATACGGCTGGTTGACGGGAGGAGCCACAGGTTTGCGGCAGAAGATATCGTGTCCCCCCGACTCATCATCAGCCGGAGCAATGAGCGCTCGCGGCTGTTGGCTTTCCTCCTCTCCTCTCCCGGCCGCGCCCGCGCGTCTCCCCCATTTCCAACAGCAAGTCAGCAACCCACGCCGGGAGAAGCAAGCTTGCCAGAAAGCGGCAAGGCAGGTGCCGATCGATGGGATGCGAGGGTCGAGGTGGAATGGAACCGTGGAAAGGGTGCACGCGCGCATACTAGCATTCTGAGTTTCTGGTGCGCACGCTCGACCGGCCTTCCAGCCCGGCAGTATGGGCAGGCGTAAAAGGCCCTTCCCGTTTTGTGCATAATGATTAATGAATCTGCGAGGACTGCAGGACTGATGAGCTTCGGCATCGCAGCTAGCTAACACACATTAATGCCGTTCGTGTACAATGTGGTTGAGATCTGAGTTAATTAAGCCAGCGCATAAGGACCGAGCTACAGCAACACTAGTTCTGCTTAGAGCGCGAACCCTTGACCTGGACGAGCTAGGCACGCGAGGGTCAGATCATTGGCCAAACAAGGAACGCACAAACCGGTGGCTGTCCCGGCTAGCTTGCCGCGGCTGTGGATTTAGGCTCGGCTGGCAACCACCGTGTTCTTGTCTAGGAATAGGTCTCCACTGTCCACATGCTTTGCCTTACTTCGGCGCAGACAAAACTGGTCTAATGCAGTTTTCCTTTCCCGCACGCACGTACCGACGTACGTACACTTCATAAGACGTCCGTTCAGGACCTTCGTTCGCTCCCCCATCCCATCCTCGGCGTCGGCGGCGGCGTACGGTACGACGACGGTGCTACGTCGGCTTCTCGCCGTACGCACGCTGTCTGCTGACGCGCTACTGATCAACAGGCTGGCACGATGGCATCCCAAGTGTCGTCAGGCGATGGCGTCCAATAGCTACAGCGCGATTCTGATGGCGCACTTCCTTCAGAGACTGTGATTTCTACACGCAGGCGTCCGCTACTACCCGCTAGCGCCAAAGCACGTAGGGGTGGAGCCACGGTGTAAATTTTAGGTGCGGGGTGCGAGAAAAATTTCAAAATCAGCTATACCTTATAAATTTTCACTTTTTTAAGTTTCTGGTAGGGCTTCAGCTCCTCTTTGAATGGGAAGGAGCGAGGAGCTAATTTTTTTTTCTCCGACTTCTCTATATAAAATGGTTTCGATTGCTCTAGTGCTTCAGAGGTGGAACTGTTTTTGATAAAACTATTTGTTAGGATTTTAGTCGAAGCCACAGGAGAAGCCGAAGTTAGAATCTTACAAAAAGATCTTTGTTGAACATCGTACATATGTTATGAGCCGTAGTTTTTCTCTAGCTTCGTTCCTGAAAGCACGTGTTTTACCCGCGGGCCGACCAAAAGGCGCCGACCGGATGCTGGCGCCAGGCGGCAGCGCACCACGCCGGGGACCGGGCGATCGACAGTTCGACACCTGCAGGCGTAGGGGACGGCGAAGACACGACGACGAATCGACGATCCCTTCTCCTCGCCCGTGCCCGTGCGCGGTCGACAAACAGTGAATACGCACACCAAGATTCCAAGAATCGGGGCCTGCCTCACGCACTCCCACTCAGCTCCTACGATCGTGGCCAAAGAATGATACTGGTACCGCGACGGGCACATGCCGGTAGAGGTGTCCCCGGCTGGCCCCCGTCCTGCGAGCAGGCTTGGATCGGCGCTAGCTCCCGTCCCCTCGCGGCGTCGCCCAAGATGGCAAGATTCCCACGCTCCCGACGACACCCCGAGCCCCCCGACCGGCGGCTCCACCGCTACTGCCCACCAACCGCACCGACCGCACGGCCGATCGGCAACGAGAAAAGCCTACGCTCTATTTACGTGCCTGCCGCGATCCATGATTGCGCGCGCAGCTAGCTCCCGGCCCGGTCGGCCGGCCCCGTCCGCACCTACGGCCCTACGTGTACAACCAGGATGTCCCATCCCATCCCGATCGCGAGCTCGAGACTAGAGCGAGCGAGGGCGCAGATCTTTACTGGCGTCCACCACGATCTGCCGGGCACAGCCGCACAGGGGAGGGACAACGAACTCCATGCTCAAAGGCTCAGACCTGCCGGAGACCAGGCCGCTGTGCGCTGCGCTCTTCTGTTCATGCCCTGTCCGGAGGCTGTACGTTTAACCTTGGTTCGATCCAGTTCCGATCCCAAAGGTACTGGGTCAGCAAGCACAACTGCTGGTGTTTGGTGTCTTCACACTGCCAACTGAGAACACTGTATTGTGGTATAGCACGTCTGCACCGGTGTTTTTCAATAGAATACAGCTCCGTGCTAGGTAGTACTACGTCATGTTCAGCAGTTCAGGTTTTATAATAAAGATCTTTTCCACGCTACGCACGCATTATACTATTGTTATTATGGAGGAATGGACTAATGGTAATGGGGGGTGTCGATTTGGTGGCACGCAGGACCATGTGAGTGTGGCAGTGCGGAATAGTAGGAGGAAGCATGGCCCGTCGTGGCAGGCCGGCCGGCCGCGGCTGGGCGATACTACATTATTACCCGTCAATTGCATTGCGACAGCATCTTCTTCCTCCTTTCTGTGTGTGTTGCCTCTCTGGTCCCGTCGTCGAGGCTAGCTGACGCTGACGCTACCCGATCACCCACCACCCCTTCAATTATCCGAGACCGACCACCCCACCACATGATGATCACTACTCGCTCGCTCCTACTCCTAGCTAGCTATTAAGAACGAGAGCATGGGGCGAGAGCGTGTGTATTGTAGTATGCGCGTGTCTTCTTCTGTTTGGCAACAGTGTTTTGACAACTCCAGATTAACCGACCGACTTGGTTTATGAGTCTCACCGTACCGTACTACCGGTCGAATGAATGTTGCCGAATAATCCTGTGTCATAGAGAGATCGCTGGTTTCGTACTTGCATTGGTGCATGGAATTCTTCGGATCAGTAGGTACGAATAGGATTATTGTTCCGCAGAATTTTTACTAGGTCCATATTAATGCACCTTCTCTACGGACTAACATTGGTCTAGGTGAGTTAATTGCACAAGATTGCAGAAATAGTGAGCTGACCAAAACATCATGTTCTGAAACCACAACGAACCAGGTTTGGTTGGAGATCCTATGATACACATACACTCAAGTCCTGTGTGGCTTACACGTCTGTCCAACGACCCTCGAGGCCAAAAGTGTACAAAGTTAGAATTCTTCAACTTTAGTTTAAAAAAAAAGAATTCTTTAACTTGAACCAGGTGTGTTCAAATTAAACTAGGTGCAAGGTGCACCAAATGATTAAATCTGATGCAAAGTAGCAAGAGGTTGTTTAGGGTAAGCGGCAGTTGCCATCATGATAACGGTCTGAGGCTTCAACCTTAAAATGCACAACGCAGCACATGAAGAAAGCTGAAACAGGGAAACCATTTTCAGGTCGGCAAAGACGAAAAGATGAATGAGCCAGCACTAAAATTTAAAATATGAACTTCTACATCCTCTTTCTAGTTCTCCTAAAACCCTCCACTACCCTATCACACACTCCAACACGAGAACATGTGCACACATCTAAAAGAGTAGCCCTGACACAATGACCACTAGATGTAGTATGACTAAACTACTTAACCTATTCCCATATACAAAAGCGGAAGAAGAACAATCGAAGCGATTAACAAAACGAGAAAGCGATTAGGAGAACATCTCAAAGCCAGCTCCTGTCTGTCGTCTGAATTTGACCCGGTCGATCCATCCATGCACGTGGTCTCCATCAGCAGGCACGAGGAAAAGGGCGACGAGCAAGCGAGCAGCCGATAAACAAGTGCTTAGATTAGCTCATCTTTCTAATCACTCCTCCGCTCCGCAGGCACTCCAAAGATTCCCGGTCTCCGACGCATGCAATGGAATGCAGTGCAGGGTGCAGCAAAGTCTCCTCCTCATCACTCTCCTGGCCTCTTCCCTGCCGAAAAAAAAAAAGGACAGGTTCAGAGGGAATTTTTTACTGTCTGGTCCATCATCAGGCAGTACCAGCTCAGCAGGAGATAGAATAATCGCTAGCATAAACTATTCCATGGGTTCCAGAGCTGGCTTGCAGGAGAAAGAAACAGGGGTACTGACAGTGGATTAGTTGTAACTTTGTCTTTCAAACTCCAAAGCGAGGGTAATGATGACCTGTCTCCAGCTTTTGGGTAGGGACGACAACAATGGCTTGGCCTAAACTGTTGGGGCTCGAGCTTTGCTTTGCCACAAAGCAACAAAGCTGCTGTTAATGGCCATGGCAACCCCCAAGGTCGAGGCAAAGCGAGGCGCTGACCGATGCCGAGGAGGAGATGAAGAATAGAGAGCTTCTTGACCTTCTTCCAAACCGGTTTCCAAGGTGGGAAATGGCTTATGTTGCAGTTTAGGACAGTTCCAAAACTAAACTCTTCTAATGGTTGTTGTACTTGCTGGTAGTGGGCTAGTGGCAGAGTGGTCAAAGATTAAATAAACTGAGAAAAATGTGTTTGGTGGGTTTTAAGAAAATGTGTTTGCAAGGGACAAATGAAAATTTCCATGGCTGATTACACTGTTTGTTTAGTAGCAGCCTTTTGTGAGACAGTGAGACAATTATTCAGTAAGTGACTGTAATGACAGACAAAATGCTGGATCAGTGTTGATATGGTAGTTGAGCGATCAACTGAATATGCAACGAAAATGCTCAGATGCGGTGTTGCTCAAGGTACTGTCGTTGTGCAGTTGTGAAGAGACGGGGCATCAGGGCAATGGCTTGTTTACCTGAGTTTTCTGTTCCGGTGGGAGCTTGGCAATGGCATGGTCTCCTAGAACGGCAGGCTCTTGGAGGTTGAGGACGCCGTGAGCGCCTTGAGGCTCTCGGCCGACGCCGGCGCGAGGTCCTGCGGCAGCCGCGCGCGTCGCACGATGCGCCGCATGTTGCTCTGCAGGCTCTGCTGCACCAGCTGCCTCACGGCGCGCTTCTCCGCGCTCATGCAGGCGTCCGCGGGTTCCCCGTCGAGCGCCTCCTCCCCGCCGCGGCACCCGCGCTCCTGCGGCGCCGACACCGTCGCCACGACGCCCGATGCGTCGTCGGCCACCTGCTTGCCCTTGTCGGCCCGGAGGATCTCCAGGATCCTGGACGCGCGCTTCTGCGCCAGCGCCGTGCCCACGAGCGTGAGCTCCAGCAGAGCGGACGTGGCGCCGGCCTCGGCCATGGCCGCGCGGTCGCCGTAGCTCCGGTGCGCCAAGACCATCAACACGTAGGCCGCCTTCTCCTGGCACCCGGGCTCGTCGGCCCAGTTGAGCACGTCGACGAGGGACGGCACCGCGTCGGGGGCGCGGCTCACCGCGCGGCGGCCCTCGGGACAGGCCGCCACGAGGTTGCAGAGCGCGGCGAGCGCACGGTCCGTCACTGGCGCGTCCCCGACGGACGCCACCAGCGCTGGCGCGAGCCCGGCCGCCAGCAGGTACGGCGCGTTGGCGGGCGCGATGGAGAGGTTCAGGAGCGCGCGCAGCGCGTCGTGCCGCGCCTGCTCGGTGGAGGACGCGCCCTGGAACGCGCTGACGAGGAATGGCGCCGCGCCGGACGCGCCGATGACGAGCTTGTTCGCGTCGAGCGCGCTGAGGCAGAGGAAGTTGGCGACCACGGCCTCCGTGAGCGCGGAGGACGCGCCGCCCTCCGCAATGCGGAGCATCTTGTGCACGGCGCCGGCCTGCACGATCGCCGCCTTGTTCCTGGGAATGGCAGCAAGCAACTCAACGAATCAGACACCAACCGAACTCCCAGATCTGATCACGAAGCAGAGGAAACAGAGGAGAACATGAGAGCGCAGAAAAAACTCACGTGTCGTTGCCGATCCCCAAGTTGAGCAGCGCGTACAGCGCGGCGGCCGTGACCTCCTGCCCGCCGTCGCCGCCCTCGTCCAGCATCGCGACGAGCGGCGGGATGGCGCCGAGCATCGCGAGCATCTCCCTCGCGGCGGCTTCGTCCTTGGCCTTCCTCCGCACGGCCATCGCCGCCTCGACGCGGGACATGCACGGCTCGCCCCCGCCTGCCTGCAGCGCCGCCACCACGCCCTTCAGCTCCTCGAGCGCCTCCACCTTCCTGGCCGCCGCGTCCGCCGCCTCGTCGTCGTCGTCGCCGCCGCCACCGCATTCGGACGGCTCCTCCGCCCTGAGCAGCTCCGCGAGCCTGTCCGACCGCGGGCGCGGCCTCGGCATCCGCTGCGGCGACCGGTACGCCGTCCGCCCGCGGCAGGATCCCCCTCCATCCCCGCCGCCGCCGCCGCACGTGAGGACCTCGAGCACCTTCCTCCGCAGCGTGGCGGCCGAGAAGATCGGCCAGAGGCGGAACCCGCCGGCGTCGGCGTGCGCGCACCTCGCCACCATCGATCGCGTTCCACTGCAAGCGAGCCTCGTCGGCGAGTCACATTGGCCGGCCGGCCGGAGGCGGGCGAGACACCTGGCTGCGCTAGGCCGCTGGCGACTGGCGTCCGGAGGAAGCCGTGGCGCGGCAGTGTGGGTGGGGTTTATACGCGTGGACGGACGGACGCCGGCACGCAGCCAGTCGGCCTGCGACCGAGCCGGTGGGGTCTTGCGGTCAGCGGGATGGGCTGGTTTTTTTAGAAGAATATAAAATAATGGGCAATAAATGGTGTTAGATTTGAGCCGAGTACCTCGAGCGGTTGTTAATGGCGTGCTTCACTGGATTGGCTTGTTTATGGTTGTGGGCATATGGTCACAGTTGGATCTTGCAGGGAAGGAAGACGAACGGGGAGCCTGATATAAATAAAATATTGAGGGCAGCGCTGTCAACTTGGCTGCACCAGGTCAGCGAATGACGTTTTGTGCCTAGTTAGTAGTTAAGACCTTGCCTGCGACGCTCCAACCTGAATCTGATGGATGACGGAGTGGCGTTCCATTTTTGACTTTGTTTACAGGTTGCATTTCCGTCCATGAACCATAGGGCTATGGGTCTATTCGCTTCAGCTTATAAGTCAGCTGAAAAGTTGAAACGGTTGATTTGTTGTGAGAGGAAAACACTGTTTAGTCATCATAATCATCACTAATTTTCGATTTTCGACGTGATCGCCTGGTAGAGCATGAGAGCTGCGCACCGTCGATCGTTGATCCAACAGGCCTACCATGCCTGAAGCGGAAAACAGATGGATTTAGCACGCCATAGCCCATAGCAGTAGCGCTGGTGAGTGGTGACGGAATTCCCCCAGGATCACAGTTCACAAATCCTGTTCCCCCGATTGGCGACGCCGGTGCCCAATTGATGCATAAAGATTTGCTTACGGAGCTCTCCCGAGTTGCGACACAAATGACGGGCCTCCCAGGACCCAGGGGAATTCGTCATGCTTGCTGTATTGTGAGCTCCTGCTTTCCTCGTACCAACCAACTGGGCACCGATGCGCTGCTGAGATTAGCCCTGATCATCCCGGCACGGCGTGACAAAGGGGCACGTGCTGCGTGCTGACGACCGTCGACCGCTCACGGAAGTGATGGATCTCACGAGGCGCGCATACGCCCGTGCCGGCCGCCCCTGGTTACCTCCATCGTCGGAGAGCTCGGAAGCTTGCGATCACAAGGAGGCATGGCAGCCACCTGGTCTCCATTGATGGAGGTGGCTCAGAAGCTCGCGGTAAGTAATAAGGAAAGGAGGCATGGCGGGCCATGGTTCATGGTTTTCGACTTTCAAGCGTACACAGTGCCACTTTTGACTGCAGGCTTATGGGGCGGGCACTAAAGGCGGCAGCACTATTTTCAGTACTGCAACTCTGAAATGGCAGGGATTTTTAAAATCTTTCTCGCCCTACAGAAAATACAGTTGTACTACTGGTTTACTGGTTAGAAGAACTTGTGCCGTGCCAGTAGGTCTAGAGGTCAACGCAAGGAGCAGCGCAGGCAGTCAGGCACTGCATCAGCAGCAAGTATGCCGCTCCGAACGGCACGCGCCCGCCACCGACGCAAGTCATCTCCAGTCAATGGCCGTACACATCAAAACCCTAAACCCGGCTCTTCTCCTAGATCCAGGAACGGCAATTCTCCTGCAGTCCTGCTACATCGGTTTTGGGAAGAACTCTGGAGCAGCGTCAGCCGTCGTGCTCCCGTCCAGGTCGTCGCCGGGAGGACCTGTGCCTGCAGTTTCTGCACTGGCCGATACTGCCCCATCTAGCGTGATCGTATCGTACGGCGGATCGGCTTTTTGACTCGGGGAGGCAGCCACCAGCCAAGCCAGCCGGAGCAGCAGGAGAGCGCGCAGCTGGCGCCGATCGCTGGCTGGGTGTGAAGCGGCCGTACCGGCCCGCGGCCGCCACCGCCACCGACGCTCGCAGCATTAAAGCGGCGGTCGGTGCTCCGCATGTGCCGAGCCGAGCGGCACGAGGCTGGCGCGAGGCGAGGGGGAGTACGATACTCAGCGCGCACGACGTGAGTGATACGTCTCCCGCGTGCGGCGACGAGCCAGAAAGATACACCACACCGGTGCGTTGCGTAGGGCTTTGTCATCACATCATGAGGGTTCCTGTCCAAAATCATTGGAGAGCCCGACGGGGCCTGGCCATCGTATGATTCGTATGGGATGCATGGCTGCTCCACCGCGGCCCGTCATACTACGACGTCGTCGATCGGTTCGCCGTCCCCGTCAGGGCGTCGCCCCGCGGCCGGGGGGCGAGCACGGCAGGCGCGGGCGGGGTGAACGTGGCGTCGTTCCCAGGAGCCGGAGCGGACGCCGGACGGGGTATTGAATTGGTCGGCGTACGTGAGGGATGGCGTTGGCGGCCTTAAATTGGCTGATGGCTGGAGCGGAGCGGCACAACGAAGCCACCGGGTCGTCCGATCGAGACAACCCAGCGGAGGGAGCCGGACGACGGGACGAGAGCGACGCGGCCAGTCGTGGGCAGCGATGAAAATGGTGTCAAAGGATCAGAAACGGTCTGAGATCTTTTCCAAGTTCATAGTTGTTTCTCGAAAACGAACTTTCGTCGCGTACCACAATGGCAAATGGTCTGGATACGGCAAGTTGTCAATATTTCGCAAATCATATTTGATACTCTCTTCGTCCATCAACATAATGCTGGCTTCGGAGGGAGCAACTCGGGTTTGAATCATGTCAGGCGTGCATTCGCTAGAGTTGCAGTTGCAGAACCGAATGAAGCTTATTCATCTCTAGTGAGCCCCGCACCATAGCTAAAAGTTTCAGGTCCAAAGAAAAACGAAGAAACTTCGAACCAACAAGAGAGAATGTCCCGGGATGTTAGGGGCCGGGTGGCGAGCGCACAGGATGAGGGAGACGAACAGGAGATGCAGAGCTCGGAGCCGAGCAGAGGAAGTTTATCTCTCCTCTACTAATCCTTTGAGTCCTTGAGCACGCCCGAAAAAGTCCGAAGGAATGGGCAACTCCTGCCCTCCGCTGCGTATTGGACTTTCACCAGTACGCCAAGCGTAGTCTGCAGTCGCGTCGGCGTCGGCGTCGCACGTCGAGCACGGATCGTACGGTGGATCGCCGTCTTCACTCCGGTCACGCCCTCGCTCACGCAGTAGCAGACCTGGCAGCGGCGGGCGGGAGCGGAAGGGGAGAAGAGCTACTGGCATCGCACCACCACCGCCACCGACACTTGGCGGACGACGGTCCCCGGCAGTTAACAGCACCAGCGAATGCTCTGCTCTGGGTCTTGTCCATGTGCCGGCATCGAGCGCATGGATGACACGAGTGCGTACGGAGAAGAAGGCGAGGCGACCGGTACCAAAAGTATGTCCCCGCGGTTAGTAGGAGGAGCGCCCCGTCCGTCCTGAGATCTTGATGAGGTCATGAGAGTTTTTGGTATCCCAAATCATTGGGGGCGCGTGACCACCGAGTCACCGACCATCGCGTCGCACGACCCATCCATGCCCGCGCGGCGGAGAGCGACGCCCAGCGGCCAGCGGTGCAGGGACGGGGAGCGGAGCGGGTGGCTGGCGCGGACGGCCAGGCGCGGGTAATGGCTAGCGTGACGCCGGGCGCCGGTGACTCTCCTCCGCGGATGGGGAGGCGGGTCAGGAGCATCGGCAATTCGGCACAACAAATGCTCGATGGAGAGAGCCAGCTGTGTCGACAGATCCACGAGTCAGACGAGAAGAGAAGCATAGGCATTCGACCGATCATTTCCGTTGGTCGTGTGGATCTACGGCAGGCTGTCAAATGCATTTGTGTGAAGCTCTTAACGTGGCACCCCCAACCATCTCACGCTCCTATAGTCGTTGAATCACAAAGCGTGACTCCGCATCGACATTGAACCGAGAAAACAGACCGCACCTCACCGAGAAGGTCACCATCATGCGGGAACTTTCGCCGTAGCGTCACTGCAACATCACACTCCACCCGACAGAGTGAGACCACCAGATTCGGACCTCTTGCAGACTGCCTCGCATGCGCCACCACGAAAACACAATGCACCGGAGCCTCACCATATCTGTCTTTGGACTCCACCTCATTCTCATCGCCTCGACTCCACCTCATTCTCATTGCCTCCTATGAACACTGCGTGGTTCCCCGTTTTGGCTGATACGTCCCGGGACTCAGGGATCGGATGCATCATGTGAACACACAGTCACGAAACAAACGGGAACAGCAAGGACGTGAGCAGTCGACACGGGAACGGGATCATAGTAACATGATCGATGGGAGGCTAGTTTAACTTGCAGGCAGACCCCGAGAAACAAGGGGATCAGACCTGGCGCGTAACCTCAACAGGAAGAGTCATATCGTCGCCATCTGATGATCGGACGACAGCTGCTCAGCTTCTCCACCAGATGGGTAGCCGGCGGCAGGCGGCCAACAGAATTACAGCACAAGGGCGGCGCGGCGTGAGCATGGACGGAGGAGAATAGGAGGAGATGCTGCTGCCTCGCTGGTCGGTCGGCAGCTGCTCAGCTTCTCCACCAAGCCATGGCGGCCCAGCTCCTGTGGGCCGAGTAGCTGGCCCAGCAGCTGGTTGCTGCAGTAATCAAACTCACTCAGTTTGACTGATAGACGTCGACCCGAGTGAATGTTTTACACCACCAGATGTTTTACGCTTGGATAACGACACGAGTGATCAGCACAGGTGTTTCAAAGGAGATACTGTACCAGAAAGACATGCGGACCAAGTGTAGCAAAGGTTTCAGGATAACTGAACACAAAAGACCGGGTGCTATGTAGCAAAGGTTTCCTAGTGACTGACCATTAGATCGCTGATCTCCATTTCTATTGTTTCTCACCACTTCAGAACAACGAAACAATAGTACTTGACGTAAAAACTCTGCTGTAAAACAAGTCCAGGACTAGAAAAACGTTTCGAGTAGCGTCATTCATCCACATCTCACAGTATGCCGTACAGGTAATACTAGCTCAATTGACATGATCTATGAAATGTTTGGAAAAGTGAAGCTTTTAATTTCAATAGTAATCGATCTAAAACTGATAAGGTATGCATCACGAGAAGATTCATTTCAGACAGTAAAACTGACTTTACCCTGTAAACAGGTGGTACCTGCCAACAAATAAACGCAATCTTCTGATTTACAATATACTGATAATGGTGAGCTCAGGGAAAATGACAGATCAGCAAGGCCATCATAGCAGCAAAACCATACAGAAAGCTACATATTCACACATACTCATGAAACAGTTCTTTTTTTTTCTTTTTTTATTGCGAGGATGATGTAACAATGTTTCAGGATGTACTCAACCATATCTAGAAAAGGGAAAAAAAAAGTGACAACATGAGGTTTAGTAGAAAGAACAAATAAGCCCCGTAGTAGCACTAGCACAGCAGTGTAGGAAAAGACGGTCCAATACTTGTTCAAGAAAAGCAAACAGAATGGTGAACTGATCACCAGTGATCTTATAGAGCATAGTAAAATCAAACACAATCAGCTTGTTCGGTAAAGATGGCTGCGAGATGTGCTGCAGCAGCCAGTAAACAGCTGCAGCCAACCATTAGCAATTGCAGCCACACATCAGAAGGCAAAGCTTACGGGCACTTGGGCAGCCATTCGGCTAGCTGTAGCTTGGATGCTTGAGCCTGCAGCTGCAGCTGAAGCGCTGCAAAAAATCAGAAGCGAACACTCCAATTCGAAAATCAGAAGCAAACACTCCAATTCAAAACCAGTTCGAAAAGAATTCACATTGAAGTTAGAGAAGGATTTCCTTTGACCAATTTCTGAGATCATACCAAAAGCCTACATACAGTCCCCATCTAACAAGTACAGAACCAGTTTTACAATTGATATGAACCAGCACCACCTCCACATGCAACGAATGTTACTATATATCATATTTGGATTGAGTTGATTATTGGTTGATATCAGGATTTTTCACCTGATAAGGATAGCACTGTTTAGATCAACTCACTGTTATTTGAACCAGCATTCTTTTGATCGCTGGAGCTCCCAAAATGATGCACAACAATACCCAATAGATGCAGTGCAGTGCAATATGTTAAATAATGTGGGAACTATAAAATTGCATATAAATACCATCAAAGTCAAGTGTAAAAATAAAGTTCTATTAAAGAGTACATGTGAATTGAAGCTCCATCCAAAATTTGATGTGATTTCGTGGACAAACAGGTTACAAGTGACACTACAACACTGAAATGTCTTCACCCTTTGGGTGTAGAAGTGATAATAGTGTCTTCATATACCAATCTTCAGGGTTGCTCCAAAACCACGTAAACCTAGATTCGATAAGACTCATAGACGAAGTGACTGTTTCTTTTGCTATTGAAAAATGTCACTGCAACAGTTAATTGGTGCAAAGTATTACCACCAAATTAACCCAGTGCATTCCATCACATTCACAAAGTAAAATCAGATAGCTGACACTCTCACACCTAGTCTAAATACGACTTTTAGGGGTAACCACAATTGAGGGAGATGACGATTACTTTTTGGTGGCAAGCAAAAGGAAGCCATCAAATACACAAGCATCAAATATTGTTCTCTAGTATTTATAAATAATTAAATTTTTATTCAGCAATTCATTGTCCAGGAACACAGGTAATATCAGTTCAAATTAAGTGAAGCATAGATCAGAGGACTACTGCAGTAAAGCTTTTGAAACGTATTAAGGGAACTGACATCTAAACAATAAGGCAGAAATCAAAAGAAGATTCAAGCCAGGCAGAAAAAAAAATGATTCTCCATGGATTATATGCAGTAAAGAGGTGGCAACCGCTAAATATACCAAAATAGAAGGTTAACAAATTGGCAATACCAACAAAACTACAGAGGGCATACTACCCATACTATGGCATACTGATTAAGCAACAGCTCTTATAACAGTCATAATCAAGTAATGATTTAACCATATGAGCACTGACCATGACCATGATGCATTCATCATAGTTAAAATAGAAACGGAATGTTGGCAGCAAATGATGAGATCTACTACGATGGACAACATGTCCCTATAATGAAATTTAAACTTTTACGGTACACAATCAGCAGGCAAGACAGTACTGCATGTTTTAGGGAAAAAGAAAATAGAACACGGTGAATTGGTTGTCTGCAGCATAAATATTAGAGGATTCAGATAAACCTTTTTCAAGATGTCCAAACTCAAACTTTCAAATGCATTTTTTATGAGTAATCTAACACTATGTGATGTCATGGAGTCCCTTGTCACCTTATGTGAAATACACTTTGCCATTGGCACTGTTTAGTTAAGTTTACTGTTATTTGATATTGACCAGTGGAATCCTAAACTGATGGGTAGTTCAATTCACTAGTCGGGTTGTGTTTTTTGCCCACTGAACTCCCAAAATTATGCAAAACAACAGAGGTGCATAGGGCATTGTGTTAAAACTGCAGACATATAACCTCCATAAAAAAGAGAATGTAAATTTTGCTGTCAAATTGATTGCAATCAACATGTCCATCATATAATGTCTTGCCGGTTATAAAAGGGTACAAAAATCAGAACAGTGCCTGCAGGCACCCACAATTCAAGGGTAACTCCAGAAACCATGTAACTGATAGGCTTTATATATCGAAGGACAAGTTAAGTGCTCCTTGTTTTTGGAAACAAGTTAGGTGTTCTTTTTGCTACTGAACAATGTTTTGACACTGCAGATGATGACTTGATGTACTTGATTACCATCAGACTTTGATAATGTTTGAGTTTTCAGTTGGTGAATTGGTGATTAATGTGGTATTATACACCTCAAAGAGCAGTCAACAACACATTCCATCAAACCACCAAAGCTAAATCATACAGCACAAACCACCTTAGCAGCCTAGCTGAAGGTAACTTGCAGGGGTAATAACAATCAAGTGAAAAGCCATACCTATTCCAGGGCAAGCAAAAGGAAATCATCAGACAAAGTCACCAAACAGATTTCTCCATTCTCATAAATAGTTCATCTTTTATTTAACTATCCATTACTCAGTGAGCAGAGGTGGTCTCCCCACCCTCAAAGCCAAGCCCATACAACACACCGGCATATTTCTCGGTTAGCCCGTTGAAGTATGCCTCCTTGAGCTTCTTGAAGGAAAGCGCGGTCAGAAGCGAGTCGGACCCTGCCTGGTGGCAGATCCCAACCCGCGCAACGTCGAGCAGCTCAGCAAGCTTGTTCAGCCCACCATGGAGGCTATTGCAGAACCTCATCAGGTGTTTGATATCATAGATAACAGGGAAGTAGATCTTGATGAGATCGAAGAATCCCGACATCGTGTCAGGCAGGTTTGTGCCGGTAAGCAGCTTGAGCAAGTAGCCGAAGTCGTAACCACTGTGGAAGGTTACCCAACGCACATCGGAGTTCATTACGACGCCGGAGGACATGAGCAGCTCAGCGAAGCGGCGAGCGTCGGCCCCATCCGCACCGTGGCGGGCGAAGTCGATCCCACTGCGTCGGAGCAGATCGATGGAGTCCGCGGCGGCGACGTCGGTCCGCGGGTCGAACCCTCGGAAGTTGAACTGCCAGACGCAGGGTCGGCCGCCTGGGCCGAGCGCCGGCAGCCCTCCATGCTCGTCGGAGAAGGTGAGCCCAAGCTGGATAAGCTTAAGCATGTCGACGTTGGCCTTGAGCGTGGCGTAGTTGAACTCGGCCGCGGACTTGTAGGTGCCGAGCGGGCGGCACACCACGCCGGGGAACTCCGTGTCCATGGCGACGTAGGGGTAGTCGTCCACGATGTCGCGGATCACGGCGAACTCGGCCTCGAGGTTGTCCGCCCAGACCTCGCGGATCTCCACATCGTCGGGCTTCTCTGCGGCGGGCGTCGCCATCGGCTCGGGCGCATCCAAGATTCGAGCTTTATTCCCCTCTCCTCTTCGGTCGCCGGAGCTCTTCCGGCAACAGCAGCTAGGGTTCGCGTGGTGGAGCGGGGGCGGGGCGGGGCCGGGAGCGGGAGCGGGAGGGCGGAGGAGGGGGCGGTGGAGCCCACGGGTCAGCGGCGAGCGGTGGGGGCTCCCATGGGCGGGGTGGATGGGGGTGGGGGTGGGGATGGTGAGATCCGGCAAGGAGAGGGGAGTCCGATTGGGGAATTCGGGGGGAAGAAGAAGAGCGTAGACTCGATGAATGGGGGAAAGTGGGTGCCGTGCGCCGCCGGGGCACGATTGGTGCCACGTGGCGGGGCCCGTGTTGCGGGACCCGCGGGCATGATTGCCGGCCGGGGCCTGACCAGTTGGCCCTCCCGGCATCTAGGACTGTGAGACTTGGGCTGAGGAGCGAGCCCGGGCCGGGCGCACCCGACCGGTTGGTTGACCACGCCACCCGACCTGACGCCTCTCCCTCGCCAACACATCGGCGCCGCATCGTGCTCGGGCACGCACCAACCACCCCTTCCGCCCGTCCTCTCCCCAACCCGTCCCTCCCACCGATTCGCTCGGTCGCCGCCCGCCCACCCGCCCGCGCGCGCGCGAGATCCAGACCAGACGCCGCCGACGCGCGCCGACGGGATCTCTGTCCACCCGACGGGACGAACCGGTAGGACGGCGCCTAAGAGGAGGAGGACGAGGAAGCGGGGGCCATGGAGGCGTCTTCCTGGGACGCCCTTCGCAAGCAGGTGACCCGTCCCTCGAATCCCACGCGCGCGCTCTTTCCCTCTGCAGTGCCGTGGATCCTTTCGGTCCCGCTCTTGCGGCTGCGCAGCCCCGCGTGTGCCTCTCTCTACCTGGGATCTGGCTCCTGTCAATTCCGAGATGGGGGTTGGGATCCATATGCGCAGAAGTGAGGAGGGACGAGTTAGAGGAGGCTGCTCTGTTAGTCGTTGAATCCGTAGGCTATTCGTGCATGGTGCGAATGCTGAGCCCCCAAAAGTTGAATTGGATTTAGTATTTCTGTTTCTACAATCCGCTAGTCTAGCTGTTCGCTTGTAACGTCATTTAGCATTTTCCCCCCTAAGTGAAGGGTCAATCTGTAGCAGTATGGACTGATTGAATACTATAGTGTCTAGATTTTGTGTCATGCAGTGCTAAAATGAACCAGTTATTTACTTGCTCCAGCTTCATGACGAAACTATGCAATTTACTGGTGATATGATTGTAGAGGAGTTCAATCAGTTTACCTGCAGTGGCCTGTTTTTTTTTCCAGTTCTATGTTTTTATTGCCTTTGCATTGGAATTCTTTGATTTTCTGGTTTAAGACTGTCAATGCTGCTGTAGCCCATGATTCTGTACTGTATTAGCTAAATTTATTCTTTCATGGTTTTATGATGCTGTAGGCGAAATCCAGTTTCTCTTGACATGTCTGGTTCTTAGTGTGTAAGGTTTACTGTGTTTTTAAATGGTATATCTCCCATTTCAGGCAAGGAGGTTGGAGGCTCAGTTAGATGACCAAATGATTGCATATCGTAAATTGGTTTCTATGAAATCAGATGGTTCAGAGAATGATATTGAGTCAGATATAGAAAGATCGCTCAAGCAATTACAGCAAGTAAATTCGCAAATGCAAACTTGGGTATCATCAGGAGGTTCTGAAGTTCTTTCTCATACTCTGACTCGTCATATGGAGATTTTGCAAGACCTTACTCAGGTCCTGGTTGCCTCTTAGACTACCTACTAACATTCATCATAACTATTTTCAGTGTACTATTTAAGAAAGATGTGACATGACTGGACTTCCATTGTGACACCATGATTTGTTTCTTCCTCTATAGGAATTCTATCGGCTTCGATCAAGCCTCAGAGTGAAACAACAACATGCTTCTCTTCTTGACTTGAGAGATTTTGATAGAGCAAAGTTTGATGTTGAAGAGGCATCAGACTCAGCTGATCAAGCTCTTCTCAGGGAGCAAGCTGCAATTAGTAGGAGCACCGGACAGGTATGAATCCTCCTGGTAAAGCATCCTTCAATTGTTTGTCCGATCTCTTCTTGAGAGAACAATATGGAAAGCCACTCCTTTTTATAAAAAAACACACTTTAATATGAGTTTTCAAACTTTTGGACTAGAACTTGCATTACCCTTCGTTTTGGGAGATTATTTCATGCCAATGATCAAATAAAGGAAGTCACTAAATAAAGTTGAAGAACCATGCACTACCAGCTGCCAGTTTTGGAGAGTGGTAGAAATGGGCCCATGCCCCCGCACCATGCTACCGTGCCAATACTGCCTTTTACACCTATGATGAACAATGCATGCTTTTTAGCGAACTTGTTTGCCATATCAATATATTTGTTGGTGCCAAGTAATTCTTCAACCTGACTATATATGCCCTTTTTTTCTTTGTTGAATTTGTTTTACATCCAACTATCGTCATATGTGATAGTTTTGTGCTTTAGTGAAAAACTTCAGAATCTCTATATTATTGTTGAGAGGAAAACACCTAGGAGTTTCTACCTAGTTTCTGGACATACCTGAAATGACTGGAGCAAAATGGTATGATTTGCCAGTTGGACCCACTTGTTAGCTTAAAAGGCTGATTGATCATTGTCCAATATAAGTTTCTAGTTTAATGAGTTCTCAGGTTAGGACGTAGGAGATTGACCCAGCTTTGTGCTCAGGTCAGGATATAGGAGATTAATGATTTTAACTAACAACTAGCAAGCATAAAATAGCTTAACTCATGACACCTAGCTATGAAGCATATTTTGACGGGAGTTGAAGCACAAAGAATCTTCATGTTATAAAACTATATTTATATCAGCTCTGCATACTAATTCTTTTGTGAGAAGCTGACAACCAAATGCCACAGGTCCATACCATTAATATTTCCTATCTAAAATTACACAGCCAACAGGAATTCAAGAATGTTTGAACTGATGACGCTATAATTGGGCTGGAATATGATTCAAATATGCTTTTCTGTTCTCTTCGAGGCTGAAACTGCCACAGGAAATGTTCTGATGTGGAAGCTTTGAAGGATAATTGAAGTTGCATGCCATGTGTTGTGGGTAGTAGGAGCTAAGCCATCATTGAAATCTGTCTGAACATGAACAGCCTACCAGCCAAATACAAAGATTCTGCACACTTGGCTTACAGCTTGCTATTAATATATTTAATGATGTTGTTTATCAAGTCCATATGGATCCCATGCTGCACATAGTTGGACTATTAGGAGTTCTGCCCAATAGGAGGCACAGGGTTTTCTGCAGTTCTGCTTGCAAAAATTTGCTAATGCTAGATCAACAAACGCTCCTTGTTGCACTACTCATTAGTGGCAGGTAGAGGGTACTCCCAACCCCTGTGCCAGCCAATCAGGCTCAAACTTTTGTGCGAGTTGCTTCTTAAACTCTGTATCCCGCACGTTGCAGTGGGACTTGCAATGCCCAGAAACAAATGTGCATTATGATACTAGGCTACAATTTATTGAAGGGACCTGACAATTGTATGGTTAAGATGCAAAAAGTGAAGTAATCAAGCAACTATTCCCTCCGTTCCAAATTATAGGTCGTTTTATCTTTTCTAAGTTCATAGCTCTTGCTATGTATCTAGATATACGCTGTGTCTAGGTGCAAAGCAAGGTCTATGAACCTTAAAATACCAAAATGATCTATAATTTGGGACGAGAAGGGAGTATAAAATTTGTGGGTGATGTGGGAAGGCTAGAGAGTTGGGAATCAATTGTCTATTGATGCACAAGATTTTGTTTGTTTTCACATTGAAGTTGCTAGTCTCCAGTATGCGACCAAAAGGCTTTACTGTTATGTTACATTTATTGACCTTACTAATCTCCTCTTTACTTATTAACAACACTCTTACCACATCTAATTAACTTATTTGACAAATTACTCTGTTATACAAGTGACAAGTAAACCCAAAACCACAGGTTATATACTTTTCGAATAACAGTCAAAAGGCACAAATTGGCCTGAAACAATTGTGTCAGTAGTTAAGTTCATGTGCTACTATAGTACTATGTTACTATCAGTTCAGTACCATGTTACAACTTCTGAATGGTGAATGCTATCATTTGTGTGCCTAAAAGTTATATTTAATGATATCAGATGGATAACGTGATATCACAAGCTCAAGCAACGCTAGGCTCTCTGATGACCCAACGGTCAACATTTGGTGGCATCACTTCAAAGATAAGCAATGTCAGCAGCCGGCTTCCTACGGTCTGTATCACATATCCTATTACCAAACAGCTCAATTTGTATTGTCTAATGACGATGTACATCTCACAAATTTCCACTCAACCTGGCAGATCAACCACGTCCTCTCGTCCATTAGAAGGAAGAAATCCATGGACACCATCATTCTTTCCCTCGTCGCGTCGGTCTGCGCATTCCTCATCTTCATCTACTGGCTGTCTAAGTAGTTTTTGCCAGAGCACAAAGGTATTACAGTGTTGTACGTTTTGGGATCACACTACCGGTACAGATAATCTTGATTGGTGTTTGTACAATATTGGTTGATTCAATGATGATATTACGATTCGGCGTGCTGTAGCCACCATGTCTCCAGCCGTGCGTAGTCCGAACTGATCCTAGCCTCGTGTGCTTCTTCGTAACATAGCTGGCGTTGCTTAGCTAGTCCCATGTTGGTCAGATCCGGGCTTAAAGGTGGATCTGACCTGTGTCTACTGGCCGCTTTAGTTCGACGGTGTTATTGAACAGAAAAGCTTGAAAATGGGGTCTTGCAGTGAGCAAACTATTTTCAGATTGGATCTTCGAAAAAGACACGGGAACACCTCGTTTCCCAACCTGGCCTGCAGTCTTTTGTCCGGAAAAGCCAAGGTCAGCTCAGTCTGATTCCCATCAAACAACCTACACCGTATCGCTGTTTGTTTCAACAAGAACTTCCAGGTTTGTCTACACACTTCCCTGCGGACGGTGATGATCGACGAGAGAGCTCAGCTCGGAACTAGTAGTAGCTAGCTAGGCCACGCCAGGAACGTGGAAGCGTTCGTTCGCAAGAGGCCAAAGCGGTTTTAGCAAAACGAGAGACTAGACTCGTCGACGACGGCCGGCAGGCCCGGCACCACGGGGCCCCGTCCACATGCGGCGTCCCGGTGCCCTCCCATCCGGCCGTGCGCTTTGGGGGTGGGGCACACGGGTTCCAGGCTTCCATTCCAGCTCGCGCCCACGGGGAAGACACCGCGCGCGAGTGAGATGACGGCCGCGTCCCCTCCCTGCCGGACCGCAGATCCGATCCCGCCGCCAGCGTCGGCGTGGGTGCTGACTGCTGCTGAGGGCACTGGACACGAGTATGATCGCTGGGGAAGGGAACCGCAGGCTACCGTTCGTTGTGTGGGTGATGACTGATGAGGGGTGCTGGGTTTTTTTTTTCTGATAAAGATGAGGGCTGCTGATTGTTCCCTTGTATAACACCGACGGGAGCAATCGAGACCATGTGACCCAACAGTCCTGAATCCGTTCAGCTGTCCCGACCTGCCGCGGCGGATCGCCGGCCCTCCTTGTTCGAGCTTAAAGAAAAACGTGTGGTCGACACTTCGGAGTTTGGACGTACGCGTGCTTCCAGCTACAGCCGCAGACGCTCGCTCGGTTTCCTTCCACCAGAGCCGCATGCGAAGGGAGATGAATTTGAGGAGCGGCTGCTTCGGTGACAGCCACACGATGCTCGCTTGCTTCCAGAACACTAATGCTAGCAGCCTGCTCGCACTAACCACAGCTGCCTGCTACGGAGAATATGGCGCCTGATCCCGCGATCCGGGTCAACCATTGCGTGCTGGGATCGGCGAGGACGAGGTGCCGTGGGACGCCGACCCGGGGGGTGGGTTTGCCGTAAACGATGCGTGTTGCCGTGCTCCATCGTCGCACGAGCGGGTGCGCTGATCCGGAAATGGGAGAACCGGTCGCGGGTCAAAGAGAGTGAGAGATAACTGGTCAGATTTCAGTAGAGTGGCTTGGCTTGCACCGGTCCATGCCTCCATGGCTCTTCCCTCCCTTGCAAGGCGCCAACCGCCAAGGCTCTCCACGTCGTCGTCCAGCTGGGTTCCAACTTCCAAGCTCCTTGCAAATTGCAATTGTGGCAACTCTGAGGTATTTCCTGACGCTGAAGTTTCTCTACTTGGAATAACCATACAAGCCTGATTGCCTGAATCTGGGCTACTGCTAGTTAAAGTCCTAGTCTTCTCAGCTTCGGCTACTAGTACTTAAAAAGGGGGGAAAAAAAGGGGGTCTGAATCTGAGCAGCTGCTCCATCTTCTGCATTTGTTTCTCTTGCAGCACATCGACAGTGAAGCATCACTTTGTATTATTAACAGGAGAGGAAATGTCATGTTTAAGCTTGCTTCAATATCATTAACCTCTTCCTATGGAGGATTCATCAAACCCTCTTCAAAGTCCTTTCAACCAAACGATTCAACCGGGTAGAGAATGTTCGGCGTCAACTCACTTTCGTCGGGTCTTCATCACAAAATCGAAAGCACGGCATTTGGTGATATTTTTCGCAAAAAGGAAGTGGGGAGCCGTCAGCGCAATTCCCTCGGTTTAAATTGACACCAGGACCCCAACCTCCACTACGAGCGCATTTCAAAATACCATCGGCCAATTTGCTGATGCCGCATGACAGCCTACCAAGCATCGCATCGATATACACTGTTTTGGCTGCAGCACTCATGGGATGATGGCAAGCCCCCACTGAATTGTCATTGTTTAAGCAAGGCCTTAACCACCAGCCTGAGCCACTTAAGCAAGAGAACAACTGACAACCACAATCCCAGCGAGGCAGCAGCATGTGAACGTCGCGATCCAAACAACCCGGCTTTTGTCACCTATCAGCCCATGATTGGGGATTAAGCTCGACGATTGCCAATAATAGCCGAGCAATCCAATCTTTTCCAGCAAGTGGTACGGGAGACATGGAGAACAAAGCGTAGCAGCTGGCTATTCTAACACAGGAGGAGATCTAGTCATTCAACCACTATGGCTAATCACTTATTTAACCCTAAATTATCAAGATACTATTCGAAGCCCACAATGCACTACCTAATGAAGAGAACGACGCAATGATACGTAGAATTCAAAAGAGAACGAACCAATGATCTGTCGAATTTTAGCGATTTGCCACCTAATTTGGATGGACCATTGATCACACAGTATGGTAGAAGCTCATTTCTCCGGTTGTCAATGGAGAATTGTAAAAAATGGTATGGTCAGTGGAGCAAGCACTCAAAACTGCACAAGAACATTGCTCGGTAAACAATTGCAACTTACAACAATGGGAAGAGAAATCCTCACTGAATCGAGAACCAATCATCAATCGAAACAATGCCGGCGAGCCGCTTCTGCCGCCGCCGCCGCTAGCCCATCACACTAGCTCTTCCAGGCGTAGACAAGGAGGGAGAAGCCGTCGCCGCTCTGCAACTCGGCATCCTCCGGGCTGCCCCAGTCCATGACTGTCGAGCCACTTGCCCATGACGCGGAGGACGACGCCACTGACGCCGACGAGGAGGAGCTCGCCTTGGCCAGCCTGCGGGCCTGCCCCCTCTTCCTCCGCTTCTCGCCATTGCTGCTGCTCTCGCTCCAGTCACCTCTCCCCCACCTGCCAACGTAGCCCGCCCAGCCGCCTCTCCCAGCCTTGTCGAGCAGCTCCTTCTCCTTGGCGTCAGCCGATTCACGCTCCTCGCCGTTGCCGCCGCCCGCGAGCTCGAATCGGAAGACGAAGACGGCGTGCGCGGGCGGGGTGGCGGCCGCGGCGAGCGCTGCGGCGGCGGCGGAGGCGTCGGGGGGCGAGGTGTCGCGCGCGGGGAAGAGCCAGTTGTGGAGGTCCCAGGAGACGAGGACGCGGTCACCGCCGCCGAGGTCCACCTTCTCGGATCCGCGGAACTTCCATCGCAGGCGGCGGACGTGGAGCACGCGCTCGCCATCGACGGAGACCGACATGCCGACCTCAGCCCTGTCCCTGTCCCGCTGCTCCTTCGCCTGCCCCTGCCCCTGGCCCTGGCCGCGCGCGACGAGATCCACCGAGATCTCCCGCTCCTTGCCGCGGACGACGACGCAGGTCCGGTGCCCCCGGCCGCCGCCGCCGCCGCCGCCGCCGCCCGCGTCGCGCATGGACACGTGCTCGCGCCGCGAGACGAGGACGGGGCCCGGCCCCGGCGGGCGGCGCGCCTTGGTCTTCCTGTACGCCTCCTCCGCCATGTCCCCCGCCACGACCGCCATCTGGCCGTCCACCACGACGGCGACGAAGTACCCCGACGAGGGCTCCGGGGAGCCCGAGGGCGGGAACCGCGCCCGCGACAGGTCCCACGCCAGGTCCACCCGGCGGTCCCGCACGCGGAACCGCTTGGACCCGCGCCGCCGCCACAGCAGCCACGGGCGCACGCGCACGGCCACGGTCGCCTCCTCCTCCTCCTCGTCGTAGTCCTCGGCGGCCCCGTACTCCACCCCACCGCCGTCGTCGTCGCACCCGTAGTCAGAGGACGACGAGGGACCCGCGGCGACGCGGAGCACGGCGCGGAGGCTGAGCCCGAGCGCGGCGCGCGACCAGGACAGCGCGGCCAGGCCGAGGCGCGTCTCGTAGACGGACGTGGCGAGGCTGGTCCCCGCCCCGCCCGAGGCGGACCCGGACCCCGACGACGCCGAGGCCCGGCCGCCGGGCGCCGCGGCGCCGCGGAAGCAGGCCGGTATCGCGTCGGGCATCGCTTCGCCTCTCCCTCCTCTCTTCTCCCCCCTTGTTGTTGGCCGTTGGGGGGAATGGAAATGAAATGAACGGGTGAATCGCAACGAAAACCACGAGATTTTGGGCTGGAAACGCAGGCGTTTCGGTGTTTTTTTGGGCACGGCCCCCCCTCGCGCAGGCGGCAGCAGGTTGGACTTGGACCAGGATCCGGCGCGAGGAGGGAGCGTTACATATAACTCTGACGCGGTGGGGCACGGCCGCGTTGGACTGGACTGGACCCAGCTGGGGTGCGAGCGCGACACCTGCGGCGCGGTGCCACCACCACCACCACCGCCGGCGCTTGGACCCGACCGGGGGCCGCTTCTTCTTGTTCTTCTTTTTCTTCCGACGCTGGTTGTCTCGTGGCCTCGTGGGTTTTGAGCTCGTTTCTCTTCGTTGTTAATTTTGATTTTTTTTTTGACAAGGGCGCGAATAAAGCCGTGTTCATATTACTGGGGCGGTGCTCGATGTTCAAGTTCAACAACGCATTGTTCACGAAGGGGAGCCTCGTCAGTTCGTGCTGGATTCGTGGTCTAGTACTGATTATCGATGTGAATGCACCAGTTTTCTCAAACGTCGATGGCAACGGTATTGTTTGTTTATTCGGGTTGTTTGCGACTGGCGAGTTATTCAATCAACTGTTGGGCCGAGTCTAGGTCTGAGCTTACAGAAAAGGTTATAGAGCTCAATCTGAAAACTTAAACATTGCACGCTGCTAAGCATAGCTTATCCGTGGATTTGACGTGCAAAGATCGTCCCTTTCTACGTATCATCCGATTATACAAAAATTACAGATAATGTTAAGGTCAATGGATTGGATTGAGAACTCAAAACTAAAGAAATTGAATTTGGACGAATGTAGCTATCAGATGCATCACAAAATTTGAATACCGTTAGGTATTTTCCAAAAAAAGATAGAAAATGATCAATTTTTTAAACATCGATAAGGCCACGTAGAAGACTAAACAACTATAGCCATACGTCATGGGGCATAATAGTACCCGAGGGTTGGAGGAAGACAACAAGTATAGGCTCACGTGTGGAGTGCATATGGTATGGCCACATCTCGTTGCGCCGCACCAGCATTAAAGTTGTGATATAAAAATTGTGCACCAAACTCACGACAAGAAAATTGATGGAGAACCATCAATAGTCTGTGTAACTTTTTGTGGCGTGCCAAAACCTTTATACAACCAAACGGTGACCTAACTTTCTGTCGTGTGCCAAGGGTGCGGCGTGGTGAGAGGTACAGTTGTGGAATGAAACACACATGTATTATTTCTTTGCTTTGTAGAACATATATGGAGAGCTTTTTCTTTAAAAAGAAAAAAGAAACATGTATGGAGGCAAAATTCATGTGCTTTTTTTTGTGTCATTGGAAAATTGAACATGAATCTTATCTTGTTCATCTGAAATTCAACTTGAGTGAATCATTAGCTTCTAGTACTGTCGGACTAACTTACAAAAACATAATCAGCCGGCTTATCAGCCACCGAACAGTGTTTTTCTCTCACAACAAATCAGCCGTTTCAACTTTTCAGCATATGTTGATTGGTGAATGTTTTTGCCGTTTTGGGGTACGAGTGGCTCGAGCCTGACCAAGCCATATTCTTCTACTAGTTAGGTCAACTTCCAGTACTGTCGGACTAAACTACATCGAGTATTAACCCCCTGAACATGACGGAGGCGTGCGAGTGTTTTTTTCCCCCTGCTCGAGCTCGGCAACAATGACTTGCTGCCGCTGAAGCTCCGTTTTACGGGTCAGAGCACACGCGTACATTGCATCTGCTGCCATTTCTTTGAGCATCCTCGTTGCACGTTGATTTTGTCGAAGGCACGTACGACTTACGCTGTGACTTCGCAAGCTCCATCTCAAAGCCGGGAACTTTGCGCACCTACTCCCTGCACTCGGCGGGCCGGCGTGCACCATTTGAAAGGGCGCTCCTTTTCACTTGCCGGGGCCTAATCATGAGGTGAGACCTCATCATGCGACACGGTACGCACGCACGGTCAGCCGGCCGGACCCAGGACCCTCGGTCCGTTCGTGCTGGATGCACAATACACTTGTGACTCGTGGGATCCGATCGCACGCATGTCGGTCGCGACATGCAGGGAGCGCACGGTCGGGGCGAGCCGAAAAAGATGAGCCGAGCCAACTGGAAGTCTCATAAAAAAGGGCGGAAAAGACGCGATCGTGCTGCGCAGGCGCAGCGGAGGTGCGGCGAAATGAGCCGTGCCTCGACGTCGTCGTCCACCGGTAGAGCTAGAGCACGTGAGATCGTGGAGCTCGTTTGACGCCACGCTAATTCAGCGCTGATTCTTCGGCGCCGGGGCAAACGAACGGTCAACCCGCCCGCCGGCGGGTGGCCGACCCACCCGCTCGGAGAGGCGAGGACTCGCGCCCGCCTGCCGCGCAGCCGTGCGCGGCGCGGCAGTGCCGGTGGCGGCCCGACCGTGCGCGTGGACGGAACCAAGTAGCCCGGGCCGGCTTGGCTACAGGAGAGCGAGGGCCATCGCCATCGGGCGGTGCAGCTGGTTTCCCTCATCACCCGTCGATTTGACCGTCGATCGCCGCGTCCCATCCGTGGTTTCTCCGATGAATAGCGTGGTTCGGATGCTGCAGGCGTCTTGTGGTTGAATGTTGGACCGAGCCGGATTGTCAGCCCGGGGCCCGGGCCATTGATGACTTGGACCGCGTCAAGTTCGTTCTTCCCTCACGGTACGGTCGCCGTTCCACAACCGGAAGTCGGCCTCGGCCAAGCCGTACGCGCACGAGCTCCCTCCCTCCGCTTCACCGCTCGTTCTCGTCGTCCACCCGCTTTAATTTATGATGGAGCCGACGACTACTATACGTGTTTAAAAAGAAGAAGCTCCAGCGCGTCGTCCCCACTGTTCCATCATCTGAAACTGCCGGAATGAATGCCATGCCATATCGCGATGCACGGCCGCTACTCGGCTCGCCCAGCACGGACGACGGACAGCAGACAAGCAGTCGCCAAGTACAGCGCCGCCAGCCTGTACCCGCGCGGCCCGCCGCGCTTTGCCGCGACAGGAGCCCCACGGTGCCATGCCACCGCCGGGGCAACCCCCATGTCGCGGACAGCGACCGGGGAAAGGGAACCGACGTGCCGTCCGCCGCGTCGTCGATCGAAGGCCTTCGGAAGCTCGATCGGAACCCAAGGAGAAGTGGCGCCATCGATGGCCCCGCGGCTCGGGTGCCGGGTGCCAGTGTGCGACCAGCTGCCGGCAGGGGCGTAGCGTTAAACGCCCGGGGCGCTGCCCGCTCGCCGGTGCCCGGCCCCAGACGATGCCGCCCGAGCCGGCAGCCGTCGTGCGCGCGCGATGTGCGTGATGCCGCGTGCGTGCTCTCCCCGGGCCCCCCCCGGCAGAGAAGTGATCGATGAGATCGTGGTTCGTGAAGATCTGCAAGAGCCCGGATCCATCTGGGTTAGTCTAAAGCTGCTGTCGATACGGACTTTGAACATGCGTTGGACTTGCGCCGGTCACGATCAGATCCGCTGGAAGCAGATCATGTTACCATGGTCATGCGCCAGGCGTCTGGGTTTGGCACTCTCACCGGATGCCGTAGACTACTGCTCGGGGCGACGGGGACATGCATAACGGCTCCCCCTCCTCCTTTGTACATGTTCTACTGTTTGACAAAGCGACGAGTCGTGGCAGCAGCATCATCAATCAACAAGATCCTTTTTTTCCTCCTGGTTCAGGAAACCTATGTGATGGATTTGCGACAGCATTTGAGTATCTGCAAAAGTATTATCGACTGTTAAGCTCGAGATTCAGCTAGAAACAAAGTAACTAAATGGGAACCTAGAATCGTGAGGGTTAGGTACAGGTGGCACACGATCATCAGTCATCAGTACCGCATCTTCACTCTGAAAATCCATGCAGTCAAAGCACAAATGACGGTTGATGCGCACATTGAAGATGCATTTATGCAATTTATATGGAAGCATCAAATTCGCATCACATGCAAATAAAAACGTCAATCAATAAGCTAGTGAGAATTTGTGCCATGGTACTGCTGCATGCACACATGATATTTTCGTGTAATACTTCCTCCATTTCAAATTGTAGGTTGTTTTGATATTTTTCTAGATACATAATTTTTATTATGTATTTAGACAAAGTATATCTAGATGTATAAGCAAAAACTATGAATAAAACACCAAAACAACCTACAATTTGAAACGGAAGGAGTAACTCGTACACACACATAGAGAGAGAGATACGTCACATGGATATGGAAATAAAATGTCAAATCAATAAGCTAGTGAGCAGGGATGATACTACAGATGCTCCGACTCTCACCGTGGGCACCATCGGTAGTACTCTATTGCAAAAATTTAACAGATACAGTATAATCACATAATTAGAAAAGCGGACCATCGTTCCCTTGCTAACAGCGAGCCATCGGACCCACATGTCATCTCTACCAATGGGGCCTAGGGATGGCAACGGAGCCCCAATCCCCGATTCCCTACGAGGAATTCCCTCGTTAGGACTAATTTGGGAGCACCAATCCCCGTCGGGATCCCTGTTTTCCCTAAGCTGGACCACCGCGTGGAAAGCTGAGCACGGGTCAAATTTCTCCACCTTTTGGAAGCCCACGCTACAGGGAAGGGCGACCCGACATTCGTGTTTTCCCTGGGGCGGCTCTTCCCTACCTTGAGGGTCCAGTCACGGCTTCCCCATCCCACTTCGCGAATCGCGAGCAACACGAGGCGAGCACTGCCCCGTCGCTGCTCCACCACCCCCGTACAAGCACCGCCTCTCCCCCTTCCCGTCCACGAGCCCTTCTCCACTATGCGTCCAAACTCCATCCTGTTATCTCCCCCGTCCAGGTACCCATCTTCGATGCGTCGTCTCCGCCTAGCGTCGCTACTCGCCTAGATGCCGACACCCTCCGTCCAGACGTTGCCTCGAGCCCCTGCATCCCCATCTCACTCGACTCGGCGGCGCGGGGGTGGCCGACGAGGGGACTGGAGCTGGGCGCGGCCACGGAAACCCGGGACGGTGCGAGGTCCGGGAGCGCACCTTGCCGTAGTAGCGAGGCTGCGATGGGACTGACAAGGTCCCGGCGCGGGGCAGCTGGGATCGGCAGCAAGATCGGGGCGCAGCTGACGAGGCCCCTGGCACGCAGAGTCGCGGCCTCCAGCTCGCTTGCACCATGGCCACGGGGCATAAGATGAGCAGCTCCATGGACGGGACCACCTCGCATGGGCCTGCTAAGAAGCTCACCAAGCTTGCGCTGCTCAACCCCAAGTAGGTGGCCCCGCGGCTAGCGTGCCGACGGCTCGATTCTTGACGCCGCTTCACGTCCTCCATATCCGGTGAGGGGCGCCAATGTAGCCGCCCGAGGGGCTCTGTTGCACGGCCACCGGCGCCGCCGTTCGTGCTCTAGGAGCGGTGCTGCGAGGCCACTTGCATCGACGCACGGGCCCTGGGGACGCTGCTGTGCGACTGTGCGGCCACAGAGCTTCACTGTGCTGACAAATTATTATTTACTTCTATGATCTCCGAGATTTCTCTCCCTTCACTCCCAAATAGCAGCAAAGGAACAGGGTTTACCACCCAAGAAATTGACGGGAGAAAGAATTCCCGCAAAAATTCCCATCCGAGGCGTACCTCTCTGGATTAGCTCCGCATGTTCCCAAATTAGGCCTTAGGGGACAGGGATGGTAGTATTTTTATCCCCACAGGAATGAAAACGGGGTTAATTCCTCCCCCGTCAGGGCTGGCGGGGCCGGGTTGATCCCCTGTCCCCCGTCCCTGTTCCCCATAAGACCCCGATTATCTAGACCATGTATAAGCACCGAAGTCAAGCAATGCCCAACTGGCCCATCTTGTTCCCCACGTCCCATCTGACCATTCTGACCATTCGTCCGCCACTAGCCAACATCTATCCATCAATTCTCCGATATGTAGTGCTGCCGCAACATTCCAACCCTAATCTTCTCAAGGTTTCCGAGTCACAACACCGCCACCGGTACACACCGGCGGCACGGCAAGAGCGCATCCCTGACCGCCTTCCTCCCTGCCGCATTCCTACGCGCTATGCTCCCGGCTCCCACCCATAGCCCCAAGAAGCCAAGTGTGGCACTCTCTTTCACGCACGCGACGGACAAGAATAGAAAAAGGTCAAAGGAGCTGGTGAGTGGGCGGACGATTGACGTGATCATGAACTCATGATGCTAAGCATTGGAGATTAGTTCCCTTTCCTGGCCTCTCGTGTCTCTTGTTTGATCTTTTTTTCTCTCTCTGTATTTTCTCTCTTGTATTTCTTTGGATTTAATGAGATGAGAATGTTTCTTGGCCGTGAGAAGGTGAATAATCTTTGTTGATCTATGTGTTGCTGATCTGATCCCCGTCAATGTTTCTTAGCCATCGCTTTAACTCTTTGCACGGATGACATTTTTGTAATGGCCTGTTGCCGACGGCAATGGCGATTTACCTCCTATGGTGATATTTTGTTGGACAGTTTGCGGGGACGGGGACCCCGCGGTAAATTATTCCCCGCGCGGGAACGGGGATGGGAGGAAAATATCCCCGTGAGCATTGACGGGGATGGGGATTTCTTCTCACCGCGGGGATGGGGATGGGGAGCCGTTCCCCGATGGGGTCCCCATTGCCATCCTAAGGCTTAATTTGGCAGCAAACTAACCCACGGAAGAAAACCCTTGTGGGGAATTTCTGTGGACAACAGAATCCTGCTGGGGAAGATACCCCTGCGGGGGAAGTTGCCCCTCTGTTATTCGGAAGCCCCGTTGGTGTTTGCTTGGCATACGAGGATTTCTGTTGGCTGGTGTTCATTTGCCTAGATTTTTGTGTTGGGTGACGTGTGGCAATAGAGAAATTGCAGATAGTATTTGTACTAATACATATAGGCAACATTTAATCAGAAGATAAATAGAACAACAATATAATCGTCGAGTTGCCTTCGGAATACAAGGATATCCTGTCCGTAAACTTAATGGCCACAGGATGTCGTATGTTATACAAGTCCATATAAGCTTAATGCATATATTATCAAGATATCCAAAGTCCATATAGGCTTAATGCATATATTATCAAGATATCCAAAGTAGCAGAATATTACTCCATGGTCCTCGGGGGTAACAAGCACATGCTATTACATATAAACTTAACCCTTCTCGACCAGCACCAACATACTCAAAATGAGAAGACCCGCTAAAATGATTCAACAACTCCTATGTTACACAACATACTCAAAAAATTTCAGAACTGCTATCGTGGCACAATACCACGCACTTCAACATATAAAGAACACATGTGCAAGCATCAAGGACCGGTAAACTGGCATGTCAATTCAGCACAAATCGGTTCATTTTTCTCGGATCATGTATTGCTTCCACCAAGAACTCTGCATGTAAATAAAAAAGAGTCAAAATTGTGAAATAATTCAGCCATATCAGTAGTAGAAGGTGGCAAACTGGCAGCACACAAAGCAAGAGTGTAAATATCTAGCACAAGTTTGCAAAGACCAGAGAGACAATGCCGCTGCAGTGTGTAAATATCTAGCACAAGTTTGCAAACATCAGAGAGACAACATTGCTGCAGTTTCCTACTAGACAAGACAAGATCAAAATATAACTTAAGCTTAAGCTCGAAAATACAACCAAATAGATTAGCTCACAATAATTTTGCTATGACAATGCAAATAAAATCTTGCAGCAAATATACTTATCCAGAATTACTTACACAAGGTTCACAACAATCTGTCACAAAAAGACAGCCAAAAGAAAATCTATCACGAGATCTTTTAGGAAGCTTATGTAACAAGATCCTCATTGTCAAGAAGCAAGCAAACTCAGGGCATGACTTTTCTTATATGCATTGTGCCTAAATTTTAGGAAGTTTATGTAGAACTAGCAATCCAATCTGTCCAGATTAAAAATGTCATAAATAACTAGAAATCTTCATGCACAGTCACTTATATATTCGAGTTTCGGTCTTTTAGATACTCATTATTTAGTGATCTTGACGATCCACATGATGCTAGGATCATGTAGTGCTTACACTAAGGGCACTGCAGTTAATAAAAGAATAAAAATTTTGAAATAATTCAGCCATGTTAGCAGTAGAAGATTCACATAAAGCAAGAGTGTAATATCCAGCACAAGTTGATTAATAGTAACTTCTTGTACCAACCAATGATCAATGGAACAAATCAAGGATTAGCAAATAAGTTGGTCTATGACAAGTTCAGAAACAATGAACTAATCATTTTAGTAAACATGGAGCAAATTGTAGCAAAACTGACATGACGGAAAAGCTATGATACTTAACATGAAAGAAATAACACATAAGCTACCTTTGGGATCTTGGTGACTGACTCTAAAATCATGTAGTGCTTCCCATAAGGGCTCTGCAATTAAACAAAAAAATTAAAATAATTTAGCCATGTCAGCAGCTCAGCAAAAGATTCACACAAAGCAAAATTTTACATGGTTAGACATGATCAGACAAGTAAGTTTTTTATGAACCATACACTGAGCATATTAAAGAGACATACCTGATTTTTTGCTTTAGCTAAAGTAATCAAACATTAGGATTCTTGGATGTAATGAATGTCTTCCTGAGTGTCTCAGATTCAAAGAGATCCAAAGGATATGACTTCTCCTCATCGGTTAATTCAACCTTAGCATTCACTTGATCAACACACTTTTTAACTAAAAATTCTTCCTCATGCCTTTTCTTTTCTTCAAGAGCTTCCAAAGTTTTGCTGGTTTGGCTCTTTTTATACTCCACATATCCCTCAAGAGCAGATCCAATATGAATTTGCTTATGCTTTTTTCCACCTTCTCCCTGCCTTGAATCTTGATTTGATGAGGCAGATTGAGCTTCATTGTTTTCATTACGTGCACTCGAGGTCTCTTTGGACATCAAAACTGGAGGCAAAGGGAATTTGTACCATAGAGACTGAGATCATCGTGAAGGCTTTGTTCAGAATTACTTCTTTCAACAGGAGCTTGAGGAGGGAGAGCAGGAGCTGGAGGTGGGAGAGTAGGAGCTTGAGGAGGGAGATCAGGTGTAGGTGCAAGAGTAGGAGCAGAAGGTGCAGGTGCAAATGACGTATGCACCTGACGTAAAGTTTAGGTTTCCTGTAGCAACACTTCCTGTTCACAGATACAATTGGAACTTAGATTAGATGAGTTTCAAAGAACCAATAAATTATTTGATGTTGAAAGTAACAAATTAAGATATGCAAGTGAGGGATTCCAATTGGTAAAAGAGGGGAAATAGCTTTTTGAAAAACTTTGCTATTCTTGGGTGATTCTATTGAATGTAACAAAAAAGCATAATTAGTTAACAACAATAACTTAGCTACTTCTTAGCATATTTTATATAGAGTCCAAATGGCTTACCACAATTAGCTTCTCCCATACTTTTAGTTCCGTTAGTATCATACACAAAAATTCATTCCAACCGTTACCATTATCTCTTTTAGCATCTCTTAGTGCCTTGTAATTAGCTTTGAGCTCCTTCTCCTTCTCCTGCACATGTTTCTTTGTGAAATGAGCTACGGGAAACTTCTCATTGAACTTGCTGGTGATAATCCTCCCACCCTCCGATACCCAACCATTTTGACCTTTATATTTAGGGTTATCTTTATAGTCATGTAATATTTCAACAAGACCTTTCTCATAAGCGGAGTTTCAAGCAGCTCTATTAGCTTCTCCTACCATGGCTGCATAAATGGTTAATTGAAAACTATGTTTTATTGAAAAATATAAGAAATTTATGTTTGATTGCCTAGGTTGTTGTCATGACGCACGCATATGGAAACCGATCTGGAGTACGTTATGTCACAAATGGTTTCAAGGTTGATTATGTACCATAGAGACCATTCCTGATGCAGAATACATTTGCCTACGTTATTCTTGACATTTCCAGTTGTAAGAACCATTATTATACGTGAGAGGATTTCTGTCATGCACGGACATCAGGCTTTTTCAACATTGTGTCATGAAGCGTTGATGCATGCTAGGATGATGGGGTACAAAGTTGTCTTCACAGATCACTTTATGGTTTTGCTGATGTTGGAAGCATTCACATGAATAAGGTGCTGCAGTTTACTCTTGCAGATATTGACCAGGCAATATGTGTTTCTCATACAAGCAAAGAGAATACTGTCTTGAGGTCTGGGATATCTCCGGAGAAAGTTTTTATGAATCCTAATGCCGTGGATGCTGCAATGTTTACTCCCTCCCCAGAGCGCCTAAGCTGTGATGAAATAGTTATTGCTGTGATCAGTAGGTTAGTGTACCGAAAAGGTGCAGACCTTCTTGTGGAAGTAATTCCAGAAGTGTATCGTCTATTTCCAAAGGTGAGTTGGAGCTACATCACTCTGAATCAAAATCACATAGGTTAGTGCATGCATATACTAGGGGAGAAGCCTGTGTTATGGAGCATATAAACATAGACTGTCTTGATATTACAAATTTGTTGATTTTGCATCATAAAACCAAGTATATGACAGTACAGATTCATTGGGCGTTAGTGTCCAGCTGTTTTCATCTAGTCATCCTGCACCATTACTTTCTTGAAGTATACGATGTGTTGTATCTGATCCGTTGGCTGTATTTTTTATATAAACAACTCTATGGACCCAGGTTCGCTTTATTGTCGGAGGTCATGGTCCAAAACGTGTGCGACTTGAAGAGATGAGGGAGAAGTTCTCCCTTCAGGATAGAGTTGAAATGTTAGGAGCTGTACCTCATGCTCAAGTACGGTCAGTTCTGATCTCTGGTCATATATTTTTAAACAGGTAAATTTTCATCATGCCCTGTTAATATATGGTTTCTAGATTTGTAGTGCGTTTGTCCCTCATTTTCTCATTGGAGGTCTTGAACCATTTTGAATATAGGATATCTTTTGTGCACTTGCAGTAGAATTTTGACATCCTTATATCAGATTAATGAAGTGCTCTTGTGAACATGTGGGCTGCCAACATATATTTGACATAGGATTTAGTGTATAGATTGGTTCATAGATATTATGGGAAGTTTTTTCTTTCTGGAGTTTTGAATGTACTTAAATGGATCAGGGGTAAACAGAAGTACAGAGTTCTTTTCCTCATCCGTTATATTCTAACCTCTCGTAGAGAATAGATTGTTCGTTCACGTGCCACAAATGAGTGTGCAACCTGTATGTGGATAAAGCACAGTAATACTGAAACATAGCATTTTTTTTCTTTTACTTTTAGTTCACTTACGGAGGCATTTTGCATCGCCATTTTAGAAGCAGCTAGCTGTGCACTGTTGACAGTAAGCACTAGAGTCGAGGTGTCCCAGAGGTATGTGCTTTATGATACTCCCTTCGTTTTAGTTAATTAGCTTGTCCTAAACGTCAAAAATTTAAAAACTGAGGGAGTAGTAAGTTTCTCTTTTAAGTTTTATAGAGAATGACTTTAGTCAGATGATTTCAGAGTTTCCTGCTAACCATTCTTTCTTTTTTAGGTTCTTCCAGATGACATGATAGTACTTGCAAAACCAGCACCAGAAGATATGGTCAGAGCTGTTAAGAAAGCTATTGACATGCTACCTGGCATAAATCCTCAAGTTATGCACCTTCAGGTGAAGTTTAACTCTCAAATTTCTACACCTTGCATGAACTCAGCATTGAACCATGACACTTGTGGGCATTTTACATGAGCCTTTTAAGTCAGAGATCACTATGCAAGTTTTCTGGTGTTCATTCAGTTGTCTCTAATGTGAATTCTAGATGAAAAAACTTTATAGTTGGGATGATGTGGCCAAAAGAACAGAGATTGTTTATGATCGTGCAGTACAATCCTTGGCAACAAATTTGCTAGACCGCCTTCCCGGTGAGTAAACACAAACTGTCAAAAACTCATCTTGTTGACTACAGCAAAATTAATTATCAATATCTGCTGTCCCAGTGCTAAATCCTGCCAGATAGTATTTGGTTTTAGAGCTAGGCAATGTCGCCACAATTTTGCATTGATACCAACCACATTCATGCGCCTCTGTAATGGTGTAGATATCTCACTTGTGGATCTTGGGTGGGAAAATTGTTTTGCCTGGTTATGATCGTCAATTACCTACTGTGGTGCCTTCTAGAATTCTTACAGGTAATTGTGTATCCACACTTTTTTCTTCCTTTTGAGATTTGAAGGAATCCTTATGCGAGTTTGCCTCCACAGCCTTCTGAAGGTATTGAAGAAGTTCCAGATATAGGACCACTACGTGCTCCTTTAGATTCAAGAGATGATTTATGAAGTTTGGAGATAGTGAATTTAGAAGCAAGATATGATTTAGAACTTTTCATATGGCCAGGTTGCAGTCATGGTATGTTCTGCACTTACAGGACCCTTATGATGTGATCCTACTCAGAAATTTCTTTCAATGTTTCTTAAAGAGATGGGCACCCCTCATTTTGGGAAATTTTTTCCATGTTAGAGCCTTAGAGGCAGGCATATCTGAATGTATAGTTTGGTTGGCGTCTTTGATTTTTAGTTAACTACTTCACTCTACCAGCAAAGCATGAGCACGAGTTGGAACTGTGTCTGAAGTTCAATGCAGCATTGTCAACTCGGTTCACCAGTTGTGCATTGCAGTGTTGAAATGACCAACATCATGTAGGGGTGCAATTTCTCATTTACAGGTAAGTCCTATCCACCAATTGCAACAGGGAACTAATGCTAAACTATCTATTGGCGGATATGATCTTTGCCTGTAATTGTCTAGCAAGCTTTTCCATATTTTTGGCCACTGAAGTTAAATAGAAAGCCAAGGATTTTAATTGCTGATATCTTCAATGACAAGATATTGCAGTGCTATTAAGTATTATCGTATATGTAGAATCCTATGTTGTCACCTAATAGAAGACCCGCAAAAAAAAAAGACAGAAATTCAGTCGTGTAAACATGCCACCTCAAGAAATATTTTAATTTTTAACTATATTTCAGTCATGAACAAAAACAGAGAGAGCTCCATGATATTAAAAATGGCCACTTGGCCTTTTCTACTAAAACAGTAAATATGCATTTTGTTAAATCTATTTGCCATTGGTATACTGACATGCTCCTCTGGTTAGAACGAGTTGGAAACGTGAGTTTACATGTAAGAACTGAATTGAGCACGAATAACATCAACCTTGAATTGTGTGGATGGAACTTAACCATCTCATGCAATTTAAGAGCGATCTAGGGGGTATCACTTTGCTGTACCTCAACAAGAGATCGCAAGAACCAAGGGCTCGTAAGTTCACACTACGAAAGAAATTTATATGGTTATCCCAAACAACGTAGGGCGTGAAATTGTGGAGAACCAAAGGGTAATGCCAACGTCCTCGCTTAAGAGAACCTATATCAGCCGTGGTCTGGTATATGGAGGAGGCAGCGGCAGCCGCGGCGTGGTGTTCAGCAGAATGGCACCGGTGGTGGCGGGGCATAAACCATAACTCATGCCACGGCTCAGGATTCAAAATCAAGTGACAGTCAGGTACCCACAACTGCAAGGACAATTGGATAATCGATATGCCACAACAATCGTCACAGCATGATATGTACTACCCAGGAATGAAATTCTTAACCACGCGCCCAGGCCAAAATGACTCCTCACGGGGAGGGATCCACAGAGGACGACGATGATGATGCTGACATTTTGCCACCAGCAACAAGTTCAAGCACGGCTAAGCACCAATGAACGAACAACTATTACCACCTGACCCTAGGTTAAACGAGACATGTACATATGGCAACGGAAACAAAGGTTGGTCAGACAGAGCAGCAGGAGTGCAGACAGACGTGCTGCTTGTAGCGACACATCTGAAGATCACTTGGCATGCCCAAAGCGCTCGAGGCACCACAGTGCCGCTTGAGCAGCATGATCTTGTGCAGCTTTCTTCTTAGGCTTGGGGTCACTGAAGCACTCCATAACAGTGTTGACGAGTCCCTCTAGGTGGACAGTCACCTTGCAAATGAATCTGCAGGGTTCAGGAGAAATCATTCATTCCCATTCCTACCACAGTTATGAGTCTAATAATAACCAATTTATCATGGAAAGTCAATGAATTATTGTATCACACAGATGACAAATGATGGTAGCTAACCAAATTTGGGCCACTTTACGGGTGCTACTTAAGGAGTTAAAGGTGGACATCATGGTTAGAATACTGGCTAAAAAAGAAAAGGAGAAAAAATGAACCCATTGCTGTTTCTTGTAACCAGAAATTCCGGAAAAGTTTGACAGCTCTCCATTTCATTCTTTTTGAATTAATTATATTCTTATTTCTCATACTGTACTAACAATGACTTGGTTGTTTTATTCTTAGAAACAATGCTGCTTTCTTTTCACCTTTGTTTCTTCTTTCAGCCATCTAGATTGGAAAGAGCTTTATAGTTTTTACATGCGACTATATTTCTTATGTAAAAGACACAAACTTACAGGTACCCTCTACTTATGGAACTTCAGCTATTTTCCCGGTTCTGGACTGCTCTTGTGTATGTGAATTTATGCAGCCAGAGTACTTTTCATGTATTTGCAGTGATCGTATTCCAGCATTGACATAATATAATATATTGCAGCATTAAAATCTACAATAAAAATGTATTGTATACAACACATTATGGTTCATCTTTTTTTTGGTGGTGGTGGTTGGGGGGGGGGGGTGCAGAAAATACTGCATCACAGGATATCGCTTGACGGTTTAGCTTTTTTTGGTAACGTAATACACAACAGTGTTATACACATTGGAAGCGCATGAACATTAAATGTAACATTCATCGGTTAATAGGAAAACTCACAATTTGTTATGAGGAGGTCCTTGTTCTTCAAAGTCAAATGATGGTTCTTTCCAGCCAATTGCAGCGCATATTTTTGGCAGTCTCAACCTTGCTGGTTCATTACCTGTATAACCTCTGGATTTCAGTAAAAACAATAGATTACAGGGAAAAAAAAGAAGTGTACCTTTAGATATCTGATCAAGGAAGAAGCAAGAACGTTGATGCATTTACATTCATGTGCATGCCATACCTCCTGGCCAACTTTCAAGAATGAAAGAAACCAAAGGACATAAAGCCTAATTGTATTAATTGCCATTTACTACTAATCACCTGTAAAAGAGATATTGCGGATGTTCCCCTTACCACAACCATTCGCGTCACCAGAGCTCTGCATTGCACAACCAGTGAGCACATCCATGGGATCGTCCCCAGTAGAAATTTCAACTGGAAGATCATCAGCAACTTTGTGCTCCATGTCAACTTCAATGTCCTGTTGTGGTTGGACAATTGATCCCAAAAATTCAATCCTCCTGCGCTTGACTAACACAGCCTTCAAGGACAGCAATTGGTACCATCAAAATACAGAAACATAAATTTAATCTGCAGAGAGAGAATAAGTTCAAGCATGCTGCAGTGAATTCAAAAGGAAGACGGGAAACGGATGCAAGATATTTTGGCCATTTCTTACACTTTTATCTTCTAACTCCAGCTTCTCCAGCGAAGTGTTGATTGGCACGGCACTCGGCTTATGCTTCATGGGAGGCTCCATCACCAATAAACTGAGAGGACTGGTCCTGACAAATTGTTACATATTAGTTATATGTTATTGTCACAACAAAAAGTGTATTGAACACTACTTCAAAACGTGTATTGAACATGTAAAGTTCAGTGGTAAAAACAGCAAGTGTTCTTGTAATGAACATAATACCGACATAAATGCACTGTAGACTACTAGTCACGGTAGTAATGACAAAAGGAGAGCTGCACTAACGCAACCGACCATTGACAATCCATAAAAGGTTAAACCGTTATAAGCTCTATTGGGCGAAATACTGCATCTGCGGGTGACAACAAAATACTGCATGCACGGGTAATTAACAAATTAGTTCCAGCTTGCTATAGAACAAATACCATTTCTGGTAATCCAGAGTGCACTTATTCACTGCCTTCACTCCCCAAGTTTTCTAATCTAAAAACCATCAGCCCTGTCTGCTCGTTGTCATATTGTCTTACATCAACTATAGTCACTCACATCAATGAAGCAAATATGAAATTGATTTTTTTTGTGAGCAAATACTATAAATTAAGAGTTTATCATCAGAAAATGATGCATCAAATGCAGTGGACAGGACACGTCTCCAAGGATGGACGAAGATCTTGATCCTTCTTAAAACTGAAGGGGATTGATGTTGTGCGCTGAAGAACCTAATTGAACTACGGGTGGTTAGGTCGGATTAGTGGGGGGTGGGTGAACCACACAGCACACAAACCATCCACAACCTTCTGGTATGGTGAGAAGAAAGGGTTTCGGATCTCATTTCTTAGAGTCACAGCAAAGAATTCGTTCAATCCTAGATGATTTCACCAAAAATAATAGGTCTTTCATGAATTAGATCAAATATGAAGGAGTTTTGTCAACTTCATAAGCGATGGGATAAAGAAATAAGAAAAGGTTATGCACGCATGTGGCGAGAGAAGGGAGTTAGTACTGACATTATTGCACCGCAGACTACTAGTAACAGTAGTGACAACATGACGACACAACTTGCTCTAAATAACAAAAAGAGAACCATGCTAACATAGCCGACAGTTGACAATCCTGAAAAGGTTAAACCATCGTAAGTTCTATTGGACGAATGAGTGGGTGACGACAAAGTACTGCATGAGCGGGAAATGAATGATTTAATTCCAGCTTGCTATAGAACAAATGTCATTTGTGGTAATCCAACGTGCAATTATTCATTGCCTTCAACCCCCGAGTTTTCTAATCTAGAAACCATCAAGCTGGTTGCCATATCCTCTAGAAAGAAAAAAGCACAATCAGCACACCACCAACAGCGAAAACACAAACCACTCTGGATAACACACTGAGCACGACCTACACCACCACCACAGCAGCTCGTTATGAAAAGTGTGAAGTGGTCCTGCCAGCCAGGCAAGTTGTCTTCAGGTGTGGCGATGCGAAGGAAGCCGAGTTGCTTGCTTGCCAGGAGGGGTTGAGCTTAGCTATCCAATGGAGACACTCACCACTAATACTGGAATCGGATTGTCAAAATGCATGCAATGCTTTGAACTTGAAATTGGAGGACAGAAGTCGCCTCGCCTTTCTCATCCAGGAAGTTAAATTTCTCACTGAGGAGCACATGTTTTAGCTCGGAGTTCTTGTAGAGAGATGCCGTCAACAGTGTGGCTGTGGCAAACTCCCGAGATTATTGCACACCTTGTGAGCGCAGATTATAACCTGTTAATAAAATCCACCTCCGTTTCTCAAAGAAAAAAAACCACAGCAGCAGCTCAGTAGGGGCCTAAGCACTGAGCATCACTTACAAAACCAGAGAACGCAAAGATCAACACAAACGTAAGAACCACTCCGCCGAAGCTTGAGCCAGCCAATAAACTGAAATGTTTTTTTTGGCAAATACTATGAATCAAGAATTTACCATCCTGAAATGATGCATCAAACGCAGCGGAGCTGGGAAGTATCTCCAAGGCTGGACGATGATCCTGATCCTTCTTGAAACCAAAGGAGATTGATGCCGCGCGCTGAAGAAAGAACCTAATCGAGCTACGGGTGGATAGGTCGGATTAGTGGGGGGGTGAACCACGAAGCATACAAATCATCCACATCCTACTGATATGGTGAGGAGGAACGGGTTCCGGATCCCATTTATTAGAGTCACCGCAAAGAATACGACTAATCCTAGGACGAAACCCTAGGCCAATCCATACAAGAGAGCTTAGGCTGCTTACCGGCAAAAGAAGAACCCGATCGACTTCCGAACGATGGATCTGCACTCCCAGCAATGTACGGGTAGGGACGTTGGAGATTCCGCCCGGCGGAAGAAGGGGCCTGGTCTGCTGTGTCGCGCCGCCGGCGGTGAGGGCGCCGACGTCGAGACCCAAGCAGTCGGGGAGTGGATGAAGGGGGGGGGGGGGGGGGGGGGCGGGGGTGTGTGTGTGGGGGGGGGGGGGGGAGCGTTAAACCCACACGGGTCCCACCCACGAGTCGGCGGGGAGTGGATGAGTCGAACCCCTCGATTTTTTTTTCTCTTCCCGGTTTTGCCCCTGGGCCCGCGTCCGACTCCGATTCCAACGCGCCGTGCCGCCGTGTCACCGGTATATATCCGCGTGCCGTGCCCGCCTCCGCTCCACCACGATTTCGTCCGCTTCCTCGAGCTCAGCGCCGGCGACACACCGGACGAAGGCGATCGTCCCCTCGCGCTCCGGCGGTAACCCCAAACACAAGTCGCCCAGCACCCCGCGCCGGCCGGGATGGCAACGCTGTGCGCCCGGCCCACGGACTGCCTCGCCGGCCGCGCGTTCTTCGGGGCGCACCGCGGCGTGCGAGCCGCGCCCGCGCCCGTACCGGCTCCCCGTCGTCCAATGCAGCAGAAGCAGCAGCAGGAAAGCCGGATTCCAGGCACGGCTTCCCCGCCTGTTGCGGCGCGTGAGCGGGCGAACGGGCGGCAACGCCGGCGCGGGTCTCCCCCGGCGGCAGGGGCTGGCTCGCCGCCGCCGCACAAGCGCGTCATGGAGAACGTCGTGATCCTGATGCGCGGGGAGCCGATCCCTCACATGGTCGCCGCGGCGCTCCCCGCCGCGGGGCCGATCGTCGCGCAGGCAGAGAAAGCCGAGCCTGCAGACCTGCGCGGCGCGCTGCCGGGGACGGACGAGAGAGTGGCGGCCGTAGCGAACTGTGGCGTGCAGGACAAGGTGGATGAGTCCCTGGCGGCCGCGGAGCAGAGCAGCTCAGAGGCGGAGAAGGTTGATGCTGTGACGGCCGCGGGCCAGCGCGACGCCAAGGCGGAGGAGGCTGGGACTATGGCGGCCGCAGTGGAACGCGGCGAGCAGACTAAGGAGGAGGACGAGCCTGTGGCGTTCGCGGGGCAGAGCGGCGCACCGGCGGCGATTGCCGAGCCTGCAGCAGCCGCAGACAAGCGTGTTCCCGACACAGAGGCAAAGAATGCCGAGGCTGCAGAGCACCATGCCGCCGGTGCGCCGGCAAAGGCAGAGCCCGTGGCGGCCCCGGCGCACCAGACCGTCCTCCCACAGGCGGAGGAGGAAACCGAGCAAGCACCCGTGGCGACCACGGGCGCCGCCACGAAGGCGAAGCAGGCGTTACCGGCCGCATACTCGGGCCCGTCGTTCGCCGCGGCCGCGCCCGATCCCCGATCGCTGCCCATCCCGGTGCTCTTGCTGAAGACCCGCGGCAGGGCAGCTCGGACGATCCGTGCGCCGCCTGACGACGGCCGCGCGCCGGTGCCCACGGCTGCGGCGGCATGAGCCCGGAGCAATCCGGAAGACGAAGCACTTCCGAACTCCCCAGCTCCAGCAGAGCACGAGAGGTGGATGCCGTAGCAGCTCCCGTAGACCGCCGTCCACAGGCAATAGGCTCGCTTCCTTATATTATGTCATCGTCAAGATTGTAGCAATGCCCCCACTGTTGTTTATGTGATGCTCCGTTGTATGTAGATTAGATAAAAGCTTAGAACGAATTAGGATCGTCCTGAAGCGACACGTTTCTACTCCGTAGTATGTGAATTCAGAACATGTTTACGTGTCACCTACGGGATCCTTGAAATTCCTACTCACTATGTGCAGTTTTCTTTCAATTTAAATAGACAAAAAAAGCATCAAATTTTGAAGAATATTTTACCTTTGTTTCTTATGCCATGATATGGATATGAAGTGTATTTCTCTGCAACTATGGTAATGTAGGTGAGGAAAAAAAAAAGAATGACTGAAGATGCTTGCACTTTTACCGCTGTCGCCACGCACACCATGGAACTACATACAACTTTCACATAAGCTGGCAGCTCACTCTGCCTCGTCATCTAGGGAGAACTACATGAAACCACTCTTATGCTTCTTCACTTATGGCTGTTGTTGCCAGCGTGACCCCCAGCCGCGCCCCAGCCGTCCTCAAGCGGCATGTCCGGCATGACCTTCTTCCAGAACCAGTGCTTGCGCCAGAGCAGCACCATCTCCTCGATGGGCACGCCCTTGGTCTCCGGGAGGAAGACGTATACGAAGACGGTCATGACGGTGATCCACCCCGCGAAGAAGAGGAAGATGCCGAACTTGAAGGCGCACAGCAGCGACAGGAACGCCTGCGCGATGGCGAAGGTGAAGAGCAGGTTCACGGCCACCGTGATGCTCTGCCCCGCTGACCGCGTCTCCAGCGGGAAGATCTCGCTCGGCACCGTCCACCCCAGCGGGCCCCACGACCACCCGAACGCCAGCACGAACAGGCAGATCACCACCACCACCGCGATCGAGTAGCTCCGGGACAGCTGCTTGTCCGCCCCGAACTTCACGCCCAGGATCACCGCCACGATCACCTGCACGCACGCGTCCAATGATCCAAGCAGGGAGAACTCTTTCTTTAGCCCGTGGTATATGAAAATGATGTAGTAGTACATTGTGATTAATTGCGATGCCAACCTGGCAGACGATCATCTGGATCCCGCCGCTGATGAGGAGCTTCCGGCGGCCGAGGCGGTCGACGGTGCCGATGGAGATGAGCGTGGAGGAGAAGAGCACGGCGCCGGTGAGCACGGAGGAGTAGAGCGACGCGTTCCCGCCGAAGCCCATGCTCTGGAACAGGACGGGCGCGTAGAAGAGGATGGAGTTGATGCCCGTCAGGATCTGGAACGCCGGCATGCACACGGCCATCACCAGCTGCGGCCGGTTGCGCCGCTCCAGGATGTTCCGGAACGGGTGCTCGATGGTGTTGGCCAGCTCGCTCGCCTCCACCATGTCCGTGAACTCGGCGTCCACGTCGGCCGTGCCGCGGATGCGCTCCAGCACGCGCCGCCCCTCCTCCACGCGCCCGCGCTCGATGAGGCTGTTGGGCGTCTCCGGGAGGAGCAGCCCGCCCAGGGTCATCAGCATCGCCGGCGCCGCCGCCAGGCCCAGCGACAGCCGCCAACCCCACGGCTTGATGTTCTGCGTGCCGTAGTTGATCAGGTTCGCCGTGAAGATGCCCAGCGTCGTCGCGAGCTGGAACATCATGTTCAGCCCGCCGCGGAGGTGCGCCGGCGCCATCTCCGACAGGTACAGCGGCACAGCCTGCGTGCGACACCAAGAACACACACTGTTATTCGGAGTCCAAGCACGCATTGCTCAGTCAACCAAGCGAGCAAAAAGCTCGTCAGGTCCGCACCTGGTTGCCGAAACCGATTCCGACGCCGAGCATGATGCGGCCGAGGATGAGCATGGCCAGGTTCACGGCGGCGACGTTGAGCGTGGCGCCGACGAAGAAGCTGATGCCGCCGCAGACGATGCTGGCTTTGCGGCCGTAGTTCCTCGTGACGGGAGACGCCGCGAGGGAGGAAACGAGGCCGGCGAGGTACAGTGAGGAGGTGAACGCCGCCAGGCCCTGGTTGTCGTACTTGCAGTAGTTGTTCTGGCTGCCGGAGTTCTTCCTATGGTACACCGCCGGGAAGAACTTCTTCAGAAATGGGTCCATCGATGTCACTCCTCCTGCAGCATTCGGCCAGTCAGATTGGCAGACCTTCAGAGTTCAAACTGCTAGATTTGCGTTCTCATGGCATGTGAAAATCTACCAGCGGCCCCAAGCACGTAATTCTTCAAAAAAAATAAACTTTCTGTTGTATCAGATAAGTTTTAATCTCATGATGAATTCGCGTATCACGAAGTGCCAAATAATTTCAATCCTAAATTTCCCATTCAAACATTTAGATAATCTTGCGTGCCAAAATTGAAGGCCATTTTCGCAAAAATCCATTACAACACGTTGGTTCGTAAAATTGTTACTACGCTAGTACTAGTACTCCCTCCGTATCAAAATATTTGTTACTGTTGATTTTTTCCTACAATATTGACCATTCATCTTATTTGAAAATTTATTGCAAATGTATGAAAAGATAAGGCATGCTTAAAATAATAAAATAAATGATACTTATATAATTTTTTTATGAATAAGATACATTATCAAACGTCGTAACCAAAACTCAACAGTGACGAATATTTTAATACGGAGGTAGTACTTCTTAAGCATCTTCAATCTTATGTGTTGACCTTTCGTTTCCACGACATTAGCTGGAGTAACAGAGCGTTCACCTGATCAACTCGACCACTCCATTTTCTTTTTGTTCTTTACAACAGTGGTGACCTCCACTCCTTGTTGCCTTGTTGGAGATAATATCCATTGACGATACGTACTATTTTATTTTTTATAATCACAGTTCACGTCGAGCAAGTGGCTATAGCCTATAGATGTTGAGGTTTGTTAAACAAAGCCAATCTCGAGGATATTGTAAACCTGTAGTTGCAAGACGATAGAGTAGAGTAGTTAACACAACACTGAGTCAACTGGGTCTAGCATGTGACGATGTTTTGACTTGAGAATATAATATGTGTTTTTTCTAGAAATAATACTTTATAGCTAGGATTTTTGCAGGTTTTGTCCTCGCCTGTGAGGTCTGAGCAGCGATGGCTCCAGTCAATGGTCTCTTCAACCACTCCCAGATTTAAGACTTGCTGGTCGTGTGAGCACGTCGTTTCTGCATCTTTTCCCCGTCCCTACCGTGCATAATCTGCACCCGTGTTATTTGGACCAACTACTAACAAATCCTGCAGCAAACACTGAGACTGGCTGGTGGGTCCACTGGTCACCAGTTCTGACGAGTCGCAACCGATGCTCGAGTGAAGGGCTCACGAAACACGAGCTAAAAACACTTTCGGTGGTCGAATAATCGGTCCTCGGACATGCAGGTACGGGGAGCGTGTTATGGGTGCCCCAGTGATGAGGGAGAAGATCAGGAGGAGACGCCGGACGACAGCGCCAGGCGCCGAGGCAGAACGCGCCGCCAGGTCGGACCGCAAGCTTTGTAGCGTCCTCGTGTCGCCTTCCCTGCGGCCTTGTTCCTCACTCCGTCCTACCCCAACTTTCCACCCAAACCCAATCATCCGGCCGTGCAGCAGGGTGAAAGGCGTGTCCGCTCGAGACACCATGAAATCCAAAGAGGCTTTTGTGCGATGGACGCTGATGCGTACGTGCCGAACTGTCGCGGGAACGAGACCGACACCTCACACACACCTTAGCCTCGCACGAGGGGCCAGGCCCGACGCGCCGCCGGCTAGTGGCTACTGGGGCTAGTGCGCGCGGCCAACAAATCCGAGCGAGAGGCTGGAAAGATTGCCGAGCCGGCGGTGGTCCGGCCGTTGCCGTCCATGGTTGAGAAACTGAGAATTAAGCCCGCGGTCGCGGCCACGGGATACGGAAGCAGAGCGCAGAGCTGACGCGAACAGAGGGAAGAGAAGAAACGGCCGGGAGAACGTACCGGAGATGCCGATGTCGTAGCCGAAGATGGCTCCCCCGACGGCGGCGACGAGGCAGGTCATGGCGACGGCGAGCGTCATGCGGCCCTTGTACTGCGCCGCGCGCTCCGTGTTCACCCCCAGCGCGGCCACCCCGCCGCCCGCCATCTCTCCGCCTTTTGCCGCGAGCTCGCTCCTCCGCCTCTCCTCTGGTCTCCAAGAACTGGCCTGCTGGCTCTGGACCGAGGATGAAGAAGCGAGCTACCAACCGCGCCAACGCCACACCGAAGCTGTGGTCCAACCAACGGCAAGCCCCCCCGCGGATATATGTAGGAGGAGCGGGGTGTATCTCCCTTCTTCCCTCTCCCCCGTTCGAGGGCAGGCCGTCAGGGCTTGACCTCCCTGGCAGCTCTTGACCGGCTCAGGCAGAGATGATAATGCCAAGCGAAGGCGAAGGCGAGTGAAGTGAACGCGGACAGCGTAGCCGCTACTGCCAGCGGCAAGTTGGGGGATGGGATGGTCGCCGGATGGGGGCTGCGGTTGCCTACGTAAGCCGCGAGCCAGAGCAGGCGCGGACAGTGAACGCGTGCGTCGGCCTGGCTGTAGAGATACGTTCTGCCCGGCCGTTGAGCGTTGACCTTGACCCATCTCCCACGGCTCGGGCACCTCACCGTGGCCAGCGATGCCGAGCGAGGGTGATGCGCGTGTCTCTCACTCTCCGCTCAATAAATGACGAGTGAATTCTCTCAGTGCAATTAGAATTTCTAAGGATCCCCTCAATATTATTGAAAATTTTCTCTTCCCTTCACTGCCACTATTCTAAATTTGCATTTCCTTGGTTGCCATTCCCGTTAAAATCTGTTAAATTACACTGGCTGACAGTTTGGGCCCGCAGCCCCTTCCGTTATCCTTCCCCCGTCATGTTTGACTCGGAGGCATAGTTCTCCCTTGCGTCGCCGCGGCGCGTGCTCCACTGCTGCAGCCTCCAGACGCACCTACCCCATACTGCCGCAACTGCTCCTTCCCTGCCAGCAGCTCCAGCTGCTACACCTGGACGAGCGCGCGTCAGCATCCCTCTTCTTCAACACCTGAGTGAGCCGGGCGTGGAGAACTCACTGTTCGAGTCGGCGCCGGAGCTGTGTGGCCTGGTGCTACGCTCCCACATGCTTTCGTCGCTTGCTGCAGGGGTGGATCTTGACCAGGTGTCGCGTTAAGATCGGCGCCGCCGAGGTGTTCCGCGCGCTCGCGCCGTTCGGCTTTGCCGGCCGCTCAGGAATCAGGATAGCAGCGCAGAACAACTATGCGGTCACGAGCACGCGTGTGCGCTCGTCCCGGGTTTGCGCTTAATCCCTTAGCTCACTGTCTCAGTTTTTGTTTCTGCTCAGTCCTATGATGTGCTTGTACCGTATACCGTGGTGGAGAACATGTCCCTGGCAAATGCGGCCGTACTGTTCCGCGGCTTCGCTCCGTTGTCCTCACCCTGTGCGACGGCGAGCAGCAGCGAAACGGTATAGTGCAGTGTGAACGTTGGCGAGCGCCAGGTGAGCTCCACGCCGAGCGCCAGCCCCAAGAGCACGGAGCCGTTGATGTTGGTGAAGCCGAGCGCCAGCGACACGCCGGCGAGCGCCTGTTTAAGCCACCCTACCCTAGTAGCATCAGCAAACCGCGGCTCTGCAACCGTTTATGGCAAGCGCAAGCATGTTAATTACTTCAACATGGTCAACGGACGGCAACTGCAATCTGCAACTTGAACTCAGATCACGCAGCCCCCGATCGATCTAGCCGCGCTGCTATCAACACGACGACGCTAGCTCAAGTGCTCAATAGCAGCGTTGTTGCCCTTGCAATCAAACGTACTCTAAGACGATTGAGATGGACATCATTCAATTTGCAATGGGCTGCTCATCCAGACCCAGTTGCGCGGAGTCGGCAAGGATCGAGTCCCGGGGCAGACATACCACGTTCTTCTACGTTGCTAATTTTAGTTAGTCTGTACTCTGTAGTACTCCGTACATCCTTATCTATGCACGCAGCATGCGTGCCTGCGAAACCGTGTCCCTCCCGTTTTGAGGGCCATTTGCCCATTTTCACACATCTGGATGCAGCGCCAGTTGCCATTGCTTGCACTAGTACACCATCTCTCCCACAAAGGCTACAACAGTGGTTTGGACTTTAACCATCCCAAGATACCCCAAAACAGTGGCAGGTCGATCGATCCCTGCTTATATGCCCATTGTTCTTTTCAGTGGAGATACATCAATAACCATCCCGTAAAAAACTGAACTAGCGGTAGGCTCAGTTGTAGGTCCTTTTGGCCTAGAAAAATTGTATATAAACCACCAGTAACCGAAAGCAAATCACGCCCTGTTAAGCATTGACTAACAGGGGATTTTTCGGTGGCGGCGTCCGTGTGATTATCCAAGCGTGCAAAGACTGCTTTTGGACCAAAGCTCCCACTTTTTTCCCACCAGATGGAACAATTGGAATCGAGGACTTGAACTGATTGTTTCCCTGTTGCTTGGAGTGTTTTGGCCCGGGAGCCGGCAAGTTAGGAGGAGTGCTCGTGCTCATGATGATGCCTGGCATCCCTTTTTGACGAGCTGAAGATATCCCAGGATATCCACCAGTGCATCAGCATGCCAGCATCTTCCTCTCTTTCGCACGTTCGTCCTAAAGCGATCCCTTTTCGTCATCCGATTGGATTAAAGAATTCTTGTTTTCGTCACACATAAAGCAAGGGATGGCACTACTAGTGCGCGTGATCATCGTTGCTGAAAAAGAGTATGCTGCTGAAAAAGTAGAAACAGAAGCAGAGCCGAAACAGAGGAGCAACCTTCTACTCCAGACTTCGAGCCAAATGACAAACCTCCGACGACAGAAGATTCTGTACAGTGTAGCTATGCTTCCACGCAAGTTTCTTTTCTCAGGTCAAGTTATCGGCTCATCCTGCCGGTTCATTTCAGCCTTGTGCTTCTCATCAGCCGCGCTTGCGTTGCGTGTTCTCCTGGAGAATCTGATTGACAGAGCGTCAGACCGATGTTATCGACCATCCGTGGCAAGGTTTCAGCCGAACTTAACAGAGGCTCAGATCTGAGGCCACGCTCGTGTTTACTCTCTGATGGTGCCATCCTGATGTCATCTAACGTCGAGATACCTCGCCCAACACAAATTAATCTAGAAGCAACGAAAGGCAGAGCTACCAGTTAGGCCGTTCTATGGCGCGGCGCCGGCCAACTCAGCCCAACCAAATTCTTCAGTTCGATTGCGCGGCCCTGATCGTCCCATTAGCTAGCCAAATATATCGCCGGCCACCACTTTTGTTAGTGCGAGGCGATCAACTTGCAGAACGTTGCCATCGGTCACTCACACCAAGCCTCGCGATCACGTACTAGTTCTACCAAGACTTCCGAGGTCTCCCGCAAAGTCTCCTGACTCCCACTGACCCGAGCTGCTTCTGTCAGGCACAGCCACACGGCGAGGGAAGCTGGTAGGGGAGATGGCGCGCGCTCCTCGCTGGTGGTCACCCGCGCCGTGCAGCCTCGTGCGGCCGGCAGAGCGGACAGGTCGCTCCAAAATCGGTCGCGGCCGCGTGTGGCTGTTATTATTTTTTAGAATGAAAACGAGCGGGACTGAGCGGAAAAGTCTTTAACCAGTTTTGATATTAGATTTTTATGCGAAATCGAAAACGAAATCGGAAAAGCCGATCGGGAAAATGATAATGGGTAATTTGGGATGTCGGAAATTCGAACGGGAACGTGACGGGAAACCAATAATCCGGATCGGAAACATGATCCATGTAACGACTTGAACATACAGATACATGAAGTATGGCATCATACAATGAGACATATCCAACCATAATCAAACAGATATAAATGACGCACCAATTCTTACATGACATTCATAAATTATACGACAATTTAGGTTCAATTGTTCAACTGTTCAAGTTTACGAATCGACATGATAACATAAAACCAAGGTACGTACAATCATACAGACAACGGCCGACAGCAGCAGCCAACATAACAGTCTGATACAGTAATACATAGCCCATACACCAACATAAGTTCAAGTATGCAACCAAAATAAAGGTCCTGACTCCAATTGCATTAGTCACAACAAAAGTCACCAACAGCAACATCATACATGTCCAAATCCCTTGAATTGGGCCCCTCCACCTCTTCTTCACTATCAACAACTTCATCCTCCTAGTCAACAAGATACACAATGAAACAAAATAATTAACCACCAGTGAAGTTGTAATGCCAAAATCTTTTAAAAAATAACATGAATTCATGTTACAATAATAGAACCATGCAAGCTGATTACTACATGAACTTGGAAATACGCACCTCACACGCCAGTTTTGTAGCGATGGCATCAAGAACTTCCGGGTCGCCTATAATGGAACCAACTCTCCTATCTGAAATTGAAGAACAACAAGATATATATTAGCACAGCCAAGACATGATCAATTTTGTTACAGAAAATTAAGGACAACAAGATAAATGTATCATTCCTTGAAACTTTGGTGCATATCAAAGCTTCAACCATTTCTGGATCAAGACGGCTATGGAAAGGATCAATTACACGGCCATCAACGCTAAATGCAAATTTAGAAGCAACAGTAGAGACTTGAACTGCCAGCAGGTCATGTGCAATTTGGGAAAGGACAGGATACTCATCTTTCTGGTTCTTCCACCGAGACAAAATATCAAACTTTCCACTAAGCCTCAAAGGTGGATCAGCCATGTACCTGTTCAGATCATTTAAGTTATTAAGATCAGATCCACTTGCTTCATGCAAGAAATTTTCTAGTTCATCATCTTCATGGTCCACTAGCAAATCTGATATATCACTAGGTTCTGTAGGCTGATCTACTCCACTCTTAATTTTTGAAGAAGATGGTGCAGAAGTAACATAGAATTGATACAAAGTTCTTAAGGAAAATATCAAATTCATCAAGATGGATTTGATATCCAAAACCATGAAACTTCTTCAAGTAGAATTTCATAGATGAAACTTCTTCAAGTAGAATTTCACAAGCCTCCTTTTGTACCTAGGATCTAGGAAGCATGCAACAGCAAGGGTAGTAGAGGACTTCTTCCAATATTTTTCAAACTTCTTACTCATAGAAGATGCCATTTCACTAATAGTCAGATCTGGACTAGTGCACCAATCATTTAGCAAAACCTTAATATCACAAAACCCTCTATAGAATAAATTTGCAGTTGGATATAAAGTACCAAAGAACAGTTCTGTGAGGTCATATAATTTCTTAAGGCATTGAAAAAGTTTGTATGCCTTGGGCCATTCACTAGGAGATGGAGATATCTTTTCATACCTCCGACGATCTGATATCAATGTAGTAACTAGATATTGCTACTGTTCCATTCTAACAAGCACGGAAAAAAAGTCCCTTTCTCTGATCACAAGTGCAAAGAGGTTCCATTTCAATGTAAGCCAACGAATGGACTATCTATACTGTAGTATCCATCACAAAAGTCTAATTAACAAAAACTAAACTAGTAGTTGCAACAAAATTTCCAATAAAAAGAGTTTATTTCTCTAATCTAGAACATTTTTTTTAAAATGGTACTGATTGTGACTGAGGCATTGATCTAGCACAACAAAGAACCTATTTTTTCTAATCTACAACAAAACATTCCCTCTGAATCATTGATGAACTACAGATCTACTGCCTAGAATCCTACATCACTGCATGTCTAGATCTACATATCTACTAAAGTACATGTACTAATGTACATACCTGGAGTTGTAGTTGGAGCAAGGGTGTTGGCATTGACATTTGGTGGTGAAGATGCTGCCGACAGCACTAGTGGTGGCTCTAGGAAGAGGCGCCGGTTAGTGCTTAAGACAGAGACAGAAGGAGCTCCTCCGGTCCGGCCAGAGGCATCCTTGCTCAGCCGTGCGCCGCCGTCTCTTGCTGAGGATTTAAGGAAGGAGGCGGGTCCCGGGTAGCGGCATCCAGAGTTGAGGACAGGATGGCGGACGGGGTGGCGGGGCGTCGGGGTGGCAGCGCAGAGTAGAGGACGGAATGACGGAGTGGCGAACGGGGTGGTGGCGCGGCAGGTGGCGGCAGCCAGTGAAAGAGGAAGGCGAGCAGGATGGCGGGGGACTGGCGATTGTAGACTACAGGCGGCGGGCGGGACTAGAGAGTGAGTAAGAGAGGGTTAGGATTAGGTTTTCCAGTTTATATACGTGGGCCAAGGGAGCGGTCGAGCGGGGGATGAAGGATGGGCTGGGCTGTTGGAAGGTGGGCTGGTGGGGGAATTTCTAATGGCTGGCCCATATACGGGAATAACCGATGGGACTTTCCCGGCTTAATACGGGAAACGATAACCCCCGATTTCGACCCGGATTTCGGATTTTTTCCCGTATTCTGACTTATTTCGGATTATACCCAGAAAAATAGGTAACGGACGGGAAAAATCGGTATACGGTGGTGTGGCGGAACCGTCCAACTTAAACTGGTTTAAATGCGCCTAATCGCTGCCGATGCAGCAATTATCCGAAACGCATTTAAAACAGTATAAGTCCGGTCGTCCGTCGAGTATCCCTAGGACTCCTCGAATGATCCACATCACGTCTCATAGCCATACATCAGGATTGTTTCCGCGATGGGAAAGCATCAACAAATATTACATTTTTACATACATACACAAGGTACGAGTTATTACAAGACATAGTTTGAAATAAACTTAACAGTGCAGGTTAGACAGAGGTTCTAGGATTTTAAACATAAACGGTTCAGGTGGGGGATGAGCATTTAAGAATTCTTCTAAGGGTATTGTGAGACTCATAACAATACCCTAGTTTTTCAGGACTTCCTCCTCGGTGGATTCCTGCGGTGCCTCTGAAAATAGCCACAAGGGATAACTCTGAGTACGAGGTACTCAGCAAGGCTTACCCGACTAACCAATATAATAGCTTTTCTTGGAACCGCATGATAGCTTTTTGGTGTACTGGTTGATGCACTTTTTGCTAAAAGAGCTTACTATAAGAGTGTCCTTAGCTTTATCTTTTATTTCAATTAAGTTATTACCTAACCATTCTAGATGATGATAGAAGATTAATTGTAAACAACAAGGTATTAAGTCATACACCAAAACATTAGTGGAAAGATGTAGCATTCATGAACTTATGCTACGATGCTCAACAGTGATCAAGTGCATTCATAACCGAGAATTGTGGCGATCCGGATCAATTACATCCTGCAGGAGAGTACCCTGATCACCAGTTATATACGACTGTCCAGGTCGTACGTAATGACTTTTCGATTAGCAAATCCGATGATTGGGAATAAGACTACCCGGACCCAGGGACGCACCCCCACATGGGACCCCATGTCTGGCCAGATCACCATGTGAGTTTCAGGCTACGCCCCTGCCAATCTCCAGCACGTCAAGCGTGGGTACGAAGTATTCCCGATCGGAGAGTTTACTAACCTACTGGGCTTTACTGGTCCCATACCCAGTAAGTGATCAGATGTCTTTCACTTGATCAAAGGTTAAGATAACGAATCGGGCCTTAACTAGATTAATCTAGCAGACAGAACTACATCCTTAGCTTCTGTCCGCTTCTTAATTTCCAAGCTATCTTTCCATAATTAACATGCATGACTCAATATTTACCTTAAGGTTTGGTAGACCAATTACTTAGGCAACTAAGCATATTCTAGACTTGGGTTATTTACTAAATGTTTGAACAAGTGGCAAAGATGTCCTTAAAACAAGGTATGATAATGCACAAGAATGGGTTTCAAGCAACTCCTAGACTTAGTGCATACATATAACAAATAACCGATAATTGGACACATGAAATAGCGACTCCAAAATAATAGGTATAATGCACCGGAGCTTGCCTTGTTCGCTAAAAAAGTTAGCACTGTCTGAAGAGTTGGCCTCGTAGGGAACCAATTCAAAGACCTCTTCAAACTCCGGAGATCCTTCTGAAAATTCCGAGAAATTTCCTTCTGGTGCTTCGGTGTCTATGACAAAGCATATGCAGGGGTTAGGAATGCAACTTTTTGAATACAAGACTATACAACTTTCCTTCATGATAAAGTTGCAAGCCAACAAGGACTACACCATTTATCATGATAAAGTTGCAAGCCAACACATAAAAACCCGAAAAGATTAGCCCAACAATTTTATTTCCTTAATTATCCTTACTTAGGGCGTTTTCTTTTATTTTTAGAAGACATTATAATTTATTTCTAATCTTGAAACCTAATTTCCTATGAGTTAACAATAATCTGTGATTATGAAAATGTTATTCCATATTTTATGCATTTAATAAAGATTAAGTATTTATTTAAATACCTTAAAAGAAAGGCATTAAATAAATACCTAAATTTTTATTGTTTTTCCTAGGGTATAAAAATTTTAATGCATAAAGGAAAATAAAATAAGCCTAATAAAATTGGTTTCACTAATTTTGGACACCCCTATAAATTTCTGTGATTTAAATGGTGAGATTCGGATTTAAACTATTTATTCTATAAAGGAAATCTAACTTTTTCCGAAAAACCCCCGGTCTACTTTTCTCACGCGTCCCTACTCTACCCCCTCTCTCTTACGCTGGGCCCGCGGCTCGGACCCACCCCCTTCTCCTATTCATCTCACCCGCCGGCCTCTTAACCCTCTACTGGGCCATCTTCTTTTTCTTTTCCTTTTCTCCAACCGGCGACGGCCCGACGGCCCATCTTTCCTTCTCCTCTTCTTCCGCGAGGCCGGCCTGCTGGACCCCTGGGCCTCCGGCCTTTTCCTCCAACGGTCTCTCTCCCGCGCTGGCACTTGGGCCGACTGGACTCGCGGTCCACTTAAGCCGTCGCCCGGCCTACCTCCTCCCTCTCTTCTCCTCCCTGACGCGCGGGCCCATGGCACCAGGACCTTCTTCCTCCTCCCGCCAAAACCCGAGCGCGATAGGGGCGGTGCGGCTCGCCGGCCGGCGCCCCACCGGCGACGGGGCTAGGCCGGGGAAGCATCCCCATGCACTAGCGCACCCATGTGCGGCGGTAGCTTCCCGGGAGATGGCCGGAGCCATTCCCTCCACGACGGCGGGCGGCGGCGCCTACGGCCGGTCATGACTAAACACGACGACGGCTCGGTCTACCCCGACAACTACTTCTACAGCTTCCTAGTGCCCTAGACGTCTACCTAAAACCGACCACAAGGAACAACAGCGACGGCAAGGGGGTGCTCACCGTGAGCAGGAGGTGTGGCGGTGGCGGACGGAAATGACGACGAGTACGGGTACTCCGACAAGGATGCTGGGCAACAAGTTGACCGGGGTGTAGCTGGGGTATCTGTGGAGGAGTGGGCGAGAGGAATCGACGGAAGGTAAGGTGTGGCAGTGGAATTTGGTCGGCGGCGGTGGCTTGACAGAGAGGGCGGCGGCGGTAGAAAAACAGGCGGTAAAAAGGGCGGGAGCGGTAGATACACGAAAGACTTACCGCGCGCATGGGCGACACCGTGGCCTAGTGCTAGGCTTGCGTGGTGAGGAGGTGCCGTAGCTGCTGCACTGGCGGTCGACCGAGAACGCCGGCGGCGACACGTCGGGCGTGGCTCTGTCACCCCCCCCCTTTTTGTTTCTGACGCCTGAAAGTTCAGAGCTTCACCACGGCTGATTTTGAATCCGATGGTCCACAAGTCACTTAAGCAAAGTTGTAGATAAACTCGAGCTCTACAATTCATATTTAAACTCTTGCCTGAGATTATCATCCATTTGTTGGCAATTTCAAAATGTTTGCCCTCAGGTAACTGAACTTCATTGAGCTCCTGATTGAGTTCGTCAGTCACTTGGTCATGGTCACTTACCCAACTTTGTAAATAATTTCAGTGGTCCAAATCCCTTCCTTTTAGTCCAACTACAAACCAATTACACTCTACAACCATTAGGGATTCCATTTTGCTCATAATCACCTATACCTCTTGGACCACATTCTCCTGAATTTGGCTCCAAACATAGGTACTTAGCACTGGTGTCAGACCTAGAAAAATGACAGCTTCAGTGTCTTGGCCGAAAATGGCAGAGTGCCAACTTTAGACCTCAATTTGAATTTGTTTCCTTTGTGATTCTTGATCAACAACACCCTGGTATTCTTGTCCAAGGTCCATACTTCAGTATTGTATAGTTGCCTTGATCCCTTTATTTGAAAAATTCAGCAGAAATTAATTTCCAAAATGGAATCTGGTGCTGTTTTTCTGAAATTCCTATTGTCGGATGGTGAACAGTACATTTCGGTTTTACTTTCTTTCTTTGATTTTCTTGAGATATTTAGGACCAGATCTTGTCCCTAATCTTGATCTTCAAGTATTAATCACTCTTATACTTCCATTCCATATTTTTGCCAAATTTTTCTGAATTTCGAATTCAAAATTCAAATTTCGGTCAAATTTGACCCGAATTTGATTTTTAGCCAATTTCTTTTCCCTTTTCTTCATGATTTGCTTCCATTTCTTCAGAATTACTTTGATGACTAGATAGTAGGTGTTACAGGTGGTGGTCGATCGGGAATTTTCCCGTCCCGCTTTCATCCCTATTATTTTTATTGTATGCCACTCGGAGCCACCGGCGCGGGCGTTACCTTTTGCGTGGATGGAAGTGCGCGAGTCCCTGCCCATCCCCTGGCTCTTGGACTTGGTTGTCGGAGACAATGAGTCCCGGGCAAAGTGTGGAATTTATCGAGCTCTGCCTCAGGGTCTCGGTCGCCCGAGTCTGTGCGCACACACAATATGGAACTTGAATACACAAATTACTCATTATCGACGGATAATATTATCAAAAGAAATAATTTTATTAACTCCTAAATTAAATTCAAGAAAGTTCGAGCAGCTATTCCAAGTCAAGAACTTGAATACTTTTACTGGAAAAATTTCTATGATAAGAAATCTAATTAGCTAGACTACGCTCAGTTTGCACAGCTTTGTTTTATACTTAGTTAGGTCGAGTTGTATTGTTTTCTCAGGAGGAAACTGTTTTGAATCTTTTCGATACTTTGGGTACCTTTGGTGCGGCTTCACCCAATGGGGCTCCGGCTCCTTGCTGCAGTAACCTATACTATGTAGGACTATGTTGCACCGTAGCGCGGAGCTAAAACAGACCTCGAGGTGCTACAACCAACTACGCGAGGGAAGGAGCTGGCGGAGCTTGGAAAAAAGTGGCTCCCTGGCTCCGACTCCTGCTGCGCTACAGGGTGCTACAGTCGCGGAGCCGGAGCAGCAAAAGCGGTCCCAAACGAACCCTTTGATCCAAATCTATTGTTGGGGGATGGATGTTGTAGTAGCTTCCGCAGCTTGCAGCATTTCCGAGCATAATATTCCCCAAGCCCAAACAGCCCACGAACACCACTAAGCATTCTGGCCCATGGGACTATTTTGGCCCTATTTGTATATGTTTTTCTGGAACTCATTTATCTGGCAAGCAGGCTTATCTGATAAGCCTGCTGTCTGGAGAATCCGCTGTCTTAATAAGCTAGGTGTTTGGCAATCCTAATTATTTTGTGTTGATTGTCTGTCCTAGCTGGTAAATTGACCTGAATGCCCCTAAGACTGATAATAGCTCATTTTTGTTATGAATCTGAGGAGAAGACAATAATTCTAATGTCTTTAGAGTTTGTTAAATAGAAATTGCATTACAATAATATGAAATTCATATGAGATCGGTCTAGTATGGAAACATCTATCATGGGTACAACAATGAATTACGAAATCATAGCGACAACAATAGCATCACGCAATGCACCCATATCCATGTCATCTCCTAAAGCAGCAGCACCACCATCTGTGCTAGGTTGGGTTGGATTAGCATCATCTTCCTCAAAATCCTATTCAAAATGCACATCATGTACGACACTATCTCTGATGAAATTGTGAAGGGCCATACAAGTAACTATAATTTTGGACTGCTTGTTAACCAGATAACTGGGCAGATTCAAGAGAATGCGCAACTTCATCTTTAGAACTCCAAATGATCGCTCAATCACATTTCTAAGTGATGAATGTGCATGATTAAATACTTCTTTCAATCCCGCCGGATGCTGACCATGCTGCCATTCAGAAACATGATACCTTTGTCCCTTGTAGGGTGCAAGAAATCCTTTTCTATTAGGATATCCAGAGTCAACAAGATAGTACTTGCCTGCAGGTTATATTTATATGTTATATTACAATGAGCAATTATTTCCTGAAAAATAGATTGCAACATAACTTGTTCTTACCATCGGGAGGATGTGGAAATTGTTCCTTGTATGTGAGAAACGTGTCCAATAATACACGAGTGTTATGGACAGAACCAGGCCAACCAGTGACAGCAAATGTGAACCGCATATCAAAGTCACATACCGCCATGACATTTTGTGAAGGATACCCATGCCGGCCAATGTATTTTGGTTGATCAGCTAATGGCACAGTTACAGGTATATGGGTACCATCTATTGCTCCTATGCAATCTTTGAAATGAGGCCAGAACCTTGCTTCTTGTAGTTTAGGATGAGCATTGAAGCCAAGACCCTTGAGCTCATTTACTATGTCATTTAACTGGTTGAACATAGTAGAGACATCTTCATCCTTCTTCATTGAGAATTCACTAAACTTGCCCTTGAAAATATAAAGTTTAGCTTCCTTTACGGTAGATGTCTCTTCATGAATTTTCATAAGCTTGTTCCAAATCTCATATACGGTTGTGAGATTTTTGACCCGATTGAATTTATTAATGTCAAGAGCCCCATATAACACATTCATAGCTTGATCATTTAGCAGCTCATTAGCGTCATCGGCTTCACTCATGTTCTTCTCATCAAGAATGATAAAACCTTCATTTACAATTCCCCATATCTTCTTGCCCATTGCTTTAAGATGAACCATTATTCTAGTTTTCCAATAATCATAGTTGTTCCCATCAAAGAAAGGTGGTTTCCCCACATGAACATTGTTCTGACTAGCCATTTATCCTACTCCGAGATGGTTAAATCCTTGAAATATGGAGACCACGGCTCTGATAGGATCTAGGATATCGACTAGAGGGGGGTGAATAGGCGGTTTCAACTAAAATCACAACACTTTAAAAATTTGATTAGTAACACAAGAGGAAAACTATTTCTAGCTACTCTACAACTAGGTGAAGGTTTGCAACCTAGGGTGACAAGATACTATTCAATCTCTAGTAAAGTAATTTGCTCAAAGTAAAATGCAATAAAGAAATTGAGCAAAGTTAGAACCAAACACGAGTGACGAATTTATCCCGTGGTGTCGATGACTTGCTAGTCACTCCTAATCCACGTTGAGGTGGATTCAATATTTCAACTGCTCCTCTATCAAGGCATCGCTTGATGTTTGAGCCGGCTTCAATCAAAGAACCTCTCCAAACCTCGATTCCACTAGAGTTGCTCTTCACCGCTCCAACGAGGTGAGCACAAGACACCTCACAAGAATAACCGGGGCTCCTTCACAATCTTCTTGAAGGGCTCAACGGCTTTCACAATCTCCAAGCAATCAAAGAACACTTGCTTGAAGACTCTCTAGTGCCACAAATCTCAAATTCTTCATGCAATGCACTAGGATGCTCTCAATCTCACTAGAATGCAATCTCTAAGCACCGTGAGTGAGTGAGATGTGGAAGAGGCTTTAGAATGTCACAAATATTGTCCAAGGTGCCAAAAGACCTCACCCATATTCGGGGGTGGGGTATTTACAAGCCTCCCTTCTAAAACTAGCTATTACAGTCATTTTCGCGAAAAACAGGGGACTGGCGGATCGTCCGCCCCACAGGGGGCAGACCGTCCGCAGTTCAAGCCCCAACGGCTACTGCAGCATTTAATGCGTGTCAGAATGGACCGTTACAGAGGGCCGGACCGTCCACCCCATGCGGATTGTCCGTAGAAAATAACTGCAGACTGTCCGCTTTTGAGAAATAATTTCTCGGCCCGAAAACCTATTTCTATCTAGGTTTAGCTGACCGTCCGCCACCTAGAGCCGGACCGTCCGCCCTTATATAGTTAGACCTCTTTTAGAACAAGTTTTTCTTCTCATTTCTTTCACTTTCTCAAACTAAGTTAGTTCCTATGCATGTAATGCAATTGTTTGAGCAAAGTGGCACTATAGAACCATCAAGTAAATGAAATTGAGCCCTCTTGATAGTACAGCTATCTACCCTACTATTCCGGTCAATTCACATCCGCTAAGCACCTCTTGATCGGTAAAAATAAAAACCCTATCGTGTACCTTTGCCTTGAGCTTTCCAACGTTCAAACCAACCAAGATATCGTCATAGTATCCTTTGAAGCTCAACTCAACTTCAGGACTAACCTATACTCATATTCTCAATGAAATTGTTAGTCCACTAAGATCGTCATTAATTACCAAAACACAAGTTAGGGGCCTAGATGCTTTCACTTGTTGGGACCTTAGGTGCCTCCCTATCACTATTGCCCCCAGCATCAGCAACATCATGTTCATCAATATTGCCATCACCACTTGGAACATATGAAGTCTCATTTATAACAATAACAAATTCAAACAAGATTTGCATCTGATCCTCGTACTCAAGCGGGCTGTTCTAAACTGGTTACAACCTTGCATAGCCTGTAAAATATCACCAAAACAGCATGCCATTAAACCTTCTGTTGAAAACAAACAACGTGTATGTGAACTATCTCTAATGGGAGTGTTAGTGGGCTCACCGCATTTTGTTCTTCCCACCATTCATCATCAGCCACAATACAACCTGTAACAGGATCTCTTCTCAATCCGATTGCTCTCAAGTTTAAAGTCTTCCATTAGGTATACATGTTTTTCAATATATCCCACGTGTTCTTCATTTGCCCTTCATTGTATGGTCTCTTGGTACGCTCATAAAACTTTCTAACAAGATTTGCATATCCCACCGCATTCAAATATTGCTGCAGCCGATTAAAAGCAAGTACTTCTTCCACACAAATGTCATTGAAAGCCTTTGCGGCAAATGAATCCCATTTTGCCACAAGCTTTGATGACTTTTCCATCAAAATTTGATTACAGTATTGTAGAACTAAATATAAATCTACAATCTTGTTTACTGACCATGAATTGAGAGCAGCATGAATCAAGAAGTACTACTATGCAACCCACAACCTGCCATTTGCGCAATCCATCAAAGAAGTGACAACAATTTACCTTGCTCTTGGTCGGCGGTAAATGACGCCAGTAAAAATTGACGCATAGGTATCCTTCTCAACAGCAGCAGCACATTCTCAACAGCAGGCGGAAGGAGGGGGGCAGCACCTGAGGGGAGCCGACGGAAGCAGCACTTGCGGGAACAATAGCAGGGGGTCAGCACCTTCATCTTGGCGAGTCCTCAAGTCCTCATCTTTCCTGAGTCCCAACCAACATACAGAAATTTTCACTCACGAGGCGAAAGAACAAACCACAAACAAAGGATCAGTGCAAACGCCACTAGACCAGGCAATTAACAAGCATTGACATAACCATCTATACAAATATGAAAAGATCCACAAATACCGGCCGGTGGAAGCACCACCTGCAGAAACACAGCAGCAGGGGGGCAGATGGGATCTGCTCGGCAGGCACCTGCAGGCAGGACTTGCAGGAACAGCAGCAGGGGGGCGCACGGGATCTGCAGGCCAGCACCTGCGGGCAGGAACCGCAGGAACACCAGCAGGCGGACGGACGGGATCTGCTCGGCAGGGAAGAGGCGGGTTGGATCTGGGCAGGGAACCGGTGGAGGGTGGCGGCCGGAGCCGACGGCGGATGGGGTGGCGACGGACGGGTGCTGGGAGCGGACGACAGGTGTCGGTGGGGAGGGGTATCGGGAAAAATTGGTCCGCTTACGCGAGAAGCGTCACAGAGGCCGTGTACATGAGAATCGGAACGATAGTTCAATTTTGGATTGTGAGCTAAGCGGCTTGACTGGTAAGCGAGAAATAAGCAAGGTGTTTAGGTGGATCGTGAGCTAAGCGTGGAGGTGGCTTGACTGGCTTATTTCCACTGATAAGCGGAAAATAAGCTGATACAACCCTGACGTTCGTCAACAATTCTGATCCAACGGTTCAGGATCCGCTGGACCCTGTCCCCGCCCGTGCCCTCGAGTCGCCGCCTCGCCGGCACACACCAACCCCCGATCTACCTGCGGACCACACCACTGATACACCGCGCCCACGCCGTTCCTCCCCGCCACCTGGAACCCCTCCGTCCCCACTCCCAACTCCGCTGCCGTCTCTTGCTGCCTCTGCTTCTCCGCCGCGCCCAAGGGTCAAAACACTCTCCAAGACTCCGACCGATCAACGACGCGACGAGCGAACTCGAAGCCCGGAGCAGAGCGCGGTCGAATCGAATCCCGCAGCTTCTCTCGCCGCCCCCGAGCCGCAGGTAAGCCGCCGGCCGGGTCTCGTGCCACCCCTAACCCCACTCCCTGCACCGCGCGGCGCTCGCTCGCCCGTGGAGATCGGTCCGGTCCCTCCCCGGCCTCCGCTCGCCGGTGAGATCCGCACGGCGCCGCTTGGTCCGCCGCGGGGTATCGCACCACTGGCGCAATGCGGTAATCATTTTCACGCGCCGGCGTCGTTGTAGGGGGAACTCCTCGCGTTTGATGATCCGATTTCTCCGCGGCTGGAAATGTTCATGGGGGCGTGGGTCTTGGTGCCCGCCGATTGATCGTGGGTCGTGGAGTGAACGTTGGGTCCTCGGTTTAGTTGGTCCCTTTCGCGGTTGATTCGGGATCTTCGTGATGCGTTTTAGTGGTGACGTCAACCGTCACTTTCGAGTACCGTAGTTCTGCTATCTTCATGGTTGCTGTAGTTGGTTGATCGGGATGGAAGTGCATGTCATTAGTTTGGCATTGTGGCTCTTGTGCGTGGTTTGGAGTAAGTTAGCAAACCCTGTGGTGCTCGAATTGGTGTTTTGAATTGTGAGGTGCTCCTAAGATTGCTGGTTTATCTGTGCTCGAATGTAATGCGCTTTCACTGTGTCATGTTAATTTTGGCTTGCTCCAGCGGTCCAGCCTCTGCAAGTGCCCCTGGTTAGGTTGTTATGAAGATAGATGGAGTGTGAGCTGGACCCCATTTCCAGTGTTAACTTCATCACTAGTACTGATGCTTTTTGAGTTTTACCAAACTGCCAGTGTACTTGGTCTTTCAGGTAATGGTGTTCTGTGTTAAGATACTCATAGTCTCAGATAGGTGTTTTTGGCTGTAGATCTTAATGTTCTTATTTTAAGGAGGCTAGTGAAAAGCTAATGTGTCACATCCTTAGCCTTGAAATATTGATTAACTGGAACATCTCATGATATTAGCAAAGTTACATCACGATTCAATTTGGGTTACTATCCTTCACTCATATGAAATGCGTTCATTTTTCTGTAGGACTATTAGCATCAACTGACATTCAGCTTGCTGAATTTCTGCTGCAGATTAGTGGGCGCACTGCAATCTTGATGTCCTTATCTGGGATGGCTGTTGTGTTAAAAGCAAGCACTAGTTCTGCTACACAGCAACAGTGGTGGCATCCAACAAGGGACCAATGCCAATATGGTTTCACCTCCTTAAGCAAGCGAAAGTGCAGAAAAAGATCTGTGCTACTGCATGTCAGAGCTATTTCTGGGAAGTTAGACCTAGATTTCAGTGATCCTTCTTGGAAGCAAAAGTATCAGGAAGACTGGGATAGGCGTTTTAGTTTGCCACACATTACTGATATATATGATATGGAGCCAAGGACCACTACATTCTCTCTGAAGAAAAACAGGTTCATCCCCGTTTGCTATATCTTTGTTTGACTTAATAGCTGGTTTAAGCATTTAAACATGAAAATTTAGCTGGATCTCATACTTCAAGAAAACCATCATTTATTCTGACAGAACTCCACTGGGTGATGGTGATGTCTCATCAACTGATATGCGGAATGGTTATGTAAATAAGGATGACCGAGCACTTCTCAAGGTAAATATTGAGCACATATGACGTGTTCAGTACTTGCAGATGAGTACATAAAACAAGGCATGGTCTCGAGAAGAGGCTTTGTTGTTTCCGCTGGTGAATATATCGCTTACCATAATTTGTTTATTTAGGTGATAAAGTATGCGTCTCCTACTTCTGCTGGAGCTGAGTGCATTGATCCTGATTGTAGCTGGGTGGAACACTGGTATGATCTCATGTAGCACATTGGCTAGTTCTTTTTTCTAGGGGGCTGATTCACCTTTTTTATGCTAAAATTATGAATGTTTCCAGGAAATGCTCCATGTGTTGCTAACTTGCATCATTGTTCATATCATGAGTATACCTGATAGAGAACAGTTGATAGTCTCTATATTCTTGTTCTTTGGTCCTGCTAATAGTACGGTGTTTATTCTTATTTCTTTGTTTTCCCATCTTTTTCACACTTTATAATTTTCAAGTTCTCCTGTTAATAAAATACCAGCAGCTTTACTATTGCTTAAGAAAACAGTTTTATTTTAAGAATGGTAAATGGATGAGAAAATAATTTTTGCTTTCCATAGGGTTCATCGTGCAGGCCCTCGTAAGGAGATATACTATGAACCTGAAGAAGTAAAGGCTGCTATTGTTACCTGTGGAGGGCTCTGCCCTGGGTTAAATGATGTCATTAGACAGGTATGAGTTTGATTCTTCTAACATGGCTGAAGTGATTTTGTATTGTTTTCGTTCTCACTGCGTAGAGTCCCTGATGCAGTATCTAGGCATTTATGGCACATTTACACTTGTAAAGGTTATAGGAGTATTAACCATTTTAGGAGTAAGATGTCTTTAGGAGCTACGATAACCTTTTTGATCAGAGCTAACAAGAAAAGTGGGAGACAAAATGCAGATGAAAATTGATTAGTGAATGTATGTGTGAATGGCTATGCATTGAACTTGTAGATGTTATTTGAATCCTGAATAGCACACTTTCAAGTAAATGCTGAATAACTAAAGCCTTTTTTTAATTCAAACAAACTCTGAATCTAATTTAGGACGGTTATTTAAATTCAAACATGATTTTCCCGTATTTATTTGACATATCCCAGAAATAATCTGGCAAATGGTCATTTTTATATGCGTGTAGTTTAAACTAATGTTGAATTCTGTTAAGAAGATTATGGATCCACGGATAATCAGATCTGTGTTTTTTACATGTGTATATTTGCTTATATTTGCAGATAGTATTTACCTTGGAGACCTATGGGGTGAAGAATATAGTTGGAATCCCATTTGGTTATCGTGGGTTTTTTGAGAAAGGCTTAAAAGAAATGCCGGTAAGGATGCTTTTCCATCATCTCTCAGGTGCTAAAGGGTGTTGATGTTCATGATATTGTTGAATCATTGTGGTGAGAACCTTCAGCTTTCACGTGATGTGGTGGAAAACATAAATCTTTCTGGAGGAAGTTTCCTAGGTGTTTCTCGTGGAGGAGCTAAAACTAGTGAGATTGTAGATAGTATACAGGTAACTAAGCTGAAATGAAAGACACCATATTCCGTGTTGCAGCTTCAATATTGTTTCGGTGATCATCGTATATTTGTAGGCCAGAAGAATTGATATGCTCTTTGTAATTGGTGGAAATGGTAGCCATGCAGGAGCCAATGCTATTCATGAGGAGGTTATTACTCTCTCTTCCTTTCATACTTCTAGGAAATTTTTGGACATGTTTGTATTCTTTATATTTAGTTTTGTTCACTTCAGCCTAGTAATCAAATCCATATATGACCTAAATGCATTACCTTGGTAATTTTTGCAATACTGAGATAAAGTTAGCATGTTTCTTGAATTTCAAAGGTAACAAATTTGGATTGAACCCTATTTTATATCTAAAATTATGGGTATGTAATATAAAACATGAGTGTCTTTTCTCTCATACACAGAGGTCATTTGTGCACAAAGTATTCCAGTGGCTGTTGGGTGTGATTTTTCGCAACTTCCTGAAACTAAACTATTTCTGTTTTGTGCATTACCTCAGTTAGGATTCAGGAAGGGTCCAATGAATCATCTACTCTAAAACATATTTGCAAGGTCCTCGGAACGTTATTATTCATGCATTGTTTATGTTTTTGTCCTTTTTTTCTCTTGTTTACAGTGTCGTAAGAGAAAACTAAAAGTTTCAGTTGTTGCTGTCCCAAAGACAATCGATAATGATATACTTTTTATGGATAAGACGTTTGGTTTTGATACAGCTGTGGAAGAAGCCCAGCGTGCTATCAATTCTGCTTATATAGAGGTAAGCTGCTTTTTGCCCAGTTGTGAATTTCAAAATGCAGTCAAATGAATATGAATTCGACATACTGTTTGCACTTGCTTTACTTGATTTATTCCGTTTGTCTCTAGGCACGTAGTGCGTACCATGGAATTGGGTTAGTCAAACTAATGGGAAGAAGCAGTGGGTTCATTGCCATGCATGCTTCTCTTTCCAGTGGACAAATCGATGTTTGCCTAATCCCTGAGGTCTGTAAACACTAAACACTACGATGAGTGACTTGTCTTGGCTTCACATCTACTGACAAAAGATTACAATATGAATGAAGGTATCTTTCACACTTGATGGAGAACATGGTGTCTTGCAACACCTTGAGCATTTACTTAATACAAAGGGATTTTGCATGATTTGTGTTGCTGAAGGTGCGGGACAGGTAAGTTGGCATTGCAGTTTCATGTTTTTTCCTTTTTAAGTACTTCAAAGGCTCTATTATAATGGATGAATTATGAAATTTGAGGAATGTATTTCTTTGACTCTTCGCCCAGGATTTACTGCAAAAATCAAATGCAACTGATGCTTCAGGAAATGTGATACTTAGTGACTTTGGTGTCCACATGCAACAGAAGGTATCCTCGTCTGAAACCCCTTCTGCATACATTTGTATCTAGTACCTTTGAATATCAGTATAAGCCTATAAGGTTTGGTTGTCATTTGGTCCCCAGATGGAGGTTGTACCTCGTGCCAGGGATTTGTGCCAAAATGACAGTGAAGATGCACCACTTATTAAAATAAGAGAAAAAACTTTCAAAAAGTGCATCCAATCCTACAGCCACTGCGTGTGTAGCAGTGCATCGCTGTGGGTGGTGAGTTAGGTTTCTTAGGGGTGCGGACTGTGGACCTCCGGTTTTCAGTGAATCCTGATCGAAGTTTTACTTCCAGCCTGGTATACTTGCCAGAATCAAGTTCTTTTCTTGATGTGTATATTTATTTTGAATTGTTCATTATTGATTTTCCTCAAGTTTCATATTTGGGGAAATACCTTTTTATAAGCCTGTGAAAGAAGACCAACAAATATAGGTCTGATACCAGTCTTATCAGATTTATAAAGTGCAAACCATAGTTAAGATCGTACCAGTTGTTTTTTCATGGCCGGTATGTAGTTTATGGTACTCTGTTTTCCCTATACATACCAAAATACATATAGAAAATCAGTAAAAAAATCTCTAATTTACTATAAAGCAAAAGTGTACCATGTTTGAACTAGCAGATCAATATGAAGATTACTGAACTCTTTATTCCATAATATGGTTGTTGGCACCGTGTTCCATTCTAAACAGTTTTTTCTTTTACAAATTATTCAGTAGCATTGGTTTCACCTTGCAGATCAAGAAGCATTTCAAGGACATCGGTGTTCCAGCTGATTTAAAATACATTGATCCAACATATATGGTTCGGGCCTGCCGGGCAAATGCGTCCGATGCTATTCTCTGCACCGTGCTCGGGCAAAATGCTGTAAGTTGATTTCTTTGATTGTCTGCTAGTAATCATTTGAATGTAAGTGTAATATTTTTATCCATCTTAATTAGTTCGAATTTAAGAAAGTTATATGAATGTTTTTTTAGGTACATGGAGCCTTTGCTGGGTTCAGTGGCATCACGTCAGGTGTTTGCAATACACACTACGTCTACCTTCCCATTCCAGAGGTCATCACAACGCCAAAGCATGTGAACCCTAATAGCAGGATGTGGCACCGCTGCCTGACGTCCACTGGGCAGCCCGACTTCCACTGACTCTACCTTGCCATCACAACAGCGCACGGTACCAAGAGAATCGTCCATCATGTATTGCTAACAGGAAACTAGAATAAATTCTTGTGGCACTGGATTTTCTTACTGGAAACTAGAATAAATCCTTCTGGCACCAAATTTTGCCTGTGAAGTTGGAGGAGCTCATAGTAAACTTTACACAGAGTCGTCCCTTGATCATTCTGACATAGAAAACATACTCGTTCTTTTCATTTGCCCCAGAAGGGATTTTTTTCTTTTTGTAAAATGCTATCACTGCAAATGATTTGACCATAAATCCTACCACAAAGAACTTTGGCGATTGCATAATCCAGATGCTACAAAACTGGCTGCGGCCTGGTGAGATGTTCTATTGACGGTAATTTACTGTCTGTAATCGACAATCTGACTGGGAAGTGCAGCATTCTCAGCAGTCAGATTCTGTTTGATCGTTCAAGGCCTTTGGTGTAATCGATGTTGTTTTGGGAAGTTAGGAGCATCATTTACGCTTCCTCTCAGGAAGTAGAGCGTCGTAATTTTCTTCTTTTACGAATGTCAGAGCTCATGGCCATAGATTCCAAGGGGAAAATAATCTGGATTTCCAAAATACCTGTAGTACTTGCTCATCAGACCTCTGATTACATAAAGAAATTATTTGAAACGGGAGCATCCTGCAATCTCTGCACAAGTATCCTGTAGACAGCTTGCACAATTGCAGAGATGAAGGGGTGGATCAAACAAATCAGCAATCTCTGCAGGATTCACCCCTTCATCTCTTCGAAATAAATTTGAGACCTTGCATTTCATCTTGCCCGGAGCACCAACTACCATTAGTTTCTTTATCCAGTTTTTCCTTGCCCTCCATCTGACTTTCCTATGGAAGTATTTTGTGTTTCTGTCCCCTTCCTTCAGCCATGTAATTCTCGATCTTTGGAGCCACATTATCTCTTCTGTATATAAGATCTCATCGAGTTCTTTTGTCAGCTTCGCAGTGCGCTTTGTAACGTGGCCAAATTTCTCCCGGCTCCAGACTTTCAGATCAGCGGTGACTGCTTTAAGCGAATATGCCAGCCCACCTAAATCACTTCCTGGGTTCTTGCGCCATGCATTCTCAATAATTGATTATGCACAACTTCCCCCGTCAGGTCTACCACAGGCCTCCTATACACCATGTGGAAATTGATAAAGCTTTATGCCTTTAAAATCCATTAAATTTAAATTGGAGGTTCACATTAAACATTCGAAAGATGGGTTTTAACATTTTCTGAATAACACATCAACATGTGAAAATAATAGATTCAACAATTTTTGAAAAACTAGCTCAACATTTTAAAAAAATATTAGTTTCAATTTTTTTCAAAACCTATTTCAACATCTTAAGCGAATTGATTCAACATTTACCAAAACATGGATCAACATTTTGAAAAAAAATCAATATTTATTGCGCCTATGGTGGCGGCAACGGTACGTGGCGGGGGTGGCGTGGGATAGCCAGCACGACAAAGGCGGGGGTGGCTTGGGATGACCAGCACAACATAGGCAAGGCGTAGCAGGACCTGTAGCAGTGGTGGAGGCTGCATGCGGGTAGCGGCAGAGGTGGAGGATGTGAACAGCAGTGTGCCGGGTGGCGACGGCGGAGCACGCGGACAACAACAATGCGGGGCCGCAGAGGATGGCACATGCAGGCGGTGGTGGCGGGCATTAGGGGGTAGCGTCGTGCGAGAGAGTGAAAGGTGGTGGTAGACTAGAACCATGGAGCTAAACCGCAGTCGACAGATGATTGTTTGCACGAATCTAAAATGTGGAAGGTCCATTAAAAAAGAACTTCCGGAGCTAGGACCTGTTTGTTTGAGGTTTCTAGCAGCTTCTTAGTGTGAAAAATTAGAAGTTTAAACAAACAGCAAACTTCTTGTGCAGCTTTTGAAAAGCTAGAAGCTCAATAAAGCTGAGTTTATATGGAAAGTTGAAAAGCCAGAAAGTTAAACACATTTTTCAAAAATTATTATTAGTTTTTTAGAAAAAAATCCAGCTGCAGCTTTTCAGAAAACTAAAAAAACTGCAGCTCAGATAAACAGGCTCGTGTTATATAGTCGGCAGCTCAGACAAACAGGCCCGTGTTATATAGTCTGGTCTACCCACGGGCTGCTGCCCTTTGCTGGCCCATCCCAGCTGGCTCTTGCCAATAGCCTGCGGCCCACGGGTCTCTCTGCGTGCGCGAGCTTTTATATATATATATATATATATATATATATATATATATATATATATATATATATATATATATCGATTTTGCAGAAACATATAGTTGGATGAAAAAATTGCAAAATTATGCTATTGTCGCCGGCTGAGCCGACGACAAGGAGATTTACAACTTTGGAGTTCAAATTGTTTTCATTTGGAGCTATTTAATGGCTGAAATAATCGACACAAGTTTCATATCTAAAAATTCAATTTTAGATCTGAAACTTGTGTTGATTATTTGAGCACCAATATGATATTAAATGAAAAAGGATTTAACTATAAAGTTGTAGATTTCATCGAGATCTACAAGTTTCATATAAAGTTTATCTCCATCCAAGTTGATATGAATTAGTTATGATTTTTTGAAAGTATGGTGCGAAGGGGATGTACCCCTTATCGCCGGTTGGGCCGGCGGTATGGCCCTTCCGCCGGTCCAACCGCCGCCTGGGCCGACGGTAAGGTCCTTCCGCCGGCTGAGCCGGCGACAATAGCTTAATTTTACAATTTTTTCATCCGACTATGTATTTCTGCAAAATAAATATATATATAAATAAAAAAATTCTGCTAGGCCAGACGATGGGCCGCCACCTGTATAAGACGCTGGGCCGACTCCTGTGCCAGTTGCTGTCCGGCTCAGGCACTGCTAGGGTCTGCAATCCAAGGGCTTGGAACCCTTGCCTCTGCCTTTATACCAAAAAAAAAAAAACTGCCTTTCCTTCCTACCAGCGACGATCTTGGGCAGGTCTTCGTCGGGCGCTTCATCAGCGACAAGCCGATAAGCGTCCGCCAGGGTATGCCCGCCCGTTCCCTTAACCTTACCTTCGGACCTTCCTGCTGTGCGAAATCGAACACCCCCAAACCCTAATTTATGCTATTTTTGTATTCAGATCTGACCATGTATTTTACCTACTAACTTCGATTTTTGTATTCAGGTCTCACCATGTCCCACGTTGGGTGCGCCCTGGTGATGCTGATTTTTGACATGGCGAAACATCGAGCAATTTAATCCCATGGCTTCTTAGGTATTATCTATACGCATTTACTGTGACTGCTCTAACTAAACTAATTCATAGGACTCTGCTAGTGCTAGCTGGATATTATTTGTAACAGACATAAGATCCTTCAGTGCTGCATTTGCTCACAGTCCTGCTCCTAGTGAATTGGTAGCTTTGCTTTGCTCTAACTTCTCTGTGCAAAGACTGGTAACATCACTACCGCATTTATATTACTATCCATACACTCTTTTCTATTTGTGAAGGTTAAATAACCTCAAATTCTCCGAAATTGTCGGATCAATATTCTCTTGAGATTCTCGGATCAATACACATTCCACTATTTTCTCACTTCTCCTGCGTATGTCCTGCCATCCAGAGCTACATGCTGTTTCTGATAAACTATACAATATAATCAGAACAGCCTAGGATCCCCCAGTTCTTGGCTGTCCTCTTTGCTAGTTATTGAGAGATTCAACTGTGATATCACCAGGCTTTGCAGAGCGGACAGTTATAGCAAGAGAACCATCAGAATCTTAGTTATATATTTCTCGTTCCTAAACATAACAAAATTGCATTCATCTTCTCCCTGTGAATACGTATTAAATATATCTTTTAGCACAGAGTATGCCAAAATTATTGTCAGCAGCATCTACATTGATGCACTTGACATGAAGTTTAAGACGGCTTCTAGGTTCCTTAGAAGGTACAATTACAACCTAATAAGATGGACACCTTTTATGTTGGCCAATTGGCATAAAGCACAGCAAACATCATTAAATTCCATTTTCCTCTTGTTTGTGGGATGAAATTTACTTTTGCTGGTCCAGAAGTGGATATTAGGGAAAAAATTCTCTATGCAATGCTCTGCTCAATTTATCGACCACCGTTACATTCAATTGCATCATATACCTATGTAATACAGCGCACCTTGTGAAACCATGCATGGGGTAGACAATGCTCAAGTGGAATATCGACAGGATTCTGAGAAACCACTCGGGCACTGGCTTGAAGACATTGGAGCTTAATTTAGGTGCTGAAGACAGTACCTTTCCTTATATTGACAGTTGGCTCCAGGTTGCTGTTAGACCAGGGATTGAAAGGCTCAACCTTTTCCTATATAAAAAGTACAACTTCTCATGCTTGCTTTTTTCTGATGGTGTTAGAAACTCAATTCGGGATCTTCAACTTGACACTTGTGTTTTTCGTCCCACACCTGAACTTGGTCCCTTGAGAAGACTTACAAGCCTGAATCTGAGTTCGGTTCGTATTACGGGTGATGAATCAGAGTGCCTTCTTTCCAACTCCCTTGCTTTGGAGCAGTTGGAGCTCTATAGCTGCAAGGAGATCATTTTTCTGAAGATACCTTGTGTGCTGCAGCTGCCTGACTGTTCTTGATTGCTATAGGTTGCAGACAGTAGAGTGCAAAGCTCCAAATATCTCAATTATTGACTTTTCCGGAGATAATATAAAACTTTCATTTGGACAACTATTGAAAATGAAGAAATTGGACATGCACCAGTCAGATGTGGTGTGTTATGCTTGTGCTGAGCTTCCGTCCATTATGCCAAATCTTGAGACTCTTTTAATTGGTTTGGGTATTGAGGTATTCTCTTAAGACTTTAGGTGCTGCAGTGCAGCGATACATAGTCATACCCTGTGTGTGATCTTTCCAAACATGACATATTTATTGTGCAGGTGGTTAATGCACCAATGGTGCTTACCAAATTCCTCTACCTCAAGCATCTAACCATTCTGATTTCGGAAAGGACATTTTCCCCACCATATAATTATGTTTCTCTGGTTTATTTCTTTGATGCGTCTCCTTCCTTGGAGACTTTTTTCTTGGATGTAAGGCACTGTTCGTCCTATCCTTCGAAGGTATCTGGCCACTTTGTTAGGTCCATGATCTAATTTACTTTTCATCATCAGGTGCCTCATGAAGATGTGAAGCATGAATCAGTTTTTTGGAGGTTCCTCACATTTGGGGGAGCTGCCTGAACAACAACACAACTGCCTCAAGATTGTGGAGATCATAGGGTTTAGCTCTGCAAAGAGCTTGGTTGAGTTAACATGTTGCATTGTCAAGAACGCAGTCTCACTTGAGTGTCTTACATTGGACACCCTTCGTGATCCTTGGAGGTGCTCTGGGGAAGCTAATAAAACTTGCTGGCCCATTCACAATGATGTGCTCAAGGAAGCGTCTAGAGCGGTCGTGGCCATAAGAATGTATATTGAACACAAAGTTGCGCAACATCTAAGCTGATTGTTCTGGAGCCTTGTACACGGTGTCATTCCCGTTGATGATGGTACTACAGATCAAATTGCAGCCTGTAAGATGTTGATAATATCTGGAGGGTGGTAGATGGCATAAGTTATTGAGATTGCACCATGTGTGATCATTTTAGTGTAATTGGATAAGTATGCTGAATGTACTATTGTCACATAAGTTAGGTTGATATCGTAAGTTATTGTAATTGCATCATGTGCAATCGCTTAATGAACCTTGTTTTGGTTATTGGATAAGTTACTTTAACTGTGCGATATATTGTCACAATTTAGTTACAGATTAAACCATGTTTTGTTTCTTGAAAGATTAGAACCTGTTGATTGTTTAGGTTTCTTTGTATCCTGTATCATTTGTGTTGATTTTGGTTTCTAGCTAGATATGGTTTTATTTCTTCATCAGTTTTTTTTCCTTTAAAAAAGGTCTATTGTGTTGCCTACCTGATTCGATTCACTTATAGACGGATGCAACCCAAAAATCTTTGCAATGGTTGCCAAATCCACAAAGCGACAAGCCTACTTGGTAATGATACGGATTCTCAGGGTCTAGTAGGGTCTTCTTTTCTTTTCTTTTTTTTGAATCGAGACATCCCCGTTTCCATTACAGAATAACGAAAGAAACAGTAGCATGGGGGAAACTAGCAAGAATGTATTTTTACGCCCCCTAACCTGATTCAAGCTAGAAGCCTAAGCTACAACCGCGTAAAGAAAGAGAGTGAGGAAACGTCATGCTACAGTTTGGTAAAGATGTTTCTTGGCAAGAGAAACACCCGTCCTCACTGCAGTGCTCGTGTTCAGGCGCCCGGACCGTTTTCTCTTCTTGATCAGGGTCTAGTAGGGTCTAGTTGAGTGCAAAGAACCATCTCTCATGACCGCACCTCAAGATGATCAATATGTACATGCATTACACTCAGGGGGTGTTTGGATACGAGGTGCTAAACTTTAGCAGGGTCACATCGGATGTTCGGATATTAATTAGGAGGACTAACACGAGCTAATTACAAAACTAATTGCACAGACGGAACTAATTGCACAGATGGAGTCTAATTCGCGAGACGAAAGGCTAATTAATCCATCATTAGCAAATGGTTACTGTAGCATCACATTGTCAAATCATGGACTAATCAGGCTTAATAGATTCGTCTCGCGAATTAGACTCCATCTGTGCAATTAGTTTTGTAATTAGACTATGTTTAATACTCCTAATTAGTATCTAAACATCCGATGTGATAGGCAAAGTTTAGCGTAGTGTATCCAAACAGACCTAGTGCAATGGACACTGTTATGACAGCACTTCGAGCGCTTCATGTTAGCGACGATGGACAAGAGACAATACTCCCTGAACTGGAGAAGTTGCCGAATCCAATTGAGTTATGCTATTCCCAGAGTTGACCAGGGGTCAGCTAGATCTGAAGTTGTCGTAGAGACCTCCGTTGGAGAAGACACAGCAGTGATACTAGGACGCCTTGGGAGCGATGTTGCACGATACGATGAGTCGTATAATATGATATGCTTGTTGTACTTCATATGGTATTCTAAAACATTCTCTTGTTATCTGACTGAATATTCTGAAGATGAGATACCCTGTATTTTCACACTAGTCATCCAGATGATCCCCAAATTGTTTCAAAGACTCGGTCTGCTGCTCTATTTTACTACTCCATCCGTTTCAAATTGTAGGTCGTTTTAGCTTTTCTAGATTCATATATGTTTGTATACGCACACATGCATAGTAAAAACTATGTACCATCTACAATTTAGCACAGAGGACGTAGAATGTTGCAACAATAATGCCTTCAGCGCCCTTGTTTCTTCATAATCATTCATGAGAGCATACATAGATCTGGGCCTTTTCAAAATATCTGTACTCCTTGATCTGCATGCCACCGGTTACGGAAAAGTAGCTACATGTAAAACAGTACGAGGATCCGTAAGAAATTTTTTCTGAGATAGGCAAGCTTTTGAACAGAGTATTCAGTTCACGAGGGACGAAAAATTACAAAATTGTTACAACATTATATGGCGGCAGCTATCACCAGCAAGCACGGTATCCTGGTAGTGACTGCTTCAGTGCTAACCCTACAAGGGTAGGCCCTTTCCCTTGTTACAGGATTACTCCCTAGGCTAATTCTTGATCGTCAGGTCAAAGGTTGATTGCAGACTTCCTCATGTTAGAAGCTCCTGCAACGTGCTTGCTTCAAGCTACAGCCGTCTGATTCCCACCAACCCAATACTGCTTTACAGCATATAATATCTTCTCGCCCACGAGGGGACCGTCCTCATGATCGACCAACTTTGTGTTCCACCTCATGCCCTGAGCAAGGCTATTCACCTTGGTCAAGACGTCAACATCGTCCCGGACTATGACGGCACCTTCTGGCCTTAAGATGCGGTCCATCTCCAGGAGAATGTCCTCCATGCTGCACCTATTGTTAGTTTCAACAAATAAAATGGATAAGCACAGGAAATCAGAGCAATGGATTCGCTACAGAAGGCAAGAATAGCTTACTTGTTCTTATACAAAGTGAAAAGACCACTAGCATGGATAAGATCGTATGTCCTTGGATAAGTAGAGAAAGCCTCACACCTGGCATACATTGCATCAAATTGTAAAGTTCATGCCCATTAGAACATTACTTTTTTAGTACATATTTTGAGTGTAAAATGTCATACCAGTCATGGTATATGCCGATTAATCCTCGCTCATACACAGCACCCAGGGTAGGCATCTTCGCAATAGTTGGCACGACATTCATTACCCAAGATTTGGGGGACTCTATCGCAGCAGCGAATCCCCCAAAGCCTGCATTCATGTCCATAACATTCCTGTATCTACCAGTAAGTAAATATTTGTTCACAGCGCTATAAGCCTTCACATGCTTCTTCCACATTTTATTGTCTTTCTGAAAGGCCTGAGATGAAATCCCTGGAATCAAACCATTAGCAATTCTTGGAGGAACTGCATTGAGCCTGTCTGGGAAAGGCTTGATTGCTCCTCCAGCTACTTCACTTCCATCTTTTACATCTGGAACGGGTGTCACACAGGCCTTCATCTTCTTGTACCTGATGTAGCAGCAGCAAGTAAAAATTAGGAACAGGAAGGGATTATAGAAATGATTGATGTTGTTAACAAGATTACATGAATAGCATACCAGACATCATCTGGGTTTGTTGATTCACACATCTGCACAGTGGATTCACCCTGCCTAGAAGGACAAGACTCAGTGTTTACCCTTTTCCTCCATATTGCCATCTCACCCTTCTCTGAGACTTTTTCCCAACATAGAAGGTCCGCAATTTCCTCTATTCTGTTCTGCTCTGCTTCAAGATCCTTCTTTGTGCGCTGCCAACCCTTGTAGTTCACCTTCCAATTAATTGGAGGACCAGACAGAACCCAGTAGCCACCAGGCCTTAGAACCCTATCAACTTCCATCATGTACATTCCATCTGTGAAATGAGAAAATGGTTGAATTGTAAAACAAAATATGTAAAAGCATAGCATGAATATTCAAAGTATTAATGGTAACAAAATATTTGCTTTGATGTAGAATATAAAAGGATGCATGGTTAGGCTCACCATTAGCTCCCCATGGAATCAAACACCTTGAGCAATGGGCCATGTCAAAGGCCCTTGATGGATAAGGAAGTTTTATTGTACCAAGAACACCAATAACAGCAGGGACACCTCTCTCAAGAGCAAACTGCACTTGTGCCTCATGGGAATCTCTTGGTGCAAATGACATGGCCAAGACATTCCTCTTCAACAAATATGCTCCCCAGCTAGCCACCTGAAATAGTTTAGTGTGTTAAGACATGGACTAGACTTTATAGCTAAGCTTGAATTAGCAACAAGTATTATGCACTTTGACATTTTCTCTTACCCCGCAACCAGTGTCAAGAGCAGTTCTGACGGTTCCATTGGCGATCGGAATGACTGATGCCAGCTGATCAATGTACTTATCTGCTCCTTGAGGGAATTGTGTCCCTCCACCAGGGAATCTGAACACATTACCCTCATATTGAACCCAGTTCTGGATGGCTTTCTCAACTGTCAAGCTCTTATATGGGCAATTTGCAAAAGGAACATAGTCCCGACTCTTCGGCCATGGGAATGGAGCCACATATCCCTTTGGTGGTGGTATTAAACAGTGCAGCTTTTCCTTCTGCGGCGGGCAGTGCCTCTCTCTGTAGTTCATGTTCTCCCGAGGGAACTTCATCGCCCTGTTCTGATCTTGACAAGGGGTATAATCCGTGAATCGATCAGGGCACGGCTTGAACTTCTTCACCGGCAAAACAAGATCACTGGAGCTGCTGCCAGCTTTAGAATGGTGTGTGTCGAAGCTGAGGTTCGGCAAGATTGTGCAGTCGGTGCGCTTGGTGATCTCCAGCGCGATGCTGTCACCCTTGCCGAACCCGCTCTTCTGCCACGCACCGAGGATGTAGAAGAAGCAGCACATGCCAATGACTATGCATATGGACACCGTGCTCCTGGTCCTGTTGTCGGTGGAGCTCGCCTTGACAGCCATGGCTTACCCTGAGGAATTAAACACAAAATAGACAAAAGAAATTACCAACTAGTATGAAATGGTAGTAGAAAAACTAAAAGCAACCAGGATTAAACTAAATCAAGGAATTTCCCCTGACGCAATCATGCGCAGTACTAACTCATCTATCACATCAGTGCGCCCTAACCACCAAACTTTACCAAAATTGTAAAATGCCGTCAGATCCCTAGTTGCCAAGACGAGAACGATGTCAACAAGGGAACAATGCCGGCAACACGGTCTCCACAACAAATCAGCCGTCGCATTGCGGGTTTACCTAAAAGCATCCGAAGACGCCCCCAACGGCGGCAGTACCGGATCTTGGAGACGAGCACGAAGAAGGCATCTAAAAGAAGTGGGGGAGCAAAGGAGACGACGGCTCACCGGATGGATCCAGGGCAGAGTGCGCCGCCTCCTACGCGAACGCCAGCTTCGGTGGCGGCTGCAAAAATCTGAGGCTTTGGCCGGGGGGTTTTCAGGCTGTGGGTTTGTGTGATTTTCAGGGGAGGTGGAGTTGGGGTTCCCCCACCCGGCGGCTTTACAGTTCGGCTCCCACTCCCCCTTCTTCCACCTCCACCGACGGAGGAACAGTGCCCGCGCCGCAGGGTTTCGGAGAGAAAAAAGCGGAAAAAAATCGTTAGAGCTCGGGGCTTTGGAAGGAGGCGGTCGCTCCCGTTCTGGCTGAGCTGGCGGCCTAGCTTCCGCCTTCCGGGTTCGTGGATGGGGCGTGTAGCTGAGAGCCTGAGACCCGACCTGGTCAGAAGAACTCGAAGACTCAGGCAAAGAAGCAGGCACCATTCATCAACGGCAAATCGATAACACAGCATTGGCAAATTGTGCAATAGGTGGAGTTGTTTTCCTTCGATATTTTAGGCAATATAGGTAGAATTTTCATGTAGTTTTTTAGGTAAGATTATTGACTCTTCTCAAAGTGGTCAACAAAAGGAATGCCGTACAATACAAGCCAAAGACTACGTATACTTCCCACAATCATGAATAAGCGATATTATGTTGTTGTTTAAGTTAACCATTTCGAATTTTATAGACTATTTTTTATGCTTAATTTAGGTATATTAAAATGATCCAATTAATTTTATCTCAAGATACAGGATAGTTTAGTTCGTGCTGGTGACCGCATGCCAGCATTTCACGGTGGCGGTGAAATGAACTAGCATGGGCGCGAGCCTGCGAGTTCGGCTCCCATCCGAACTCACTCAAGCGCTCTAGTCAATGACGGATATGTTGGTCGAACGAGCACCAGGCCACCAGCCGCCATCCAAACAGCTTCATAGTCAGGGGCGGACAGGGCTTCATAGTCAGGAGGGCCAGCAGGGGCCATGGCCCCCCTCAACGAACTAGCAAAAAGTTTTTTTACCCCTTCATGAGAGAGACAAACGATCCAACGCATAGTGTAACAGACTAGCTAATGCTTATAATGATTAGTAACATTGATGCAGGTCGTAATTTAGTGTCGGTGTACCAAACAATCATTTTTTTTTTAATATGGGCCTCGCCATGGCTAGATGAGGGCATGCCTCTCATATGGTTCAAGAACGCACACATGATCCCAATCCCCTATTCCCCATACGCTGCTAGTTCGTCCCATCATTTTTTTTCCCGTTGCCTCTCACTATCCCTAAATGCATAGCTCTAAGTAAAAAATATTTTGCGGAACAGATATATTGAATGCTCGTTTGTAAAATTCCTGACTCCGCCCCTGTTCATAGTTCCTACTATATTTTTACAAATATCTATGACGAAAAGTTACTAGTAAAACTCAACTTATATTGTGAAGAAAGCACTATGGTATGGCCTAGTTGCAGTACTCTTATAATGGGTCGGGTATGAGCACAGCCTGCCCGACCCGGGCTAGAGATATTTTTTGGTTTTTGTTTGTGCGGGGGACAAACATCCCGGCCCGAGTTCGTACGAATGGTGGCGGTGACGAGCCGAGTGCAAAATTCTCGCATACAAATTGACTCGCGCAAGATCTCGTTCGCCCCGTTTACGAGAGCACCGGTAGCAGTGCAAGCGCGTGCCCGTGACCCAAACCCAAACCTCCCACGGCGAAACGTACTAAATCACGTGGGCCCCACGCGCAGCGGGTTGGTTGGGTGGACTCGCACTAATGAGATCACGTGGCGTGTGGGCCACGAGCGAGTGCACGGCTCGTGTGCGCGTGGAGGGTTGCCGGGTGGGCCCATCCGTCCAGATTCGAGATGGGCGTGTGGAATCGTCCTAAGACGACGGTTACGATCCACGACGCATGCGTCGACTCGAGTCAACACTCCACCGTCGACGCGGTCGCATATTCCAGGCCGCTTAACGCTTCGTACGTAGTCGACGGAGTGACTAGTCGTGACTCGTGACACTCCGTCGGTAGAGGCGCACCCGAACGGAGTTCGTTCACGATGCACCGACGGCTCCAGAGTCCTGAATGGCCCTGTCACGTTGGCGTCCGATAAATTGCATGAAAGAACTTTTCAAAAAGAATAATAAGTTCGGGCAACAAAAGTAAGGGAAGCTTTTCCTAAGTAAATGTGCGAATATGTAAAGCTCATAATATCAAGTCGGTAGGAAAAGTCACATTACATCATGTGATTTGGTTATCGCCAATACAGAACAATGAAACTGACCTACACTCAAGAGACCTACACTCAAGCATGTCTCTCTTTCTGACTTTAGAATTTCTCTGTATATCATGCCCTCTCCAAATTTCAGCCAAAGAGCAATCCTTTTTATTGCTACAAATGGATAGCTCAAAACAACAAGGAAAAACTAGATCCGAATAAAGTCTACTTAACCCCCTGTTTTTGCTAAACCGGTACACCTTTTGGCATAATTGGCTGATTTACATACCAATTTTTCTGACTAGATTGACACGTTGGCTGCCTACGTGGCAAATAAGTTTATGTCCAGACCATCCCTCCCCGTAAAAGTGCTAAGAGCAACTCCAAGAGTTCTTAAAAAATTCTTCCCCAAAACGAGGTATTAGGGACTATGCTAAAAAAAATTCACCCAAAAAATATATCAGCTCACAGCAGAACGCTAATAACTAGCCTCCTAATATTTCGAAACAGACTGCATCATCGTATTAGGCCTGTCTGTTTCTTCCCCGCCAGGTCTCCACGTCGTTGATTTTTCCTCCGTCAAAATCAGCAGCCCCTTGCGATCTCCAGCGACGCCGTGTCACCAGGAGATCACGTCGCCGACGGTACCCCTCCCGCGCGCTCAGCTTGAGTGTGAATCACATGATACGATACACGATAGTGTAGTAATTTTATTAGCAGTATAATCTGCAAACCCAAGCTACAATACATTGAGCAAGCATGGAAACAGCTAGCAAGAAGCTCCCCTGAGCGAGCTTGGTCACTCACGACGACACACGGCTGCCGCCGGAACCCCAACCTCTCCTTCCCGAGGTTGTACTCCACGTAGTAGTTCTGTTGCTGGAAGCTCCCGAGAATGATGGCCGGGCCGCTGCCCACGTCTCCGGCGCCTCCCAAGTCGGTGACCACGACGAGGCAGATGGCCTCGGCGGCGGCGGCGGGCGGGCACCGGAGCGCGGACACGAGGATGCAAGCCGGTGACGAATTTGGTGACGGCGCGACGGCCTGGCACGCGAAGGGTACCAGCAATGAGCAGGCTGGCGGTGGAGCTGGAGCCGTAGATGACGGCGTAGGGCGGGCAGACGGTGCCTACGATGCAGTTGTTGGCGAGGTGTGTGAGAATCGGTCGCGAGAATCGGGATTGGGAGGAACGCGAACGCTAAAATTTACGTGGTGGCAGGCTATTTTTTAACGTCGCAAAAAAATTAGAAAAGATTTAGGGAACTGTTGAAGTTTTTTTTATTTTTTTCCCTAAAGAAGATATTAGCAGTCTTTTGAATTTGCTATGACGCAACCCCGTCTCCATGTTTCTTTCGTTTCTCACTTGTTCCTAGCTCTCTGTCATCGGCCGCTGCGACCTGCAAGACGCCCATGCTCCTGGTTCCCTGTGCTTCTGCTCGTGCCCCTGCGCGGTAGCTAGCCCTGGTACTGCTGCTGCCTACTGCACGGCACATGGGCATCAGAGCCTCGACGCGGCACCTGCCCTGTGTTGCCGCCGTCTGCTGCTGTGCGTCGCACGGGCTACAGGGCCTCGATGCGGCACCTGACGCTGTGCCGCCGCCGCCGCCTGCCTCGCGGTGCACGGGCATCACGGCCTCGACTCGGCACCTGGCCGTACCTCGGTGTGGAGCGAGGGACGAGGAGATGCATATGTGTTGGATTGAGGCTAATTCAGTTGGATGACCATAAGGTCTGCTCAATTTCTGCACCCCATGCTTGCTATGCGTTCGATGAAATTTTCCTTTAGCAAAAATAGATGGCTCAGACCAAAATAATTATACAATCTGAGATTAGATTGGCTTGTAATTGGGCAGCTTGGAGTGCAGACACAATGATTGTAGCCCTATTCGCTTCAGCTTATTCAGCCGGCTTATCAGCCACCAAACAGTATTTTCCTTTCACAACAAATCACCCGTTTCAGCTTTTCAGCCGGCTTATAAGCTGAAGCGAACATGCCTAAGAGAGCTGCGCTAAGGAAGATTCTCCCTGGGGCATTGCCAAAGTCGCCACAGCTGTAATCGACGAAGCAATGTACTGCTACAATATCTGAAACTGAAGGTCGAGATGCCTAGTCTGTGGCCTTCTAGCTCCTGGACAGTTGTGATTTTGTTATTGAAGCCATTAGCTTTCAGTGCAAAAGATAGATTCATTTGGTGATCGACGTGGAGTGAACTGAAAGATGAAAAGGATACAGTGCTTGCTTCGCTTTGCCTGTACCCAGAATAGAGTGCTACATGATCCAGAAGCATAGAAGAATTGTGTCCTTGTGTAGTTTTCTTTTTCTTTGTAATGAAGCAACGTTGAAATGAATATATGAATACATTTTTGCAACTTTGGCTACTAAATGCTGAAAATAATTTTCAATGCTGGTTTGGCAGTGAGCCAGTGACCCCTGGCTCCGCCCCTGCAAGCAGTGGGTACGGTAGAGAAATAAAATACACCTTGACCTTGTTTAGTTCCTAATTTGGAAGTGTCAAAGTTAGGATTTTGTTATAAATGTGCAACTGTAACATTTCGTTTGTATTTGTGAATTATTGTCCAAACATTAACTAATTAGGCTCAAAAGATTCATCTCGCAGAGTACAACAAAACTATGCAATTAGTTTTTGATTTCATCTACATTTATTACTCTATGCATGTACCGCAAGTTTGATGTGATGGGAATCTTCTTTTTTCATAGTGGCAAAGTTGGGATTTCGAGGGAACTAATCATCCATCTCAGTTCAACACATGTTTGACTTCTCATCCATCGCTCTATCGCGAGGTAGGGCAAGGTGCCGTACTGCCATGTGGAGTCTTAGAGCTCTGCGCTGTGCAGCGAGTAGCGGCCGTACAGGATCAGGAGGTGCAGGACCCCGTGCACCAACAGGCTGCTGTGGCGCAGGCCTACGTACGCACAAGCTGCTGGGGCTGCCGCAAGCACAAGCACTGGCAGCGACAGGGCACTGGGAGCACAGGTTCCTTGCAGCCAACGGCGGCGAAGCAAGACACGAGCGAGAAACCAGAGAGAGACGGGGAGGGAGACATGGGAAGGGGGTTTTCTGGATCTCAGGGGCGTTTTTTTCCACTGTCTTATTTTTAGCACGTGTCACATCGAATGTTTAGATACTAATTAGGAGTATTAAACGTAGACTATTTACAAAACCAATTACATAAGTGGAGGCTAAACGGCGAGACGAATCTATTAAGCTTAATTAAGCCTAATTAATTCATCATTAGCAAATATTTACTGTAGCAACACATTGTCAAATCATGGACTAATTAGGCTTAATAGATTCGTCTCGCCGTTTAGCCTCCACTTATGTAATGGATTTTGTAAATAGTCTACGTTTAATACTCCTAATTAGTATCTAAACATTCGATGTGACGGGTACTAAAAATAAGTCAGTGGAAGAAAACAGGGCCTCAATGTATTAGCCGTGTAGGCTGCCGACATGTCATCCGGTCAGCAAAACCAGATTAAAAATCAACTAAATTAGCAAATCCCCGGTCAGCAAAACCAGATTAAAAATCAACTAAATTAGCAAATCCAATTTCAAGTCTGTGTTAAAGGTTAAGTCTGTGTTAAAGGTATATTTTGACCTGGTTTAGCAAAAATAAGGGGTTAAGTAAACTTTTTAATAGAATTAGGGGTTATATGGTCTAGCCTGTACTTAAGTAAGAGTAGTAATTTGGTTTTTTTCAAACAACGATATGTGCTGGCATGAGGCTCTCAGGCCCATTGGTGCCTGTTTGGCCGAGTCCCAAACACCGGAGGCACCGTGGATCCAGCCAGAGAGAGTGTGTGCGCTCGTTCTTTAGCGAGAGGGGGTTCTTGTGGGCTTGGATGGGATAGTGGCACCATGGGCATTGCAAGGTTACGGTGCTTCCGTCCGGTCGATCCCTGACAGCCCGATTTTTGTATGTTTTCCCGCTGATCCCCCGTGCCTCGTCTGCCTTTCCCTTTTCATCCATTTATGCTACCTCGTTCATTTAGGCTCCGTTTGGCTGCCAGAAACGTTTCAGTTTCTTCCCAGAATCACTAGAATCGCTACCAAACGGTGTTTTTTGAAGCATTTCGAATCAGAATTGGGAGAAACGTTTCACTTTTTTACCCTACAAGGGAGAAACAGGCAAAAGAATGTTTCACCCATTTCTGATTCACTTCCTTCTCATTTCAACTATCCTCCTTTATCAGAATCAGAATCTATCGAGTGAGACAAATGATTTTAGTGATTCACTAAACAAACGTTTTAAGTTAGAAACTAAATCCAAAATATTTCTGGATGAATTCGGAACCGTGCCAAACTGAATCCAAAATGTTAATAGATAAATCCGGAACCCTACCAAAGGGGCCTTATGCTACCGCTCTTGATTCCCGCGCACCTGCTCCACTGCCAATCGGTCATTTTGGCTTTTCCCGTTGCTGCTGCCACCAATACCGCTATCATTCTCTTTACGCATTTTTTTCACCCTTTTCACTTTTAACATGCCAAAAATATTTGGGGTCATGGAAAACACGGGGTAAAAATGGGTGGGAGAGCGACGATAAAAGCTACTCCCTCTGTTTCAAATTATAAGTTATTCCAAATTTTTTGAAGAGTCAAATCATTTTATATTTGATCAAAATTATAGAGAGGATAACAAAGATTCATATTACCAAATAGATATACTATAAAAAAATATTTAATGAAGAAACTAATGGTATTTATTTGGTATCTAGTATCCTCAATATTAGTATTTATTGTATAAATTTAATCAAACTTGAAATACTTTCAGTCTCCAAGAAAATTGAAATGCCTTGTAATTTGGAACGAAGGGAGTAGTTTCAAACAAGAGACTTTTAAAAAAAAGAAGA